>NW_009952481.1:2441031-2479457 GCF_000747805.2 Chaetura pelagica
TCTTTCCCTCTGTCACCACCTTCTCTCTTGCTAGACGAATTGCTTGTGCTTTTAAATTGCTTCAGTGCTTTTATGGCTATAATTTAAAAAGAAACAACTAAATATGAAGTAATTTTTATTTCATAAATTATCAAATGTTTGGTTTTTTTAATCCACTTTCATCTTGTTAATTTGGGACTAGGCTGTGACTCAAAATAAACAGTCACAAAAGGGAACAAGAAAAACTGAGACCTACTCTTAAATCACTTGGAGGCTACCAGAATCCCTGTAAGATGCGGTTAGTTTTTATTCCAGTTCCCTTTTGACTGCCAGAAGTTGTCAGAATATGCAACCAATAAAGTGCAGCAGCACCAATATCATTTTTGAAACAGATAAAAAACAGAGTTAAGGAGTGGAATTCTTCTAGGCAAAATGTTGGCATAAGATACTACAAAGTCACAAACCTATTATGATGTCTATTACACCTGGTATCAACAGAAAAGTTAACTTGCAGCAAGCCTGTGAATACATAATCAAATACCTGTCACAGAATACTTAAGATGTTCTACAGCATATGTAGCTGACCTAATATTCTTAAAACACATTTATCTGCAGAATGATTTAGTACTGCTTTGAGAACTAGGAACTGTACAGCTTCACATTTTCTTCTTAAAATTGAAACATTCTTAAAGCATTGAGATTGTTCTCAATATTATTTCCCCAAATTGTTCTCTAGATGGTAATTGCATTTTGTAGAAACAAATGCCAAATGACATTTTGGAAAATTCTATCTCTAGAGATTGTGAATCTCCTACTTTTCTTTGGGAATAACAGAAGTAAAGCATAGAGAAAGGACCTAAGAATAATCTGATTTCCCACCCTCCTTTCTGTGATGTGTACGTCAAGAGGAAAATTAATGATTACATTAAGCTAATCATAGAAAAAAATGCCATTTCTGGTGCTTTAAAAGGTTTGAAGAGTCCCTGTACTCCACTCTTTTGTATTTTACATGAAAGGGCAGATTTTCATATATGCATTATAAAATTTGAAAGAACTGTTTGTTTCCATTGTCATAAAAAAAGACAATTTGTCTGCCTCATACTATTCTGAGCATCCTGAAAAGTCATAATGTTAAGAAATGCTAGGAACATGCAGTTGAAATACATTTCCATTATGACCTATTCTTTTAAAGAACTTAAAATCCAACATAGCAGCTGGGCCCACACGGACAGCAAGAACAACTAAACCACAGAATGTTTTTTTCACATGTAGCCAAGTACCATAATCAGGACCAAAGGCAGGAGGAGAAGCACTCTTAACATAAAGATTAAAAACCTTCCCTAAAACTAGGCAGCCACAAAACCCCAAGAAAAGGTGAAAGAGAGATGGAGGGCAGGATTAATGGATCTGTAACTGCATGAGTCAAAGTGTGGAAGGGACAAAACGGTTGTAAAACTCCTCTCTTGTGCCTGCATCTTCTACACATGTATGGGCACCTACAGAAACTTGATGTTGATTAAAAACATGGGGATCAGAGTAGGTTCTGTGAGCCACAGTCATGGACTTTCCTTGTTACCAGCATTTTTTAAGTTTGGACATTTTTTTTTTGTTTCAAAACACAAAGGTCTAATCTCAGAAGAATTTGTGTGAGACATTGTGTGCTGATAAGTGATCAGTTGTATGTTTCTTTATAAAGACAGCATACCCAACAGCATATAAGAACAGTAAATACATAGGTAAGACCAATGAATCATCAGATCAGCTCTATAACCCATCTAGAATGCAATTATACTTATTACAAATCCTCCCTCGAGTATATACTTACCACGCTTAACTAAGGAAATGAAGGTTACACAGTTAGCTTGCCTATATATCTGTACAGCAATTTATCTGCCTGCCAGTCCTCCCTCACTGATAATTTGAGAATGGCAAATTTGAACCAGCTTCACCAAGAAGTTAGGGTGAATGAAGGTCCTATAAATTCCTTTCAGATCTGTTCCAAGGTACAGGAGAAAGGTCCTCATAACTCCTACTGAGGAAAAAGTGGGGAGATGAACAGCTTTTATCTACTCTGCGGCCAAGAGACACAAGTCAGTCAAAACTCGGTTCCAGACCACTGTCAGCACTTTCAGAACCACACTCCACATCCAGTGCACCCTGGACATAGCCATGCAAGCAAAACACATAGTTAAGATGATATGAAAGAAAGACAACAGTTTTCTTATCTTGTGTTGTTTTGTTTTGTTTTTTCAAATGCGGCTAATAGACATGAAAAGGAGCAGGAAATGGAATGGTGGGAGAAAACTGGAAACAAAGGGAAAGATGTGATTTGTTGCAGTGGTACTGTGGAAAGAACGCAGGATACAAAAGGAAGCTAGCTTCTATTACTTACGAAGAAACCTTTTTTTCACATAGTTTTGCTTCAATGAAATCAAAAGGAAAAATAAAGCGGAACAACGTACACCAAGTAGAATTGTTTTTCATTAAAATACTTTAAAAAGTCAGTATCATTCTCTGATACATAAGGTTGCACTGAAAAGCATTTATATGCATTTCAATAAGTGTAGTTTAAAAAATGCTAAAAATTAATTCATTAAGAAATTGAGATGATGATCCCAAGTGAAACTGAAAATAGAAGAACAAACATTCCAAAAAGGAGCATTAAGAATGACAGCAGCATAAAAGGTACACTAGATGCGTACCCTGTGAAATAGGACTGTGACATTTTGAAGGGACATAAGAAATAAAGAGCAATCACCAACCCTCAGTTGTAAGGCACAGATATGATACGAAAAGACTCTTTCTTAACGATACACTAGTCAGCAGGCACTGTAGGAAAATACTTCCCTAAACTGAGGAACTGTAGTAAAGATTCAGATTATAAATTTACACAGGCAAAAAACTATGAAGAGATTGTAAACCTATACTAGAGATAATTATGTTAATATTCTATTCCCTTTTCAACAAATTTTAACAAAACATTTTAAAATATTCCTATTTCCCCCTCTCCCCCCATTTTCACTGAGAAAAATGTTTCCATAGAGATTTCTGACTAGAAGTTTGGATTATGATCTACGCAAATTACACACCACATTATGCAGCAACACTATAAAGAATGAACAAGTGAAATAAACCCTGAGGTTGAATGATATTCTTCTAACTTTTGTAGTCTAAAAGTACTTTTTTAGTATCAATATGGGATAATTCTGTCATTAGATGAAAAGTCAGGAGTCTCAAAAATCTTAATTCTCTTCAAGATACTCAGATACTCACCCCCCCAACAGGTAATTTTCACTGTAAATATTTACTTCATTTATTCACTAATTATTACTGCTTCTGATACATTATATGCCCATTTTTCACTAATTAGCCAGTTTCACTAATTAGCAAGAATAGGAGTTTTCATTTAGAAGCACACAGTCAGGTTTGCCTATTACAGCCCAGATGGAATGGAGGAAAGGGGAGTTCCTCTTTCATGCTGACTGAAATCAATGCTTAAATATATATATATTAAGAAGCACAGAAGCATATGCAAACATGTTAAACATACTTTATAAAAGCAATTGGCGACACAGATTTTTAAAGACCACAGATTTCTGAAATTAAATAACATACATGATTTAATAAGAGACATGATCAAGAGGCGTGAGTGAAACAGTCAGTAAAACTACCAAATTTTTCATGATCTGTTGGGACAGTTATTGTATCTATTTTGGACCTCTGATTAAGGCCTTTATTTCCAAAATGTTTAGGCATTTGCTATCTATACCACGTGTCTAGTAAAAGATACTTCCTCTATCTACAATCTTAACCTTTCTTATTTCCAAGTTTTCAAAAAAGGACATTGAAAGGAAATATAATCTTGTAAGTTAGAGATGCTGAGCTTATTTCTGTGCTCACATATGGACCCCACTCCCCATTCCCATCAAAGTCAGATCATGAGGATTACTACTGTAAGTGCTTGAATTGTTTTTATGAAAGTGCTTGGGATGAGAGATGCATACTTTAATGGCCTACCTGTTCCAAATTTAGCAATATGGTAAATTCAATTGACTAGTTTACAATTTGAAAAGAAACAGGATTACAATTTGGGCATATGTTCTACCAGAACAATACATAGCCTAGCAGATTATTGTATAGTTTTATTAAAAAGACTTTAAACATTTTTTTATTTGATATAGAAGTATTTAAAACCTGACTGAAGGTTATTTCTGTTGAGTAATCATCTCTATAATTCAAACTGGAATGGCTAACGAGAATTGTGACTGTGAACAAGCTAATAAAATTTAATATTCCTTGTGTAATTCAGTTGTTTAATGGAGGAAAATAGTCTGTGACAGAATCTATTTTGATCTGTTCAGTAATGCAAAACATTTCCAAGATTGCACTGTCTGCAGCACCTTTAGAAGAAAGTTGAGGCATTCCAGATGTCTGACAATTAATAGATATGGTAATAGGAAGAATACAGTGCTAGAGAAAATCAGAGGATGCAACTATAGGTGGTTAGTTGGATTTTGTTGACATAGAAAGATCCCAAGAGACTGCAGTAAAGAAAAAAGTGTTAGTAGCTCCATTTAAGTCCTGCCACAGCTCCTGAGTCAGCACTGTTAACAAATGAATCCAAGGAGTTAGAGAAATTAACAAATACTGCAGAGATACCTGGAACATGAGCAATAGCATTTGGATAATAATAATAATAAAAAAACAAAACCTAAATATTTCCTTATCAAATGGAAGATTGTGTCAGTAGGTGGGAAGGTCCAGCATAGGCTATACTTTCTGTCCATCGGTGCTTAGAATGGTGAGTAAGGTGCTTCCATGGAGAACCAAGTGTGCAGGATAGAGCAAAGTTGTCTGTGATGAATCAGCAGTTCTTTAATACATTACATGCCTATGAAACACAAAACTGTTTATAATTTTTATACGACTTCTTTTGTAAATACAAAAAAAACAATACCAAAATTTGGAACCTTATTTTAAACCGTAATTCCTTGCCATTGTCCCAGAGAACAGGCAGCAACATTCTTCTACTGTCTGTAGACTATTAAGTCAGGATATTTACTTTTTTGGATAGTTATGGAAGTCATCTTGGGTCATTTTAATGAGTATGATATTATCAAAAGGACAATATAGTAGAAAGATAAACATTTAAAACTTTTTTTTTTCTGTTAGTAACTTAAAAGTACATGGAAAATAGTTCTATCTTAAGCATGTTAAGAACATTAAAGTTTGTATTAGACAAAATTTTCTTTTTTTAAAATACCTTCACGAATAAGTGATTAAAAAAGAAAAGAAAAACCTTTTAAGTAGGAAGACCAGTGAAACTGTGGTATCTCTATGGTGCTATCTAATAATTACAAATGTACAGAATTTTAGTTTCATATGGCATTATATATGCAATACTACCCACTAAACTAGTATCTCTAGAAGAGCTTGGAAAGCTTACACATGTGCCCACGCTCCTACACTATAGATAAGAAAATATGTATGTCTCTAAAGCAAAACTATAAACATCTTCCTGCCTAAAATAGGTTCATGCTCAAAAGGGAAGTGTGATTTCTCCATAAACATACATGAAAAGCATTTCTGAATTTAAAAAAAAAAAAAGTAAATAAAACTTCCATGTGCCTTTTTAGCCCTATTACATTGGATTAGTTGAATCTAGAATCCTACATATACGCTTAGATATTGCATTTCACCATCTTAGTGGCAATCATACTAAAATTTAATATGGAACAGTGGTAGTAATGAAACCTTCTGCAGATATGTGTTTTAACTACTTTCTCAGTTTTAAACTGCCTTAATTAGATTATTTTATGACACTTGTAAAGCAGTATTTAGTTTCACAATAAAGTCTTTTCAAGCAGCCTAAACCTAAGATTCCCATAATTAGAGGGTAGACATACAAAAAAGTCATGTACAAAGGAAAAAAATGACACATCTTGAGTTAACACTTTTAAATCACCCAAAACAACTGGTACACATCGACTTGAAGAATATAATGGGTAACAGTTATAATAGACTCTGTATGGTAGTTTCATGAAAATACTGATTTCTTTTAAAATGTTTTAAAATAATAAAGCTTCATCTGATCTATGAATTAGTGAATGAGTTTCAAGACTTGCATCTTTAAGCAAAGTAAGTCTGATTTGTGACACTTCTAAAAGCATATTACAGAGACATTTGTTAGAGGAATATTAAATATGTGATCTTCCAGATATAATGCAAGCAAAGACATTAAGAACTTTCAAGTGGTCTGGTATTCAACATTTTCCATATTCTGCACTATGACTTTGCTTTTATATCTTATGTAGCACAATCTTTAATCGTAACATAATCTTTAACAATACAGGCAACTCCCAGCAACTACTTTAAATTTCAAGTAGGTGACAAACAATCCTTCAGGAGTGTGATGATTTGGTTTCCCTGGCCTTTTTGGCAGTGGGGGAAGGGCCCCAGGAGTGGCTTCTGTAATAAGCTGAGAAGCTCCCCTGCTCCCAAACCAGCCAAGGAGCCATTAGAGGGACAATAGATGCCTCTGCCATTAACATACAAAAGAACCGATGTAACACCTGAGCAGAGAGGCACTTGAGGGAGAAGAGCTGTGCTGGAGGAAGAGACTGGTGCTGGGGAAGCAGAGCAGTGCTGGTGGTTGGTGAGGAAGAAGGGGAAAAAGGTGCTCAAGCAGAACTTTCCCTGTAACCCATGGTGAGATGGCAACTGTCTCCCTGCATTCACTGAGGAACATGGTGGAACATTCCCTGAAGGCATCAGGGGAGGTGGCTGTTCCTGAAGCAGCCCCTGACTCTGTGGGAAGCCCAGGCTGGAGCAGCTCCGGACCTTGTGGGAAGGACTCATGAAGGAGAGGTTCCTGGAGGACTCTCTCCCATGGGAAGGACCCCATGGAGCAGGTGGGAAGGACTGTAAGGAATCCTTCTTCCTGAGGAGGAAGGAGCAGCAAGAAGCACCAGCCTGTGAACTGACTCTAAACCCCACCCCCCTGTGCCGCTGGGGGGAAGGAGGGAGAGAAACTGGGAACAAAGGGATTTGGGCCTGAGAAGAAGGGAGGGGTGGGGTAACATATGCAAGCCCTGCTCTGTGTGTGTCTGTGTCCTGTGTGTGTTTGATTAGTGTGACATTAAATTATTTTCCCCAAGCTGAGTCTGTTTTGCCCAGGACCTTAATTAGTGAAGAACCCTCCTTGTCCTTTGTCTCGACCCATGAGCTTCTAGCTGGGTTTGTCCTCCCCATCTCAGAGTGTGTGTGTGGGAGCTGGGTGAGGGGCCAGGAGGCTGGTTCTTTGTTTTTGTGTTGGGCCCAAACCACCACAAGGACTGAAAAAGAAATTTTTTTTCTTACCTTTAGGTGCTACCTGTAGAAACTGCTTATGAAGTGTAGTAAGTTGTGAAATAGTTAGAGTACCACTTCCAGAGGTCTCTACTTGTGGAACTTGTGGTGAAAGAATAGGGTCAGAAGTAACTTCTACATCACTGGTGATGAAGAAATCTGTATCTTCTAAAGTAATTTTGTATTGGATTTTGCTAGAACTCTCAATATGATGTCGTGCAACCTCAATCAGCTTCTCAATACTGTGAAAGTGTAAATGCAAAAAAATGAGTCCTTTTAGTACATGATGTTAATAAATTAGGTTCTAATTTTAATAAATTTACACTTTGAGAATATTCCTCAAGTAAGAATCACAAATCCTCTATGTGAATTCTGTACTCGGCAAAATCATTCTGAAGTGTACCCCTCCTCTCACAGCAAGAAAACTTTTGACTGTGGTAAGAAATTTATATAAAGGCAGATCTAACCCACAGGTGAGACCTGATGGAATTATATGAAAGAATAAGTCTCCCATTATTCCACAAATTTTATAGGGTTGAAGCATAAATGTTCCACCTGTATTCATCCTTTAGCCTGTTTCAATTCCTTGTCATCTGCTCTGCCCTTATACCCAAGATGTGCTGAATAATTTGTAGAGTAGCATTGTGGAGAGGCATATGAACTCCTGCTTCAAGTGTAATGTGTATAATTTATACAGAGAATTAAGACAGCTGCCTACAATGTTCAACCAGACATAGGTTTGGCCTGAGGTGTCAGGAGAACAAATAAAACTGGCTAGAAGACTGAGCTTAGCCTCTTTGAGCTATTGTCTCCGAGAGCCTTCACACCCTACATTCATGACCCTTGTCTTGGACTTGCCCTGACAAGGGCCAACTAGCACTGTCCCAGGTATGTTTCACAAGGTAGTACAGGCCAGAAACATCTTCCAAAAGGCAAAGTTACCCCTTTCTTTTGGTAAGTAAAATAGTTCGAGGATATGGACATAGGCCATCGATGCTGGATGACTTAAGTGGTCACAAGCACATTTTTGTTACTTGGACAGAAAAACTGTGAAGAACTTTTTTTAATGGACATTGAAATAATTTTGAGAAATCTAATGCACAGTAGTAATAAAAGTAGGCAGATTTGTCTGGCATGTGTAAACCACAGGAAAGAAAATAATCCCACAATTCAAAGTGACAGAAGCCACTGAAATTATGCAGAAGTTTCTACTAACTGGAATAATTGCTTGTCTCCTGATGGTCATAAATCTGCTAAATCTGTAGTCTAGAAAAACAGTAGAACTGATAATTACCTGTACTGCTGTCAGGAGAACCTTATAATCATCCAATAAATGAGTTATTAACATTCAGATATTTAAGAGAAAAAAAAAAGTTTAGTTTTTTTTAAAAAGGTTCCTGTTTAAGACTGGGTATATATTACCTGGACATTTCTGCCAAGAACCTGGATCCGAGCCACTTTTCCATATCTTTATAAGCCTCTTCTGTTTTCATTATGAGGTCTTCAAGAAATGTCAAAGCTTTTTCTTTTATAAGTTCTAGGCGAGATTTTGTGGCTTGCTCTGTTTAAACAGTAATGTCATTGTAATTAATATTTATAAAATTTGAGGGAAATTCTCAGTCTTCTACATCTGAGGTTTAACACATTAACATTTTAGGCAGTAAAACACTATTAATCTTCTTGAACATTTTTTTTTTTTTTTACAAAAGCATGTCTTCTATAAACAAAAGAATTCACAAGCTAACAAATATCTTAATAAAACTAACAGAAAGATGCAGGGCATGTCTAAGTAGACAGTGACATCAAATGAAATTAACTCTATAGCAAGAGACCTGGAAGCTTAATGATGCACGTTTGTGTGCCCTATTATGGATAAATTTAAAAAAAAACATATCTGACTTATTATGTACACTAGTCACAATAACAGTTTGCTTCTCTGTTTCTTACCTCCAGCTCTTCAAAATTAACCTCACTGGTTTTGCTCCAAGCTTCCTACATATGACTATTTTATACCCTAAAACTCAGGTTGGATTAGAAAAGAGTTTGGTTACTCAGCATTAGGAAAATAATTCATTTCTACCAAAGTTATGCATAGAGTATCTATGTGAAAGTTTTAAAAACATAGAGAACTTAATGAGAATGGGAAGAACTGAAAAAAAAATAAAAAATATCAGTCTGTCACTGAGAGGCAAATACTTATAAAAGGAACCTAAAAGAACAAGAAATGGGAACAAGTCAGCAATGTCACAAGTGAAATGGATGTCAACTGAATGAAAACACAGGTAAGGTAATATTTTGAGAGACACATGGAAGAAGCACTGAAAGACACTAAAAGCCTTATAAAAGAAGTGTCAGAAAAGAGGACCAGTAGCTATAGATTATTTTCTATCCTGAAGGCAAATTCAGTTTTCAACTTGATTTTCGTAATATTTAACCTATCGTACTGCAAAATCTTTTAAATAATTAATATTACATAGCAATTGGCTCCATGACTCTGAAGTTCAGGACTGTAAAATCATTTACATTATAAACCTTATTCTATAAGCTACTAAGTTCAGGAAGATGGACCCTGCAAAACATATGGCATGCCCTTTTAATGTTATTTCTCTGCAGCAGTAGAATGCAATGCTGCATGCTTTCTGTTTTGAGAAGGATGCATTTGGGTCTCACAGAGGGTTATTTTACTGGATAGAAAAGACATGAGTAAAAGGTTGAAAGCAACTGAAACTGTCCTAGATGATGCTTGTCTAGTTACATTTCTTCAATACTATTCAAAGCTGCATTATTTTTAAGTTCTCTGTATTTTCTTTGAGTAGCTGCTCTCAGTATCTTACAAAGATGAATGTATGACAAATTCTGTATCTGTTTTCAGAAGCAGATAGTGCACAATCTGCTGACAAAGCTTCTCTCTTAAGAGCAACAGAGTAAAAAACAAGGCATATTGCTGCAACAGA
This sequence comes from Chaetura pelagica, assembly GCF_000747805.2. NCBI lineage: Eukaryota > Metazoa > Chordata > Aves > Apodiformes > Apodidae > Chaetura > Chaetura pelagica. The sequence continues at coordinate 2,451,312 of NW_009952481.1, forward strand.
GAAAGGGAATATGAAACCAACATTAACTGTCCACAACTTGTAACTTCGCCAGTTTCTGTGTATTTATACAACCAAAACCCACAACCATCCAGGCACCACAGCTGCAAATGAAACTATGATCCTCAATTGTGCCAGCTGTGCACCTGTGCAATTGTAGCTCAACATGTTTAGTCTTTCCCAGATTCTTGTTTTGGCATTTTCGCTAAATAAAGGATGAAAATTATGCAAACTCAGAAAAAAAATAAATGGTATGGACCTAAAGAAGCCTTAGGAATTTATGTTTTGTTCATTAACTGCTGTTTGCCCGCTACTTTTAAAAAAACAACAAACAAATAAGCAGAAGTTAGCCCTGCCAAAGGGGTAACTTGTATGATGTTACCCGGCCATGCAGGGGGTTGGAACTAGAAGATCTGTAAGGTCCCCTCCAATCCAAACCCTCCTGTGATTCTTTGATTCTGTGATTCTTGACTTTCTGGGATTCTGTGATGATGAGCTTGCCAACTGTGGCCAAACAGAATCTCAAGTGGCTAAGTTCTAACTTCCCTTTAAAGAAAAAGAGGGTTTTTTCTTCTGGCCTGAAGGCATCTTAAAAAAAAAAAAAAAAAAAAAAAAAAATTCAACTGAATTTCAGTTTTGGACTTCTCTTCTTCAGACATCTATTTTTGGCTGAAATTGATCAGTTGTCTGGAAAGTTTTTGTGTAAGATGGACAAAGAATTTGAATGACTGAAAAATATATAGTTACCAGAAGGGTCTGTCTGTAAAAAGAAACAAAATCTGTGTCTTGCTGCTTGAATCCCTTGTGCTTTGATGAAGAAGAAATAAGAGAGAAGAGCATGAAATAAAATATCAAATTGCCAAAAAATTCTTTCCCAGATCAAAACATTTCAAATACTGAGTTCAATTCAATTGAATACTGAAGAGTGGCTAACCACCTATGTGAAATTTATTCTCGCATAATGAATCCTTGCTTAGTCATAGAAAATGAAATTTAATTAAATGAAATAGAAAAGAACAAAAAAGAATAATGGAATAATCAGGGGAAAAAAAGTCTATTGTAAATATATTTATCACCCTAGAAATGTTCCTGATTTCTCGAGACACCAATTTCCCCTCATTTTTCTAAGTTATCCATCCATTTTCCCAGGAAAAGTTTCTGGCTAGTTTTGTCTATTACACCACCTACATTTGGAATAACAATCACCCCTCAATACAAGTAACGAAATAGTAACATACCCTCCTTTCTCAAGGCACTGAAATATTCTTCCTTTATTTTATTTGCCAGTTCTTGTTTCTTCAATTGTTCTGGGGTGAGAGGAATGGTACTGACTTCAGATGCAACAGAGGGTGTTCCTGCAGGAAAACAAAAAAATAATAAAACAAACAAAAAAATTATTTAATTTGATAAACTCGTTCTAACTATTCAATCCCAAAACAGCACAAGAAGAAAAAATAATATTTACTTTCTAGGTTCTATTTAGAGTATCTATTTCCACATCATCATAATAGCAATACATATGATTAAATACATGCAATTGCCATTCAAAAGCCTCTGCACTCCTTTACCACTGCCACATATTCACGTTGCTACGTCACATTTGACATCTCAAAAAGCATATTAAATCCAAATGTAATGTCTTGGTTTACTCTTTACTCTTTTCTCCATTACTGACATATTTATTTTTCAGTAATTTCAAGCACTGCTAAACAAAGCCTGCAATTCAAATACCTTTCCTTTTAGAAGCTGATTTGGCACCTTTCCCAGTAGCTTTGCCTGATTGTGTCACATCTTCTCTCAGATCTAGCTGCAGACTTTCCATTTCTTCCTCCATTTCTTTAAACTGTATTTCAGCTGTTACCTTGACACCATAGTAAAGTACATAGGATCAACACCATGCAACTATTGTTTTAAGTAATCTATATTCACGGAAAGTACTTGCTGAGATATACACACATAAACAAAGCAAAGGAGATGTTTTAACTAATGAAATTGATAATATTTTTATTATTTATAAAAAATAAAATTCTACAGCAAAAATGCCAGGCCAAAAGGTGTGGATTTAATTCTTGTAATTACCACTACTCTAGGAAAAAGTGAGAAATATAAGAATCACCTGGATGCAAAGCCAGACTACAGTTACATTGTAAGGGTGCAAAAATCACTTCATTTTAAAATTATCAATGAGAAAAGAAAAAACAAACCTATAAATAAACCATTTGAAAAGCCCACATAATTTACTTTTAGCTATTATAAAAAATAATATAATCATAGCTTTTGAAGAATTTAAAGGTTTGAGCAAACATTGTTCGTCAGGAATTTGCCCCACTTCTTACACTCAAAAGATAAAGGGAGAGTTTATCATGGAAGAAGTAGATACATAGAGTCAACATTCAAAGTCTTTTTCTTAGTAATGGAATGAAAGGGTAAGTTGCAAATACAGAGGTGCTAATAATACACAGATTGCAACGTTCTCCTCATAGAAACACAGCATATTCAATGCAAACACGGAACAAGAGTCATAGAACAGATATGCAGGCCAAAAGCTGTGTGTTGATGCTGCTTGCTGAATGGGGGGCTTTGACTGTCTGATTCAGAAATGTTTAAGTAAATGAAACACTCCTTACCATGTTTGATATTGCTGTTACTGCTGCTTGCCATGTATCAGTAATAAGTTTTTTGTCTTTCTTAAAAGTGGCAACTCCATTTTCAAAATACTCATCCTTAGCACTCTTGGGTGCAGTTACTTTGCTTTTTGACTTGGTAGTATCTGTTCCTTGTACAAGTAGTTTGGAAGACACTAGAGGAATCCTTAAAAATAAAATACATGGTATAATTCACACAGCCCCTTCATAAAAAAATTATTAATTTGTTACTACATCAGAGAGTATTTTAAGAGAATAAGAATGCTATTTCCAAAATTTGCTGTAACAACAGAAAAAGGGAAGAACTTTCCTTGTGATTAAAAGTGGTGAAACGTGGATCTCAAGGAAACTGTCTAAGTACAGAACCTAAGGAATAATAATGGATAAAACTACATCACATGACTGTGTCATGGCTTATATATTCCTTGTGGGCTAAAAGTACAGCCTCACAACTTAGTTTTTAAATGAACTGTAAGTGTTTTTAAAAAGTCGGTGTTATTATTGACAGTATTTTTTGATATTGTGAAGTGAAATTTGAGAGCATACCTCACCTTTGAACATGGCATTCAGTTCTGTGCATCTTTGTAGGTGGCTTTTATTTATATTTGTCATTATATAATCCACTCAGATATGTTTGTTGGTGCAAATTTTAAACCTGGTCATGTTCCACAATTATATTTAACACAGTTGTGTGAGGGTTGTGTTGGAAACAGCAACACAGAGGGAAGCAGGAAACAATTCCTAGCAGATTTCTTGCTAAAGTGGCTTTTAAAATGTTTTATAATTAAGAGATGCATTAGTGACAATGATACAAGTAAATCAGTAAAAATTCAAGGATAAATTAAACATTTAGGATGATTCAAGATTCATAATTTGACTATAACTTTTTGTTAAAAATTCTTATTTCTCTATCTTTTCAGGTGTACACAAATATATTTCCACATACACCCACAAAACTATAAGCAATTGTATTTATAGCTGTTTGTAAAATTTAATAATACACTTCTACCTTCTTAATTGTCTTTGATCTTCTTTCTGTTCTACATTAATAATATCTAACAATGGGATTCTAGTGAAATCTTGACTGTCTGGGGTTGGAATTTTTCCTTCCATTGCCCTGTAATAGTCATGCAGAATTCTCTTTGTATCTTGGAAACGATCCACTTCAACCTGAAGAAGAAAGGATGGAAAGATTGCAATTAAAAATAGGGCATAACAAATTTCTGTTACATTTTTAAATGCATCATAGTAGAAGCAATTATAAATCATAAGAGCCTAAGGGAGAGCAACAAATATAATCATATTTGTTTGATAATTTATAGTGTATTCAATGCATTTTTCTACTTGCACCTATAATGTCTTCAAACTGAAATTTCTAAGGATTAATAAAAATCTGAGGAAAAATATTTACAATAAATAATGTTGGCTGAATTAAATTTTATTACAATAATTTTTGATACTTATGTATTTCTATGGTAGCAAGAATACCTGTACCAAAAACTTGGTACATATAAGGATCTTTTTGTTCAAAAAATTTTAAATAGCATAAAATAAAAAGGTTTATGCAATGGAGAAAATTTTTAAAACCATACAGCTTTTCTGGACCAAAGAAATACACAGATTTTACACACTGAGGTGTCTTGAAGATCTTTCTATGTGAATCACCTTGGAAGAAATCAAGGAAGATTCAAAAAACATTTAACACCTGTCATGTTTTGATTTATTGATACAGTACGGTGTTAGTTTCTAACTGACAAAACAGTACTAAATATTCATGGGAAAATGCACAAAACCACATTCACAAAACAAAGGACAAAACCTTTGTGGTATAAACCAGTATTTATCCATAAGTTAGGGAGAAAATATGTTCTAGTATAGCAGTGTGCACACAGAAAGGTGGAGAGAAATCTGATAAACGGCATTTATACAAATCTATGTTTATACAGTAACAGCCACCTGGGGAACATATGTAACTTCCCACAAAAAAAACCACAGACAGAATGCTTAAGACCAAAGAAGCCTATTTTTGGCTCCTTCTCAAACAAAGACATTACATAAAAAAATAGTTATTATATTTTTAGTTCTGTAGTTTTAGTATTAATAATTCATTTATTCTGGGGAGGCTATACTATGTAAAGAAAGTAAAAATAGTTTCCTTTGCATTTTTCTTCAGGAAGATAAAAGCTCATACATGGGTAATAAATGTATTTGTAATCTTAAGTGGCTATTTGCATATGCACATAAAACTGATTAAATTAGATTAGTAGTGAATCTCCTCTGGACTGCAACATACATGACCATGAAATTATACTAGTAGAGAATGACAGTTGCAAAGCTATACATTAATACAAAAGGTGAAACATTTAAAAACTAAGCTCAGCAATAATACTTTAATTTGGCTCTCTTATGTACTTAATTCAAGGTGCATTTTTAAAATACTTAGTCACATAAACATCCTAATCACAGAATGCATGTCATTCAGTTAGTCAGTGGTTACTTGTTATTTTGACCTCTCTCTTTAGTCAGTGGCCTTAATCTTTTTTTAGGACATTATTTACACTCTTTGAAAACAGAGTTAATAATTTCTTTACTCTAGCAACTGACTACCCCACAAACTTTACTTAAATTACCACAAAACTCATATGAAATAAGAGAGTGGTTCCCTTGTTAATTAAGCATGTAAAAATAACACAAACAACTGAAGGGCAGGAAGCCCACCCTACACTGGTTAGACCTGATTTTTTAGGCAGATTAGCATCACATGGCACGTGTTTAAAGCATTGTTTTTATTGCCTTCCACAGGGTTATCAAAACTTCCACACAATTGCCACTCAATTTACAGAAAAGCCTGTCTAGCCTAGTGTAGTCTAATCTATTCCTGTCCAGTACAGCCCTAAGCCAAATTTATGCATCTAGAAAAAGCAGTATGGGAAAATAGTAATTTACTTCAGGAGGTGAGGTAATTAAAGGTCAGTCTGAATGACAGGAAATGCTTCATGTGAAGGAAGGGAGGGCCAACTAATTTAAGATGGTCTCTTGAAAACTTTAAAGTCAGATGTGTGAAAGATGGGTAGTATTTGAATGCTTATCTCGAGAGCAACAAATTACATCATATTCACAAAAACAGTCCACACAATTTATTTTTTTTTCAGTCTTTAGATAAAATTTGAAGCCACACTGGTGAAGTTACAACTGATATAGTTTTGTGATATGGTAAATACAGGACAACCTTAACAGCAAGTGGGATCAGCAGTGAATTATGTAACTTGTAAATTAAGAACAGATGTCAATATGATCACAAAAGGATAAACAGCTCTAACATTTCTGTTACAAAACTCAGATTATTCACTGGACTGATAAAATTGAAAACAATATCACTATACATTACAGACTGAAAGTCTGAGGTGTTGGGAAATAACAGTAGTATTTTTCTTAACTTCTGCCTGCCAAACAGTTTAATGTATGGAAGGTCATCTACTTTTTATTTCTTAGCTTTCTAGATAAATTCAGAAGAGGCATGAATATTTGCTAATCTAATTCTGAGCACCACAGTTATTGGAAGCCAACCATATGAAATTCCTCGGAGGTTTATTTGACTTCCAAATCCCCTTCATTGTCCCCTTCCATTGCAGACTCCATAGTAGATCCATACCTGCATAAGTGAAAAGAAATTATTCATTGCAATCCCCCTTTTGTCTAATAACCAGCCGTCATTCATTATATCAGTACGTTCCTGCTGTGCTTCTTCCCTTCTGTTATCACAGATATCCCAGAGATTATCTCTTAGGTCCTAAAAGACAAAATCAAACATATCTTGTTATATGTATTATTAAAACATCTACTTTTTTTTTTGCCTGTGCATATAGCATCTCCCTCATTTAGCGCTTTATTATAAAAAAAGCCTTGTGAAGTTTTCTGTTTACAGAGGGCTGACAGGAAGCAGCTTTAAAAATGTTCCACACAGAATACAAAGCTATGAAATAAATGTGTAGTCTTACTTGCTTGCCTCAGCCAGAGAAATCTACCTAAGTCAGCTAAAGATGTGAGAATATGAATAGCTAAGCTCCCAGCTGCTCAACAACTTTTCACTCAAATGGTTTGCTAGCACTTATAAGAATAATACTCTAAGGGGATGTGCAATATGAAAAATTCTGAAAAATTATGACCAAGTTCAACTATTCTTGCAATTCAGATAGCTCCATTCCATTTGTCTTTAGTGTTTAAGTATGGGCTCTTTAACAAGTCACTATATCTAAGAGCAGCATTCTGTGGCTCACTGACAGCCCTGAAGACCTGCTAAGCATTCAACATGCCTGCAAATCTTCTGGTCCACATTGCCATCTATGCATGGAAACAGTGTGACAGACTTCCTTGTAATAAGAGGAGGTGGGAAGAGTGGTATTACATGCTGTACAAAGGTAGGGAAGATGAGCTCTCTCTTCAGCTACAAGCAGTTCTGTCCAGAGGAGCTCGGGCTTTAGATGGTAAGTGATTCCAAGTCTTGGTCTCAGCTGACCATGAGATGTCAGATCCTATCTCTCCCCTCATTCACAGATCTCAGACAAATCCACTTCTCCTCTCCTGGGCAAGAGCTACAGGGAAACTGACAAATTAGTACCCCTTGTGCTACCTAAGACACCAGTGATGGCACATTAAATGAAGGCTATCAGATATTTATGACTGTCCACACCGCAGGATCATAGAATCATAGAATCTTAGGGGCTGGAAGGGACCTCGAGAGATCATCTAGTCCAACCCCCCTGCCAGAGCAGGGTCACCTAGAGTACATCACACAGGAACTCATCCAGGTGGGTTTTGAATGTCTCCAGTGAGGGAGACTCCACAACCTCCCTGGGCAGTCTGTTCCAGTGCTCTGTCACTTTTACAGTAAAAAAAAATTTTCAGATATTCACCTTGAACCTCCTATGCTCCAATTTGCACCCATTACCCCTTGTCCTATCACTGGTCATCACTGAGAAAAGCCTAACTCCGTCCCCCTGACACTCACCCCTTACATATTTGTAAACATTGATGAGGTCCCCCCTCAGTCTCCTTTTCTCCAAGCTAAAGAGACCCAGCTCCCTCAGCCTTTCCTCATAAGGGAGATGTTCCACTCCCCTAATCATCTTCGTAGCTCTGCGCTGGACTCTCTCGAGCAGTTCCCTGTCCTTTTTGAACTGAGGGGCCCAGAACTGGACACAATACTCCAGATGTGGCCTCACCAATGCAGAATAGAGGGGGAGGAGAACCTCTCTTGACCTACTAACCACACCCTTTCTAATGCACCCCAGGATGCCATTGGCCTTCTTGGCCACAAGGGCACATTGCTGGCTCATGGTCATCCTCCTGTCTACCAGGACCCCCAGGTCTCTTTCACCTACACTACTCTCCAGCAGTTCAGCCCCCAACCTGTACTGGGACATGGTGTTGTTCTTCCCCAAATGTAAAACTCTGCACTTCCCCTTGTTGAATTTCATCATGTTTCTCCCCGCCCAACTCTCCAACCTATCTAAGTCTCTCTGAATGGCAGCACAGCCTTCTGGTGTGTCAGCCACTCCTCCCAGCTTAGTGTCATCAGCAAACTTGCTGAGGGTACATTCTATACCCTCATCCAGGTCGTTGATGAAGATGTTGAACAACACCGGTCCCAGCACCGACCCTTGTGGGACTCCACTAGTAACACACCTCCAACCAGATTCTACCCCATTGACTACAACTCTCTGACTCCTTCCTTTCAACCAGTTCCTAATCCACCTCACTTCCTGGTCACCAAACCCATACCTGATCAACTTATCCACAAGGATGCTGTGGGAGACGGTGTCAAATGCTTTACTGAAATCAAGATAAACCACATCTACCGCTCTACCATCATCTATCCACCTAGTAATTTCCTCATAGAAGGCTATGAGGTTAGTCAAACATGATTTACCCTTGATAAAACCATGTTGACTGCTCTTGATGACCCCCATGTCCTTGATGTGCCTGGAGATAGTGCCAAGAACAAGTTGTTCCATCACCTTTCCAGGGATGGAGGTGAGGCTGACCGGTCTATAGTTACCCGGGTCCTCCTTCTTGCCCTTCTTGTAGACTGGAGTGACATTTGCTATCCTCCAGTCCTCAGGGACCTCACCTGTTGCCTATGACTTACTGAAGATGATGGAGAGTGGCCTAGCAATGACCTCCGCCAGCTCCCTCAGCACCCTTGGGTGCATTCCATCTGGACCCATTGATTTATGGATGTCCAGATTACTCAACTGATCCCTAACCCAATCCTCATCTACCATGTCAAACTCTTCCTCTATCTTGACTTCTTCTGGGGCTATATGAATCTGGGGCTCATAGGGAGACCCTGCAGGAGTGAAGACAGAGGCAAAGAAGGCATTCAGCACCTCTGCCTTCTTTATATCCTCTGTCACCAGGGCTCCCACCTCATTCCTCAATGGGCCAATATTGCCTCTATTGCTAGTTTTGCTAGCTACGTATTTGAAAAAGCCCTTTCTATTATCCTTAACCTGACTTGCAAGGTTAAGTTCCAAGGAGGCCTTAGCTTTCCTAATTGCCTCCCTACATCCTCTGACAACAGTCCTACAGGATATACATGTAAGGATATGCTACTAAATAAAAGAGCTACAAGCATACAATTTATTTGCTTTGCAGTGGTAGGTTGACCTTACTTAGCTGTCAGGTGACCACCAAGGTGCTCTATCATTCCAGCTCCTCAGAGCACAGAGGAAGAAAATATTATGGGAAATCTTGTAGGTGAAGATAATAATGGGGAGATCACTCACCCATTATCATCGTATGCAAAACAGACTCAACTTGGGGGAATTAACTGAATTTACTGAAATTTAAGAACAGAGCAGAATAACAAGAAACAGAACAAAACTAAAACCACCTTTTCCACACCCCTTCTTATTCCCAGGCTCAACTTCATTCCTGTCTCTTCTACTACCTCCTCACCAAGTGGCATGGGGAAGGTAGGGAATGGGAGGTTGTGATGAGCTCAGTATGTGTTTTATCTGCTGCTTCTTCCTCTTCACACTCTTCCCTTGCCTCTGAGTGGGGTTCCTCTGAAGGGATACAGTCCTCCACAAAATTCTTCAGTATGGGTCATTCACATGGGCTACATTTCTTCAAGAACAGCTTCAGCATGGGTTCTTTCTATGTGCACAGTCCTTCAGGATCAAACTGCTCCAGTGTGGGTCCCCCATGGGCCACATGTCCTGCCAGAACACCTGGCTTCTCTACAGGCCACAGCTCCTGCCAGGAGTCTGCTCTGGTGTAGTCTCTTCACAGGCTACTGCTCCCTCCCTTCAGGGTGTGTTCACCTGCTCCAGTGTGTGGTCCTCCAAATGCTGCAAAGCGGGTATCTGCTCCACTGTGGTCCTTCATGGGTTGCAGCAGGACAACCTGCATCATCATGATCTTTTCCACAGGATGCAGAGGAGTCTCTGCTGTGGCACCTGGAGCAGCTACTGCCCCTCCTTCCTCACTGACTGTGGTGACTGCAAAATTGTTTCTCTCACATTTTCTCACCCATCTCTCACAGCTGCCACGCAGTGCTTTTACCATTTCTTAAAAAATGCCATCACAGAGGTATCACCACCATATCTGATCGTCTCAGCTCTGGCCACCTTGAGCCAGCTGACACTGGCTCTGTTCAACATGGGGGCTGACAGAAGCCAGTTCTGCTATTGGCTATGCAAACAAAACAAATTGATGTTTTCTACACTGATGTACATCTCTTTCCAGAACCTTCCTGAGACTTGTCAGAAGTATGTTCTTCTTTGTCTTCATGTTGTTCAAGTCACAGTTTTGATTTACTGTAAGCAGAAGACAACTAGAGGAGGAGACTGAGGTATCTTCCTCTGGGCTCATCTAAAATTCTTTTTCTCTCCCACCACTCTTCCTCTTTTCAAAGTGAAGCAGCTTCCCTTTTTCCTAGACTAGAATGGGCCATTCAGAAACAAAAATCCTGGAAGTCATATTTTTACTCAAAACTGCCTTACTCTTATGTTGTTGGGGTTTTCTAAGAAGTGTTCTCAGAAAATGTATGACCTGGCCAAGATCTGCCTGAGTCAAAACTTTTGAAAAAAAAATTCTCTGTACTTTGTGTGAATCAGTTTTAGAAAACATATATTGCCATTTAGCATTTATGGAAAAACTAAATGACTGCCAAGATTTGTTAGAATGTGATAGAAATGTCCAAACATAAAGAAGAAGAAAGGAGGGAAGCATTTCTTTTACAGTGTGCCAGAATACCACAGTATACCCTAAAAACAGAAGCAAAACATAAGAAAGATACGATCAAAAACCAGATATATACTTGCGAAGAACACTTTATGTACAAGAGGAAGTGAAATACTTTCAGAGAAGTGGTAAAAACAACAAAAATGTAAATAATTACATCATTCATGCTACATCAAGATTGTATGTAATGAAACAATACTATAGGCTATATTACAAGTTTTGCCATTTACTTACAGTAACTCTTTGGTGTAGTTCTGCTTTTGTTTCCTCATCTTCTCTCAGGTCATCAGCAACTGCATTAAAATCTGATTGCCACTGAGAAACAAATTCCTGCTTAAGATCTGGCCACTTCAAATAACTTTGAAATTTTTTTCTGTAATTTATGGCAAAAATATTTTTGGTGTTAAAAGACAGAGAATGCCACAGGAAACGAACAGTATATTAATATACAAATATAAATGTAACAAGCAACTATTTCTACTCACCTAGTGTCTGCTAAGTAACAAATCACAGAATGATGTTCATCCCTTAGACATCTAAATATAGTTTTGATGCTATTTATGTATGAATTTTCTACCGTTTCCCAGTAAGGTACTAAAAAATCAGGTATCTCCTGTGAATTTTTTAAAAACATCAAAATTAGTTGATCTGTTTCTTGGTAATGCATTTAGCTGTAGCATTAGCCAATATAAGAAAGATAATTTCATTAAATCACATTACTAAATTGTTCATTATGTATTTATTCTGATTTACAGCTATTTACAACTTATTACAGATCTTGTAGCTACATACAGTTTATCCTCTGCATTTCTTCAGAAGTAAGTGTCAATACTCAAAATGAATGGGAAATCCCAGCAGAATACTCAGATAACTGTGGCCTTTCATATATTAATAAACTGAGTTAAGATACTAGCTGAATATTTAAGCATCAGAATTTGGTGGTGCACAAGTGTTCAAGCTGGTAAATATCTAAGCTGACTCCCATGTTGCAAAGGTGAGTTTTGACAGACTGACTGTCATGAAATGCAAAATAAAGCCCTATGGCCAGGGGAAGCCCAGCATATTGCATAAGGTTTAATTGCATGTGGTTTAACAAGGCCAAGTGCTGGGTCCTGCATTTTGGTCACAACAACTCCAGACAATGCTACAGGCTTGGGGAAGAGCAGATGGAAAGCTGCCCAGAGGGAAAGGACCTGGGGGTGATGGTCAAAGGCTGCTAAACATGAGCCAGCGTGTGTCCAGGTGGCCAGAAGGCCAACAGCATCCTGGCTTGTGTCAGGAATAGTGTGGCCAGCAGAAGGGAGGTGGTCCTGCCCCTGTACTGTGCACTGGTGAGGCTGCACCTTGAGTGCTGTGTTCAGTTCTGGGCCTCTGACTATAAGAAAGATACTGAGTTGAGATCAAGTTCAGAGAAGGGCAGAAAAGCTGGTGAAGAGGCTGGAGAACAAGTCCTGTGAGGAGAGGCTGAGGGAATTGGGATTCTTTAGTTTGGAAAGGAGGACACTGGGGGGAGACCTTCTCTCTCTCTCCATCTACCTGAAAATAGGTAGATTGGTCTCTATAGGTAGATGGGCATTGGTCTCTTCTTTCTAACAAATAATGATAAGGCTAGAGGAAATGGCCTGAAGTTACACTGGGGAGGTTTAGACTAGGTATTAGGAAGAATTTCTTTACTGATAGAGTGATTGGACTCTGGACACTGGAATGGGCTGCCCAGGGAGGTGTAGGTGTGGCACTTCAGGACATGCTTCAGGGGGCTTTTTTTTTACTTTTATTTTTAAAAATGTTTCTTAGGGGTTTTTTTGACGGTTGGACTTGGTGATCTCAGAGGTCTGTTCCAACTGTGACAAATTCTGTGTGATTCTGTGATATGCAAGCTAACTGAAGTCATGAAAGCAAAACTGGTAAATACTAGGAAGGGAATAACAAAATGAAATACAAAGCATCATTATGCACCCTTCAAAATTTTGCATGCAGTCCCAGCTCCCCATCTCAAGAAATTTACAGTAGAACAGACAGAGATAAAGTCAAGATTCATGACTGAACATATTGAACCACTCCACATGAGAGGAGTTAAACAGATTATGACTGGACAGGAAAAGCAAAGAAATATTGAGCAAAATGAAGACATAATAGATGCCTGTCACATCTTCAGTAACTTTAGAGGGTGATTATATAATTATTATTCATTGTACCTCACAATACAGAACTAGGGTCATTGAATGACCCAAGGAAACAACAGCTATAAAGCAAAGTGACAGAAACATTAAAAAAAAAAAAAAAAAAGCATCATTATACAGGCTGTGGCATGGAGATAAAAAAGTAATTTGCTTTAAAAAAGCAACTAGACATAATCATGGAAGAAATGTCTATTGAGAGCTACTACATACAAAGATGCAGATAGACAGTTGTCTCAGGAAATCCCTAGAGTTCACATCATTGAAAACTAGGAAGAAGTCCTTGGGGAAAAGATGTTAGAAAAATGTATCCTAGGAGACAGATCAGTGCACACCTTCCCTTGTCAGAGAAAGGAAACTGACCCAGTAAATTTATGCTTGTATTTCATAATATTTAAAAGTATTATTGTTTCGGCACCCACAAGTTATTCTTCAATATCATTGTGAAGAATTAGGATAAAAAAATTACAAAAATTTTCAAAGTGTGTTTCCTCATCATATATTTTAGCAGCAACTGTTACTTGTATAGATAAAATACAGTATTAGTGCTTCTTTCATTGAAAAATATTGAAAAAAAATAACACACAATGAGACAAAAGATTGAGATAGAATATGCATAAAACAATGAGGAAAAATATATACCTTGAAATCTGAGACTTTTAATCATTAATAAATATACCTTGGGAAGTGGTTCATCTACATAAATCCATTCATCTGATCCTGGTTCAATTGGTGGTGGTGCCGCACCAATGGAATGAAGCCGTTTTTCACGTTTAACTTGTAAAAGCTTTTTTCTTTTTGGTATTTCTTGAACAGACTCTAGTATATGAAAGTAAAATTAATACCTACAAATGTATTTTAAGTATCAATAAAGAGAATTAGACATCTGTGCTACTCTGACAAATTGAAAATAATGGAACAGATTCAGTATTTCATTACTCAGATGTTGTTCATCTAAAAAGACACTAATCAAATCAGTGATGCTATAGTTACAAAATCACTTTTCAGTTAAGCTTATATTTTGCAGGACTGATACTTTTCTAAATCCATCATGGCAAGAGAAAAAGGAAGATACTGAATCGGTATGCATGCATATAAACCAAATTCTTGACCAGGTAAACAAAGGCTGCTGGTGTTGATACAATTCTGAAATTTCTTATACCTATCATGATTTCAAGGACTCACACCTTAATTAAAGAACAGTTTTAAACATTTAAAGCTTCCATGCTAGACTTAGCAAAGACTTGATGAAGAAAAATACTGAAGAAGAAACAGATAAAATTAGCTAAATTTGGCCTAACATGAAAAATACACCTTATTCTGAGAAGTGGGAAGGTATGAATGATGATGAATGGGAAGAAAGAGATGGAAAAGATAACATGGTAGAGAAAGAAACGGGAATAAATAACACTGCCAACCTATAGTACAGCAAAATAATACTGGATGTAGCTAGCAGCTTCAGAGCATGATTCACTCTTAGGATCTGAACTGACCTCTGGAAAGAAATCAGCACCTTATCCATGACCATAGAAGGACACTACAAAAACTAGATTTTTATTTTAAAATTAATTTTTGGAGTCAGGTGCATGAATTTTTGAAAGTTTTGCTGTGGATTAAAAAAATTTCAAAGAAAAGAAATAGACTTGTACTAAAACACTGCTGTCTTGTCTTTTTCTTTGAAAGAAGCTTAGCATTTAAAGAGTAGCTGTGTTTAGTTTTACTTTACATACTTGCCTCTGAAAAACACTTCCTTGCTGGATGCTTCAGTGGAAAAACCATCATTCTGATTAAGTTTGTAGAAAGAAAAAAACTGCTGGACGCAGCATTTGAGAAAATAATTATAATGATGTGAAATTAACCCATATCCTCTAAAAATGTAAGAACATCACAGCAAACTTCACAGTTCTGGTGCATTTATCACTAACCTACAAGTTCCTAGAGTCTTGCAGTGCCAGTGAAAATGTGTGTTTCCATATAGTTTTACATATTAATCACTAGTGTTAATTATAAAGAACAAAATCTTTTCTCACTGAATTGTAAGAGGTAAGAACAGGAAAACTTACTTCTATCCTGATTTTTGGCAATTTCTTCCATTATAATTTCTTTCACTGCTTCACAGACCAGACTTTCCTGTGTCTCTGCATTGACTTTCACAAGAATATTTTGATGGATTGAAAACCATTTGTCTAATTCTGGCCACGAGTTTAGAAAGCCTGTAATTCTAGGAAAATCATGTTAATGTATAAAATTACTATCTAAATACTGAAAGATAAAACATTTTCCCAAATTAATAAATAAAAGAAAAAGCAGAGTATCTAATAGAATACTAAACCCACCCAATATTTTCTGCAAAAATAATACTCCATCCACATCAACCCTTTCATTTTCAACATAGGAAAAAAGCAAAATTCCTATTCTTAACTGGTCTTATATATCTCTTACTTTTCACCAGCTAAACCTACTTTATTATCTCACAACAACATAAAGTTATAAATAATATAGTAGGCTGAAACATTTGATAGTATTAAATATTTAGAAACAAAACCAGTTGGTTTTATTTCATCTTTATGTAAATTTACATCAAACTTAAGACATCTTTTAGAAATGTAGAAGTGACTTTGGTGATTCTAGTACATCTGACTCAAAGGCAGTCACACAAAATCTGGCATTTCTCAGATATACGTATGTATACATACATATGCATACATGTATATGTATACGTACAGTTCATGCAACATGTATCTGAAAAAAAATTCCCCTTGGAAAAGCAAAACACATTAATTCTTATATTCTAGGATTATTTATATTGCTTCAAAAATGAAAGTACTCTTGAGACTTCATGTTAAAGAAACTACTAAGTAAAATCCTAATGTTAGCCGTATCAGCACTATCATGGATCACACATGAGACTCAGATTAATTACATGCTCGAATCTCAGCCTGAAGTAACACTTTGTACTTCATACAACATACCTCTGAAGCACCTTGTCCCCGACTGAGAGAAGATTCTCTTCTGGGATGTCAGCATCAGAGCTTTGACTGTTCTGTGCAGTTTCAGATGACTTTGAGTTAACTGCTCAGTAGAAAGCAGCACATAAGAGCATATAATGAAAAAAGAAGTTCTGCAGGTAGTTATTTGCCCTAAGTACGATAATTATTAAAAGAATAATTTCAATGTTCCTTGATCTTAATTTTTTTAATTTAAACATTGGAGACCAAACTTTGTAAAGGAAAGAAAAATGAGAAAAAACACAGAAATATAAAATTAGGCTGGAAAGGACCTGAAGACAGTGTCTTGCCTCTTTCTCTGTTTAAGTACACAGCCAATTATAGCGCTAACATGTCCTGATAGATGCTGTGCCATCATAGAAATCTCCAGTTGTAGAGAGGGAACATTTCTGTGGGTGGACTATTTCAGTCTCATCTACTCTAACATATAGAAGGCATTTTCGAAGTCTAATCTCAATCTTCCTTAAGTAACTACTCCTTCTCAGAAAGATTTAAAAAACCCTTTAATTTATTAGAAATAAGCAATTTTTAATAATTTCTAATTTTTATGGTTCTTGTAACTTTCTATCACCCCTTTACATCTTATGAAATAAATTCTGTGTGGATTTCAGAGTTTATATTAAATATTATGACATTTTGTTTTGGCAACACAACATCATAAATTAACAAGTGTATATACTTTTATCTTCACTGCATTGTTAGCAGAAGCTCTAATGATTTTGCTTCATTCTCACCACTACCAGTACATAAAAGCTAAAGATAAATGGTGCTTTAATTTAAGCCATGCCATGAAAAACAGGAAGAGGAATGTCCTCATAATTAGGACAATATGGGGCATAGTAATGGAAAGAACTTCTGTTTTGCCAAGGTGAGTAAGGGTAATTAAAAATGTGTGGTCTGGAAGAGAAATAGCCCTCAAAAAGCCCTTGATGCCTTTGCCATTTTTGGCCAAAACTGACTATTCCGGATCATTCACTGCCTAAGTGAAGGCAAGACAAAGGCAGTCATAAATAGGGAGGGAATGTTGGCACCCGCTGAGAACGAATGTTGGCCTATCCTCTTGTTTGTTCTTTCCTCCATCCCTTTTCAAATGTGTTTCCTGGAGAAAAATACAATTTACACATTTATAATGAGGCACATTTCTGTACCTGTTGTAACTTGTATTTCTTCCAGCTGCTATTTCATGTGCTAACACCAGCCACTGTGCTACCTCAGCTTCAGTGAGACTTCAGTACAAACAAGCACTTAGACTAGACACTCCTAGTCTGCCTTTGACTGAAACAAATAAAAGTATCTTAAATAATCTGAAAGAATTCAAGGTGATAATGCACAATTAATTAAGGCAATACTGTGAGATGTAGAGAAATTGTGCAATAGTGCTATGTTGCTCCAATAGGTACAATTTACAGGTATATCTGGTAAATTATGTTTAGGATTAATGTGTTACATATACCTAGTCATGCACTTTTAGTTAAGAGGGGTCTTATAAATAGAGAATAAAGCTGTCAAGAAATCTAAATGATTTCTAATTTCATAATTGTCAGAGGAAAATATAATTTAGTAACTTTAATTCAAATGTGCAACTTGTTATTATGTTACTGGCTAAAAAATAGAGCTTAGAGGGTTGGGATCAATGGTCCAGAGTCCAGCTGGAGATGTGTGACTACTGATGTGCCCCAGGGGTCAGTGCTGGGTCCAGTCTCATTCAACATCTTCATTAATGACCTAGATGAGGGGACAAAGTGTATCCTCAGCAAGTTTGCTGATGACACAAAGCTGGGAGGATTGGCTGATACACCTGAAGGCTGTTCTCCCATCCAGTGAGATCTAGACAGACTGGAGAGCTGAGCAAAGAGGAACCTCATGAGGTTCAACAACAAGTGCAGAGTCCTGCACCTGGGGAGGAATAACAATGTGCATCAGTATAGATTAGGAGCTGACTTGCTAGAAAACAGCTCAGTAGAGAAGGGCTTTCGAGTCCTGGTGGACAACAAGTTATCCATAGGACAGCAATGTGTCCCTGTGGCCAAGAAAGCCAGTAGTATCCTGGGTTGCATTAAGAACAGTGTGGCTAGCAGGTCAGGGAGGTTCTCTTCCCCCTCTGCTCTGTTCTACTGAGACCACACATGGACTGTTGTGCCAAGGTCTGGGCTCCCCAGTTCAAGAGGCACAGGTATTTACTTGAGAGAGTCCAACAGAAGCTACAAGGATGATTAAGGGACTGGAACATCCATTTTGTGAGGAAAGGCTGGGAGACCTGGGGCTGTTTTGTCTAGAGAGGAGAAGACTGAGAGAGGATCTTTTTAATCTCTGTAAATATCTGAAGGGTGGGTGTCAAGAAGGAGAGGCCAGTCTCTTTTCCGTTGTGCCCTATGATAGGACAAGGGGCAATGGACACAAACTGGAACACAAAGAATTCTACCTCAACATGAGGAAAAACTTCCTTACTCTAAGGGTGGTGGAGCACCGCAACAGGCTGCCCAGAGAGACTGTGGAGTCTTCCTCTCAGGAGACTTTTAAGACCCATCTGGAGGTGTTTCTGTGTGACCTGACCTGCTCTGGGAGGGGGGTTGGACTCAACGATCTCCAAAGGTCCCTTTCAACCCCTAATGTTCTGTAGTTCTATGATTATATGTTGCAAAGAACCCACAATTCAGCCATGTCAATATTATAGCAATCTTTCCATTCCCCATATATCAGAATCTGTCATTTAACTTTGTTATGTAGTTGGAAACTTACAATTCAAGTCAGTTGCACGTTTCAGTACTATGGTGTCTGAAACATCCAATAATATAGCAACATCTAATGCAGGAGAGGTAACAGGCAGCTTGTGAGGGGCACTGGGATCTGTAACAAGTGAGAGCTTTCCAGGATTTGTATCTTCTGCTTCCGGATCAAACCCTGTGTAGGCTTTTTCAAATAGCTTTGCCTGCTTAACTGTCATTGGAAACCCATCCAAAATCCACCCCTTCTCTGGTGGTGTTTGGCTAAAAGTAAATGAGGAACTAGAATTATTCTGTGAATTGATAGCATAATAATAACAACATGTAAAGAAGACCTTGCCCTGGAAGTCTTTCATTCTGAATTTCAATGTAATAAACACCCTTATGAATGCAGAATATGACAATCATCATTTGAACTTAATCTGTAAAGTAATGGATTTTAAACAAGAAAAATAACATCAAGCCTAACTAAAAGTGAAAAAAGAAAAAACCCTCCAATTTTTGCTCTCTTGTAAAATAAAGTTTTCAAAACTAATCTCTATACAGACTATGATTAGAAGTTTTATTTCACTATTTTCTCTACTAACTTTTGCACTGTAGTAACAAATAGCAAAATCAGTATTGTACCTTTAAATATACTAATTGGAATAGTATAGCTTAAGTAATATTCATGTGGGAACTTCAGTGCTAATTGCACATCAAGGTAGTTGAGAAAACTTGCCATAAATCAAAAGTACAGAAAAATGCTTACGTGTGAGCTTGGAATACGCATCTCACAAAGCCTACAAGAAAAAAAATACTAACTCTTTCTGAATGCCTTCCAACAAAATTGAGACATGAGTTATATTTCAGGACTATGCAATAGTTATGCATTTATTTTTACTTACCTCCAACATTTTACAATAATGTCTGTATAAATTAAGGCTAAATTCTACTGCTAGCACTCTACTGCTAGCATAAAATGAGCATTAAATAACTTCATTAATTAGCTCCAATTTCAAGTAAAAAACTCCAGTGGTCCAAAAATACCCTAATAAAGGATGACAACATCTTGTCCAGCAAGCTGCATAATTTTGTTCCAAATAACAGAGAAAAAAGAAAAGCTACACAATTTCATACTTAATGGCTTCCAATAGGATGTCAATGAGTATTTCATCAGGAATACTTTTTCCTTTCTTCAATATTTTCTGTGATGCAGAGCCAAGCTGGGCACGTACAGACAGCTGTGGAAGAGTGCAGCATATGACTAACATGCTCAGAATGTTCACAACATTCACTGTTAAAAAAAGTATGATTCTACTATAAATATTATAGATTATTTACTTACTTATTTGAATTAATTATTAGCTGTGTTATTTATGTATATTTAATATTTACTGTTATTTGTTAAGGAGAAATAGTTTCAACTGATGCAAAAAAGGCCAAATTTAATCGAAATCTTTAACTGATTTCCATCATTACACCTATGAAATAGCTAGACAGAAACAAAATTGAGAAACAAAGGATATGAAGACCAAGAAATAAAAAATTAACTGCCTTGGTTGTCAACTTATTGTGATTTTCACTACCATTAGTCCACTTAACTTCATTAGTTAACTTAACTTCATTAGTTCTACATGGATTCTTCTGTATTTTAGCTTTTGAAGTATTTTCCAGTGAGCAATTAATCCAAGGAAAAACTGTAGAATTACATATCTTTGAACACAAAGAAAACTAATCTCATCATGGGATGAATGATCTGCTTAGCAGCAGCATGATCAGGACTACATTTCTGCTAACTCAGAAATAACATAAGAAGTATCTTAGATAAATGTGAGTGTTACCAAGAGCTTTAACAATACGTAGAATTCAAACCAGCACACATAGGGACAGATTTTCCTAATAAACTCGTCATATTTCAGACAAAAAATGCTTGTAGTGAGATCAATAAATTAATTCAGAATTATGAAAGTGTGTCACCATCAAAGTAATTTAACTATTTTAAGTACTGCGTCTTTATAAAGTAGAAGCAAGTCTTACAAGTCCAAACTTAGAGTTAATTTTGAAATTGAGTGAAAAATGGAAACAACATGCTTTCTTCCTTGTGTATTTCATTCTCATCTCCTTGTGGAAGCAAAACCCAAAATTAACAAAAATTCTTACCTTATCTTGTTCCCCAGAACTCTCTACTTCCTCTGAAATCACACTGTGTTCACTTTTAATTTCATTTTTAAGAAAAGCTTGGATGGCCTCCTGAACCAGATTATCAACAGATAGTATCTGAATATTGCAAACTAATGCACACAAAAAAAAGAGATAACTTTACAGTTGCAGTTGACCATACATATTGAGGCATTTTTACTGGCATTTTTACATGCAAAGTAATGCACTATTACTTTTGTTTGGGCTTCTGATAGATTATTTCCATTGTCTCTTCTCTGTAACCACTGCACACTGTCCATCCACAATCATAGCTATCTTGCTAGCCTCTTCTATAACAATTCTCCCAACAATCCTCAGAGAAGTTAGACAAAAGCTTTTTTTATTTTTTAAATTCTCAAGGCAGAAGTAATACTATATTAATGCTATATACAAGTTCAGGGGCTTTTAGTCTTATTCTGGAACATAATGAATTAATGACTTGCAACCAATACCTGCAAAATATAGATGCATCTGAGGTTGAAAGATTAGTAATGCAAGGATTTGCCCAAACAATTTTCATTGTAAGAGTGGAATTTTAATGCAAATAAATATTTTTAAGAATTTTAGGGAAACAAAACCTCTACCTTTTTCAATAAACTTTACACAGGTAGTTTTTCCACTAAAAGCTTTTCCCAAAATACATCCTTTGATAGGAAATGGAGGAAATACAGGTGATGAAGGTTTGGGTTTTGGAGGATAGAATATATCCATCAGTCTACGAAGCACATGACCCAGTATGTTATTATTAGGAGGAGGTTTGTTTTCACTGCTCTCTTCAGTTGGGCACCATTCCCCAGTCATACTCTGTATAAATGACAAAAACTTTGTCAATATGCCTTGTCTTTCATCTTTCTATATATGTATTTATACATAAAATTGGAATATACAATAACCAAATCTGAATCCTACTAAATAATAAAATGTTTTTTAGAATAGGTCCTTGTTAAAAGCTATATCATAGCATTTATTGATATTCACCAATTCCTGGTTGAGATAGAAAAGAACTCATACAACCATTTTAATGATGTCTAGAATATTTATTTTTTTTTATTCCATAAATATGAAAAACCATTTAATGAAAATAAATCAGTAGCAGGTTTTTGGCATAGGAGTCCTGTCCCCTGTTACTCATCATTCTAAAATCTGGGCAACATTATTCTCCAGTATCACACATAAATCTCTGAAAATTCTTACAAAGATTTCAAACACATTTATTTGCCTAAGACACATTCAGTAGAGATGTCAAAAAATCCAAAACAAACAAATCAACATATAATTCAAACTATTTTAAGGAAATGCTGAGTAGAAATTTCCAGTTCATCTATTCTGAAACCAAGAGAAATTTATCAATGGTATGACTTACCAGCATACAGCTTAATGAGGTTCTGTTAGTAAATTCCTGACAATCAATTTGTCAGTTTGTTACTGACAATCACATTTGGGGAAAGATGAGAAAGGAAAGATGCAGTCAAAAGAATTTAACAGAAAACTGTGCTTTTGACGCTCTAATACACACTCTATCAGTATTGGATCTCACTACAATAGCAAACTCCTGATATACAGTTTATGCTGTGAGAAGCTAAAATAGAACATCATAGTATGCAGGATAATGCTTGTTCTGTATTAATTACTATTTGGTTGGAGTCTACTACATAGTTCTTTGGATGCAGATTAATACTATTCCAAATTAGATTCTAATTTATTATCTCATTTGAGATGAGCAATAGAGTGTTGAAAGACAAAGTCAAATGTTCACAATGAAAGTGGTTAAGCACTAGAACAGGTTGCACAGAACACCTGTGGAACCTCTTCTTGGAAACACTTGATAGCTGGACAGACAAGGTGCTGAGCAACCTTATCTGGCTCAGAAGCTGGCCCTGCTATGAACAAAAAGGTTGAATTAAATTACCTTCATGTCCCTTTAAACTCGAACAATTGTGTAATTCTATAAATTAAATATTTAATCACCATCAACAAAAGCAACCAGTTTCATTCTAAGGTCTATCAAAAGATAATGTTTCAAATTCATGTTTCAGGTAGAATATGTCATCTTTTTCTGAACTTACTATCATGAATGATTTATTGCCACAGTAGACATTTTACTAACAGAACTTGATCATTGTTGGCTTTTAATATGTACATTAGATAGAATAACTCAATATTATTTATTATCACTATGAAATAAAATATCACCTCTTTGTAATCAGTAGGAAAAAAAAATTAAAAATAAGTTGGACAGTATCCCCTCTCTAATCTAATCTGAACTGTTCTTCCTTAAACATGAAAGTAGAGATGGATCAGTTGCTTTAAATTCTGTCAGAGTGTAGGAAAAAGGAATTCCAAATGTAATGCTTGCTCATACTAGATTTCTGGTCTTCTTGCCTTTTTTACCAGAAGACTGCTAGAGTGTACCTGTCTTGAGCTTAAGTAGCATACCAGTAAGAAACAAGTTTTCAGGTTCCCAGGTGAGAGTTACAGAACTGGTCAACACTCTTGATAGAAACTGGAAATAATTTTATATTTTGAGCACTGCAAACTGTTATGCTTATTTTGGTTAATTCCATTAATTTAAGTGATCATGTGATAGTTTCAAAATATTTTCAAGCTCAATCTGATGTGGAACATGGAACAAACTGATAGCACTGTATTTTGTTCTCATATTTCATCAAATATATTTGACACTTTTAGTCAGTATTCCTAATGTAAATGTATTACTCTTGAGGGAAGCCAAATTGCTTGTACTGATTTGTTTCATTTTCTCCAGGGTTAAGAAAATTAACATGCACTTTGACAGAATGATCTGCCAATACACTTCTATATAGAAGCATTACTTTGAAGGTATTAGCTGTCCAATTTAGTTTTTAGAAGATGTAAGTATGAATTGGTGCCTATAATTTTACAAATCATATGATACAAGCTTTTGATGAATACTGATGCAGAAAGGCATAAGACTAACAAAATCCAGAAAAAAAATATGTGAATGTGCATTTGAAAAAAAAATGGTAGTGAAACAAGGGCTTTAAATGTGTCATTAAATGTTTATAATCTCAAGTGCCCTTACATCTAGCTAAAACTACAGTGACATTGTCATACAAACAAAAATTACACACTTAAAAATTAATTTTTCTTTTGTGCTTCCCAGTAACTGTTTCCTGCCTGTCTGTTTCTGTATGTGCTCCCTGTAAGTCTAAAATATATATATGTAAAAATATATATATTATAAATTATAAATAGTATATGCTATATATATATTATGTAATGTTTTATATAATGTAACATATGTGTATGTAATATATATATTATGTAATGAATTTCATTATCACTTCATGCGTTTTTTCACCTAAAGAAAGTGATAATGAAATTTATTACATAATCTGATGTTGTCTGAACAAGGATCTTATAAATAGATAAGTCAAAAAAACTTTCAGTTTTTTTAACAGATTCTTTATTTAATCTTACTTGCTTTTGATTCCTACTTTCTGTTGCATTTTCAAACGTGGTGGCATTAACCACACTTTCAAACTCCAATTAGCTAAAATTTAATAGCATTGCAACTTATATGTTGGTCCTATGAATTCAAGAGAAAACTAAAATCACTATTACATACATTAATTGAATTATAACAGTGTTTTAAAATTGCACCAGCTTTCCAGAGCTACTGACATGTAATAGTCATATATTTAATAAGGAACCTCATGCAAGGAAATGAAAAGTATGTTGAATTATTTAATCAGAAACTATTTAAAGAAAGAAATTTAACATCAGAAAAAATCTTTATGATTTTGAAACATTAAGGCATATTATTTTCCATTATGTCTCATCAGCTTGATGTACCTTGTATTCACCATAATCTTTTTCATCTAGCAGATTCATTTTGTTCAGCTCTACAAGTTGTTCAGGGCTTGGTTCATCAGGCAAAGATTGAATTGAGGCTTGCTCATATATTGGTTCTCCTTTAAAAAAAAATTCCTTCCAATCACCCATCAGTCTTAATGGAATTTTTCTGCAGAAGGAAAAGAAAAAGAAAGAGTTCCAAGAAAATAAAAAAAAAGTATAAATATTTTAGAATAGTAGACCCAAATTCAGAAGAACTAAAATCATGAAACAAGAATATTCTAAGCTAGTTATAGTGTATAATGCTTTCTGTAATTGTTACAGATTTTATTAGTTTTTTATAAGTAAGTTTCAGTATTTTCACAAATGTGGCACCACAAAGTATTTGGCAGGCAGAGCTCTGTTGTTACAGTTTTGCCTTAGCTACTTTTCCTTGATCCAAAATATTCTTCCCCTTATTCTTCCCTTCCCTTTTGATTAAGGTCGCCTCTCACCAAAAATATATACAGTTTTTCTTCTGGAAGTTAAAATTAAATTAATTCAAGATTATATGGCCACTTAAACAATTAAACTCTTGTGGTGTTTTTTTTTAATTTAGCAAGGAAAAATATTCATATGAAATCAGATGACTGCATATAGTAGCAAGCTAAATGCAGATAGGATGCTGACATATGTCACATTAGAATTTTGTGGCTGCTAAACACACTCAAAAAGGAGGTTGCTATTTTTTTTAAGATTACATCCATTTGGACTTTCTTTTTTTTTAGTAGTGATTGTAGATAGTTGAGTGTCACAGCTTAAATAAACTCTCTGTGCTGTTGAAAATAATTTAATACACATTGCATCCTGCACAATTAAGTGCACACAAACACAGACAAAACGTGCCTCTAGTGGCAGCAAACCAACCTAGATATGCTTTATTGGGAAAGATATTTCAGATATCTGTAACACATTGCTGTGCACCATCCAGGACAAGCAAATGTCACGCTGGAACCATGACTATGCTAGACAAGGAAATCATAAAATCCTCATTGAACTGTGTCTGAGCTATTTTATCTGTTACCTACTAGGCCTAACCTATATAATTTCCATAAAATATAATTATATGTCTTTCAAATGGCCACCACTTTAGTATTTTAACACAGAATTACATTAAAAGGCAATGATGATCTTGGCATACTTTCTAATGCCTTACACTGAAGTCTAATCACTGAAGGCCAATGAAAGAAAAGAGCAACAAGGCTCCACGCTCTTCTGGAAACATTCCTACAGAACAAGCACATGGAGGTTGCTGCCCTTTTAGGGCTTTCTCAGAAACCATGATGTAATCGGGGTCATCAGAAGAGGGAATCACAATATGTAAGGCTTAGAAGATTTTGGGCTGAGTTGCTACTTTTAGGAGAATCCAGGCAGGTTGATATATCTCAGGAAACGAATTTTGTTTATATTATACTAAGCCTTCAGCTACTGGAGAAATCTAGAATGAGGTGCATATCGCTCACTTTTTAAACTCAGAAATTGTTCCTATAGAAGGAAGTCAGTAGTTCCACAAGCACTAGAACTAGTGAAACTTGGTTTGCTAAGAATTCACCTCGTACTACCCATGAATGAATCTTCACACTAAAGTAATACCATCATTTTCCGAGGCAACAAATTGGAGCCATCCTGTAATGGATATGAGACTCTAGCTAAGATGCTTCTGGTACTTAAATGAGACTGAATAATGCAGATTAACTGCTACCAAACAGCTAACAATTTAGCCTCACTACTACCATACTCACTTGTTTGTCAGTATACGATATTCTCCTACTTTTGTTGACAAATCAATTATTTGGTTGATCACTTCCCAACATATTGAATAATGCTTTTTATAACGAGCCTGAGCTCTTTCACGGATAATTTTCTCATGATGTTCTTTTTCGTTGATAATTTGTTCTTGACGATCCATTTCTTCTTGTTTTGCCAGTGCCTAGAATTTTTTTAGAGTAAATTTGAGATTACAAAGAAAATGAAAGTGCAAAAGTGTTGGAAACAGTATGAACTTGTTCATTTAACTCCAGAAATGAAAACAACTAGATTTGCACCAGAGTTGGATAGCCAACACACACACAAATCTAAAAACTTACATTAATTCTCTAAGTTCCAGTTTATTTGCTAACTGTTAAAATATAATTAAATAAATGAGTAATAAATATTACTTCTTTTATGACAAAATTATTAAGAACATATTTAGTGCTTGTGGGTTAGGGAAATATGAAATGATGCTGTCCACTCTTCAGAGGAACAATTAGGCAGTCGCTTTGGTAAAGGCTTAGTTCCTCTGAAATTCACAAAGGAATACTCTAAAAATATATGATGACTTACACAATTCTGGTCTGCAAATAATTTTATATTCAAACAGTAAAGATGTTGTCTTTTTTTTGAGAAAGGTCTTTGTTTATGGCAGAAAATTATCAGTAGTTCCTGTGATTATGTGCTCCTTTTGGCCAAAGGCATAGTTAAAAAGGTATTATGATCAATAGCTATAGCTGCTGATTACATAGGACTTCATCTGGGCTGGAAGTTTTGATGTTGCTAATTGTTTCTGGCAGGAGAACAGTATGATTCCTACCATCACATTGTGGCCTGTGGTGGCCATACATAGCACTTTGTGGTTTGCCACAGGATTATGAACTATTTGAATTTATTAATCAGCTCTGAGATACTAGGTAGAAAGTAGCACTCATGAGTTAAAATCCTGCAGCAGTTGTCAAAAATTGATGTTAACAGGTAACATCAGATAACAGATTATGAATTATTTAAATGTATTAATCAGCTCTGAGTTCCAGGTAGGAAGTAGCATTCATGAATTAAAACCTGCAGCAGTTGTAAAAAATTGATGTTAACAGATAACATCTACAGGAAATTAAAAATATGATTCTTGGAACAAGCTTTTATGTCATTGTCTTTTGTCATTTTGTCTCTGTAAGACTGTGCCTTTTAACCTCAGCATACAGAAATGTTTCCCTACGAAGGTAAAATTAGTCTGGAAGAAAAGATTAAAACTAGACTGTAATTCACTCAGTTTTATCCCTTATCAACTTAACTGTAACTTTGAACCTAGATAAAAGCAATATATTAATCATTAACTCACTCCTTAGAAAACTCCTAAATTCTAACACTTGAAAATACAAATTCCATTTTATAACAGGAAGGTATTCTAACAGTCCTAAAGAAATTCAGGGAGGAAATATTTTACCGCTTCTCTATCAAGAGCTTCCTGGAACTCTTTCAGTCGTCTTTCTTCATACTGTTTTTCCCTGTAAATTCTATTTTGTCTCAACACGTCTTT
>NW_009952481.1:2479482-2485223 GCF_000747805.2 Chaetura pelagica
CTGCTGAGATTGTCTCATTAGTCTGTAAATAAGTTGCTCTTCCCGGTAAACCTCCTAAAAGATAAAACAGTATTAAGAGCAACATATAAACTATTTCATAGACAACTCATTAGTTTCTCACATAAGAAATATGAAGGGAGTCACATAACAGCATCTGCCTGCTCATTTGATACATGAACCACCAGAATATACCAATCTATTAATGAGTACCATTTTTGTAAACTATACAAGAATTGCAGAACTGTGGAAGTGAATTCTAATATTGCTTAACTGAAATAACTTAGTAAAAGTATATTTGTGGAGAATTTTAATTTCAATATTTCCTGCGTGCAGAGAAACAGCAGCATATAAGGGCACGTATGATAGGACAAGGGGTAATGGCTTCAAACTGAAAGAGGAGAGATTTAGGGTAGACAGCAGAAGACATTCTTTAGTGTAGGGTGGTAAGACACTGGCACAGGATGCCCAGGCAAGCTGTGGATGCCCCATCCCTGGAAGTGTTCATGGCCAGGCTGGATGGGGCTCTGAGCAACCTGATCTAGTGGGAGGTGTCCCTGCCCATGGCAGGGGGATTGGAACTAGGCAATCTTTAAGGTCCCTTCCAACCCAAACCATTCTGTGATTCTATGAATTTCAAATATTTGCTTCTGAATGCAAAGATACACCCTTTCCTCAAATCACTAATTGGTCAAAATTTTCTTATCCCTGCTCTCCAGCAGTCTGCACTCTCAGCCATACTCTGTTGCTTCCTTTATCAGTCTTCTACAGGTTTAAACTTTTTCTTTTTTTTCTTGGGATTTGGATAATTATGTCCTCCATTCAGCAGACTGAGAATGTAGGGAAGCAATCAGAATAGAGGAAAAGACAAGGCTTCTTATTAACAGTTTTAGTGTTCTCTCTTGGACATGAATAGAATTCCCTGTTCAGTACTACAGGAAAATGATCCTGAACCATTGTTTGATGCATGGTCAGTGTGCACAGACACTTTGAAGGCTGTGGGCTGCTAACTTCCAAAATACTTTACAAAATATGGAAATACCTTCTCACTACTACACTTCTCTATACTGTCCTTGGCATATAACCTAATGCTTAACTGAACCTAAAGTTTTGCATCACTACTTTACAGTCCAGAACTACTTCTAAGATCCAAACAAAAGCACCAGCTCACCAAATACCACTCCTACAGTAGGCTTTTTAGAGGAAATTTATGATTCCCTGGACATTTGTTTCAGATGCAGCAAAAGTGCTATGAAAAAGAAGTTCAGATTGAAGGACCTAAATTCAGAACTTAATCTGAGGAATTCAAATTCACTTTCCTATGAAGAGAGGAACAGGTAATGCCAGTTGGTAGTAGTAGTATGAAAAAACAAACCAAAATATAATATCACTTCAATTTTCTTTTAATCTGCTTTATTTTCCATCAGCTGTCTGTGACTGAGCAAGGGCAGAACAAATCACATAATTTCAACTGTAAGTGAAAAATCAAACTTCATTATGTATTATACTAATTTGAAAGAAAGTTATCTGTAAAGAGATCTAGATCTGTACTACACAATGCAACCAAGACATCTGTAATGGATCTCTAACACAAAGCAACAAAATAAGGCTATTTTAATTGCAATAATAAGAGCAACAACTTTCTAATAGATTTAGATCCTTAATGTTGCTGTTATTAAGAAGCCAATATTTTCCAAACAAAACTTTTTCCATGTTTTATATTCCTTTGTCTTTACAACTGCTGAGAATAAAATACATTCCAATTGAATACAGATTACTCAAAAATATTAAGTTGATATAAAAACCTCTTAGCATTTTGCTTATTTTAGGTATAATGCGAGCTTTGAAACCCCCTTTCCTATCACTGAATCTCATGACACTACATAACAGTTCTAATGGCAAAGACGCAATTGTCTCAGGCTTTAATCCCAGAGTGTGTCATCTGTACGCAATATTGTCTCCCTGTAAAGCTTAATAGAAAATGAGGATCTGATTTTGAATGTTGAAAATGGAAAACAATGCAATAGTAACAATTTTTAATGCACATTTTCATACTTATACTATGTGTCATTTGATGTATTTCAGGTTTTTCCAGCAGCCCTACCTACTGAAGAGTTAATCTATTTGTCTCTTACATTCATAAAATCAAGGCAATAAAAGGAGACACAACACCTTTTGCTGCCATAGTTGTATCCACTGCTTCTCTGGACACAGTATTTTGTTAAGATTTAAAAAAACAGTAGAAATTACACAGATTTGCTTCCTATAATAAGTAAATACCCATTGATTTCTTTAGTTGCAACTGCTTATCCCCAGTCATGGATTAGTATATCAGTAATTACTGCATCAGAGGAAAATACATCTTCAAATTATAATTCACAGAGGATTGAAGATGCTACCCTAATATAGTGGTAATTTGTCATACTCAGATGATAAAATATTCAGTGCAAATAGTTGTCCCAGTGAGAAATCAAACCACCTCATCTAAGTGGATATGCTGTTTAAAAAGGAAATGGGAAGGTGTTCCTTTAGAACACTTCAGAGCACGCAAAATAGGTTAGAGACCTCCAGTACTCCACATAATTGAATATCTGGACATGCTGAGTAGGCCTAAAAAAAGCCAGCCAGAAATTTTTGAAGAACAAAAATATCTGAAACAGCAATTCGCTCATAGCTACACAATAGAAAAATTAGGATTCAGAACACCAGATGTAATTTCAAAAAGCTGCTTATTGGATAGGGGAGTGAAGTATTCTAATTTTATTTCCTACAAACAGGAATGGATGAGACTTCTGGGCATATTACAAGACAAAATAAAAATGGCAGTACAATTTTTTGACCAAACATTTTACATCAACTTCTTCACAGAGGACTGTGAAATGTCCAAAAAAATAACTAGTATCATAAATGGGAAAACTTGGTGATCGCGTGAAAAAATTACTACTGAGAAAGCACAATACACACTTTTTTTCAGTTTACCTACTTGAGACAACAGTGGCATCCAGTGGCCAGGCTTTAAGGTGTTTGTTTCATGTTGTTAATACATAATTAGCATATATAATTTTTTTTATATTTCTCTGTTTCCTTGTTTAATTTATATACAAATTAAACAATTCTGTCCTGTTGTGTAGCCGTATTTATGACCAAAACTTAGGATACATAAAACTATTCAGCTGACAAGCAATAATCTAGTAACAATTCATTTCCCCTCCCATTTTCATCTTCTGAATTTATTGCTTACAAGAACTTCTTCCTGATAACTTTATCATTTCAGAAAGATAAACTGAGCATATAAAAAATAAAAAAAAAAATAAAAAATAAACAAAAAAAAAACTTTAGAACTGATAATTTGAAACCATGTTGCCTGCCCATGAAAATCTTACTGGTGTTACCCTGTTTCACACAGAGGAGGTTAATGTAAATTTAATGTTGGTTTGTTGGGTTTTTTCCCAGACTCTGACTTGTATTACAGCTTGTACTGTGTCAAAAAGCAAGAAACTGGAACAGAATTATTTTAGTAGAGCTTCATATATATGCACATTAAATACATTAAAGAACTCTGAAGAGATCAAATTAATTTAATTTTAAATGATCCCATGCCTTGTGTTCAAGTGTTATGCAGCATAGGTAAATTCTGAGCCAAATGTCTACAAGACAGCTATGATTTTAGCTTGAAAATTCTTTCTGGTTCAATGTCTAACAGAGGGAGAAGGTAGTATTCAACTTCATGTTTTGTTTTGTTTTTTTGTTGTTTTTTAAAGAAAATATCTCAATTTGCTTCACACTTCTCTAAGTCAAACACCACCTTATTTCTGAAGTATCACAGAGTTCCAACTAGTCACCTCTTCTGCTGCTAATTTAGAACCAAATTAATACTAAATAAATTCTCTATCTGGTGAGATTACTGTTCTAGTCAACTGCTTTCCCTGTCTTCCTTTCTAGTTACTGCAGTCTGTAACTTCTGCTATTTCTGTATCAGGTTTTATTTTTCTTCCTGGGAAGTTAAGGAACACTTATGTTACTTCTGCCTTGCTTTGGAGTCTCCCTGGAGACCCTGATTGGCAGCACATTGCAACAATTCCTCCATCTTCAAACTGGCAAGTCTTCTACTACAAATGAAGATGGACTGGCTGCCTGATCTCCCCAACAGCCCTGGCTGGATATGCTGATTTGCAGCTGCTGTATCCACAAAATGCCCCAGGGATTGCTGCTACCACATGGACATAAACAGATTGGTCCATGGCTATTTGAACCAGTAATCCAGGCTCCTGGGGTTGTGCTGGGGCTGCAACAGCTTATAGCAGGTAAAGAGTAAGTTTTGGTACTACAGTGATTTCAGACAACTGAGTTGCAAAACTTATTCGTGGCCTCTGCATATCAACAAGAACATCACAAAGAAACTCTTTGAGTGAGAGCTCGGCCACAGAATACTTGGATAGACGGACTCTTGGTCTAAGTACTCCAGGTGTAGTTAGTTTTTCCTAAAATGTACGTCTGGGACAGATACAGAGAACCCACATAACTTCTAGATGCAGAATATGCAAGCAGTGTGACAAGGTGGCCAAGAAAGCCAATGCCATCCTGCCTGGTATCAGAAATAGTGTGGCCAGAGAACTAGGGAGCTGATTGTCTCCCTGTACTGGAGACGACCACTGGTGGGGCCACATGTTGAATCCTGTGTTCCGTTTTGGGTCCAGCACTACAAGATGGACCTTGAGGTGCTGAAGCATGTCCAAAGAACAAAGAAACTGGTAAAGAGTCTGGAGAACAAGCCCTATGAGGAGAGGCTGAGGGAACTGGGGTTGTTTAGTCTGGAGAAAAGAAGGCTGAGGGGAGACAATATTGGTCTCTACAACTACCTGAAAGGAGGTTGTAGCAATGTGGGACCTGGTTTCTTCTCCCAGGTAACAAGCAATACAACAAGAGGAAATGGTCTCAAGTTGTGCCAGGAGAGGCTTAGATCAGATACAAGAAGAAATTTCTTCATTGAAAGGGTTAGCAAACACTGGAACAGGCTGCCCAGGGAGGTGATTGAATCACCATCCCTGGAGGTGTTTCAGAGATTTACAGATATTGTGCTTAGGAACATAGTTTAAGCAATGGACTTGGTAGAGTTAGGTTAAGGTTGGAGTCGATGATCTTAAAGGTCTTTTCCAACCAGAATGATTCTGTGATCCAAAGAAATTTAATTTTTTCTAAAACAGTCCAGAAACATCTCCAGACATTACATACCAATGCTTAAAAAAATGTATTTTTATATCATTTCATGCCTTTCCTTTTCAGAGATGCAACACACCTGAAGTATTCATTATTATAAAACATCAGAAGAGACAGGCTAAGTTGCATCGGGATCAACACCTATGATCTAAGCCAAGGACTCACAGTGCAATACTGAGATAAAAGATAACTAGAAATCACAGAAATGCAGTAAGTTACAAGGTTCTGTTTGATGCAATCATTAGTGAAGAGAAGTAGTGTGAAGTCAGTAATCTAGAAATTGTGTTTTGAACAAGGATTGTCTGAGGACGAATCTGAAAAGCCCTGTGCTTTACCGGGCAGGATTCAAATGGAATAACCTGAAACACCCAGTTTTGGACACAATGCAGATATCCTTCCGAGATCCAATATGCAAAATATTTTTTCACCTCTTCATATCACCCAGCTCTACTATTTCAGAATGCACCCAGTCCAGTTCCAAAACTTTTCATGACACTTTTGCAAATAGAGATTTTCTGCTCAGGAAT
>NW_009952481.1:2486062-2500263 GCF_000747805.2 Chaetura pelagica
TGTCATCTACCTGGATTTGTGCAAGGCATTTGACACTGTCCCACATGACATCCTGGTCTCCAAACTGACAAGGCATGGATTTGACAGATGGACCACTCAGTGGTTAAGAGATTAGCTAGATGGCTGTAGCCA
Organism: Chaetura pelagica; assembly: GCF_000747805.2. Classification (NCBI taxonomy): domain Eukaryota; kingdom Metazoa; phylum Chordata; class Aves; order Apodiformes; family Apodidae; genus Chaetura; species Chaetura pelagica. The sequence continues at coordinate 2,486,195 of NW_009952481.1, forward strand.
GAGAGTTGTGGTCAATGGCTCAATGTCCAAATGGCAGCAGGTGGGCCAGTGCCAACCTCATGAAGTTCAACAAGGCCAAGTGCAAGGTCCTGCACCTGGGTCAGTGCAACCCCAGGCACAAATCCAGGCTGGAGGGAGAATGGCTGGAGAGCAGCCCTTAGGAGAAGGACTTGGGGGTGGTAGTAGATGAGAAGCTTGACATGAGCCGTCAGTGTGTGCTGGAGCCCAAAGAGCCAATTGTGTGTCCTGGGCTGCATCAAAAGAAGTGTAGCCAGCAGGGCCAGGGAGGTGATTCTGCTCCTCTACTCTGCTCTGGTGAGTCCCCACCTGGAGTACTGTGTACGGTTCTGGAGCCCTCAGCACAGAAAAGACATGAAGGTGTTGGAGAGAGTCCAGAGAAGGGTCACCAAGATGACTGAAGGGATGGAGCAGCTCTGCTATGGAGACAGGCTCAAAGAGTTGGGGCTGTTCAGCCTAGAGAAGAGAAGGCTCCAGGGAGACCTTCCAGTACCTGAAGAGGCTACAGAAAAGCTGAGGAGGGGCTTTTCACCAGAGAGGGCAGTGATAGGACAAGAGGTAATGGTTTTAAACTGAGAGGGGAGAGATTTAGGTTAGATATTAGGAAGAAATTCTTCACTGTAAGGGTGGTGAGGAACTGGAATGGCATGCCCAGGGAGTTTGTTGATGCCCCATCCCTGGAGGTTTTTAAGGCCAGGTTAGATGAGGTTTTGTGCAACCTGATCTAGTGGTAGGGGTCCCTGCTCATGGCAGGGGGGGTAGAGCTTGATGATCCTTAAGGTCCTTTTCAACCTTAATGATTCTATGATTCTATGAAAGTTCACCTTGGGCAGGGTAGAGAGGGAAAGGTAGAAAATAAAAGGTGATTGTTCAGATGATTTTTTGTTCTGCTGACTTTATTTGATCTTTTATGATTTGTAAGGATGAAGTATGACATAAAGGTGGTGAAAAAGAATGGGCACCTTTCCATATTTTCCAAGGAAAGACAACGGTTAGCACAAAAAATTATTTTCAGAGATACGTGTACATACCTCCCTTTGTCTCCTATAACATGTATTTAAAGCTCAAAAAATACTGTTCTTTTATATCTGTAAGCACCTTTTTAGCTTACTAGTTATTCATGGGTTATATACTTCAGCAAATATTTTCTCACCTCCTGTGCTTCATGGGCCATTAACTGTCCCGTTAGCATTTTTCGTCGTCTCTTTTCTCGTTGTTCTCTAGCAAACTTATCTTCCTCCAGACGTTTACGAATTTTTTTTATGTATTCATCATCTGAATAAACACTTAATAGCTCACTTGCTGTCTGTGCTGTAGTTTCTAAGGTTGTTGCTTCCAGCTTCTGTGTTTCCAATTCTTGTGTGCCACTAATTGAAAAGATAAAACATGTCACTCACTTTACAGAAATCATAAAGTTCTTGGAGGTGTTTTTATAGAGATCCCTCTGTAGTTATGTGCTAGTCTGACAAATACACAGCAGAACTATTTTGGCCAGCACTCTGTAGGTACTGCAGCTACTTCTCAATGCCCTTGCACCCCCAATTCACCACCAAGTCCTGCAGGGCTCCAGCACTGACTTGAGCCAATTAGTCTGACAATTAGTTCACATGCTAGTATGAAGCCAAATCTCTTCAGAAACAAGAAATTAGGGTGGCTCACAGAATATCAAATGAAGATCAGTTACTCTTTAATATATCCATATACTCTGAGTGCAGTTTTGCAAAATCATTAATCACAGGTTGTTTATACACAGACGTATCCACAGCACCGTGCCTGAGCATGACCTCTTCTGAGTACAGCATACATGTCACTAAAGGGGACAGAATGGCTATAACTTATTCACAAATTAATCAACATACAGATAACAAAACTCTAAGGAGAAAGGTTACTTCTTTGAAATGTGTTGCTATGTATCTAAGTCCAGAACCATTCTCTTCTCTCAGCAATTCTAACTAACCTTACAGACTCAATAACTGAAATGAACATAGAAGAAGAGATGCACTTTGTGCCCTTTGTTATTGCATATACGACACCCATACTACAACTATAGGTAAGGTAAGAGCACTGTAACAGTGCCAGAATATTTGCAGTGCTAGTGGGACAATCACTTGAAAGAAAATCACAGTTTAAGATAAACAAGCCATAACACTTTTTCATGTAGCCATAGAAGGCACTTGAGGTAGAATCCTGTCTAAACTTAATATGGTATCCAAGTATTACCTGTCAGTGACTTGGCTGTGTACTGCAAAGGCATTTCTAGCCATAGACTTCTCAAACATTTTCATCTCCTTGTATGTGTCCTGAAGGAATAACACAAAATCTAATCTTTCTTTTCTCTTCAGAAAAGATCATAAGCAAGGTTCAATAGAGTAAGTATTAGGGAATTATTTTTATGACATATTAGTAAAACAGAAATATTTACACTGAAACTATATTAAGTATCAACTAGATCAAGAAAAAAGGCAAGACTGTTTCCTTCTTCTTTTCCTTTCCTGCCTCCTTTTATTTTCTTTCCTCCCTCCCTTTCTAAGCTGTATCTATGTCTGCCAGACAGAAAATCCTAAGTTTTTGCAGCTGTTTATTCTGCTTGGTAATTCTGAATTTACCTAGGACTCTAGCATCCCACCATGCAGAGATCTGAAACAAGATGTAGCCTATGATCTGCTTTAGATTTAGTAGTTTGAATTAATCCCTGATGGTTACTCAGGCAACTATGTTCCTGTACTCTACATTTAAATGTATCTGTCTCAGTTGTGCAGTTGAAAAAAAAAAAGCAAGCTAATGTTTGGATTTCTGATGACAATATGATTAATGAACTGTAAGTATTCTTGAGCACTAAGTAATACAGATTTATTTATTTTTTTAATCAGTGCACTGTCATAATCTCTTGATTTCTTCTGAGACTAATTTCAACTGTTAAAAGTTTTGATAGAGCAGACAGATTTATACTGTGTTACATAAGGGTTCATACAGTGTGGTGCAAAGCTTCATTATGCATAAATGAGAACAAAACATTAATGCTATTATTTCACATATTGTAGTCGAGTAGAAGCTAAAACACTGTTAGCAACTAATTAGTACCTAACTACTGGATTTTTTCAAGAACTTTGTCTTATATTAAAACAAATGCTTCCTAAGTAACAAATGCAGAACCCTGATCATAACTCATATTTAAGCCAAATTTTCACTGGTTGACTCTACTGTATAATTTTAACAGTTGTATCAGCAACTTTTGGATGGTACAAGTACAGTATCTGTAAGTTTAAATATTCCCAGAACACCATGTGTTTTGCAAGTTAATATAACTAACATTAAAACAATATAGGTGATAGTTACCTCTGCTTCTCTTTTCTTCTTTAAAAACATTTTGGTTTCAATAGATTTTATGGTGCGGTTTGGTGGTGGCTTTGGAACCTGTATAACAGCTGCTTGAATCCTGGCCATTATTTCATTTTGTCGTCTTCTTCCTATGCGATGCTGAATATTCAACATCATGTGTTCAGGTACTTGAGTTGAAACAAAATACACCATATGGTTCTAATATGCTACCTATTTATCTATGAAATAATTAACCCACATGGAAAAAATATTTTAGGAAGAAAGCAGAAAAGCCTAGCGGGCTTCAGGCTTGAGCAAATGACTTCTCTTAAAGTGGATAACAAATACCATGACAGAAAAAAAAATTTAAAAATTCCTCCTCTGCCTGTAGTTAAACATTGTTGTAAGGATATTCACATCCAGTATACTCATAAATTACCATTTTTATATTATTAAACAGATGGTGGAAAATTAAAGTATCATTCTATATTCAGAGTAATTTCACAGCTTAGAATTATGCTAGTATATGTTATCAGTATTTGAAGATGAAGAGATATTTTTAAAGTAACATTATCAGAAAATGGCATGTGTATATATGCTATGACCCCATTAACAAATAGAATGGTGCAGTAGAAGCATATCTCTAAAGAATTCCAGCTTGTGTACAGTGCCTCATAGGCATTTAAGAGCTCGTATTAAATTCTAGCTCAGAATTCAGCACAGTTTCTGAGAATACCAATTTCCTGGTAGAAAAATGGAGAATATTAGATAATACTGGCACTGAACAATAAGTCTCAGATGACCTAGAAGTAACAAAGACGTAAATTACACTGGTTAAAGTGCACTACAGATGCATGCAGTTATAGGTTGTACTGACTGGAAAATAAGTTTTTTACAAAGAGTCAAAGAAAGTTAAAAAATAAATATTTAATATATCAAATAGGATACTAAATTATTTTTTTTTAATTTATTTTGAAAGCTGAATAGTGTATTTTCTTTTCTGGATACATGAAGAGAATATATTTTCATTCTTGTTCATGCAGTAGCTATCGAACAGCTAAGTAACTACAGTAAGAGTGATTTTCCTTAATTAGCTGAATAAAATGCATCTCAAACTAGTCAACTTCGTTTCCATTGTGGCTCAACACCCATTGGATAGGTGGTTAGCTCCTCTATATAAACTACAGGCTGTACTTTGCATGAATGTTCCCATATCTTAAGACATTGGTTTATCTTTGTTACACTATCAGAATAGCTGCAGAGAGTTACAAGGTGTTCTGTGGCCATACCCAGTATGGGTCCCCTTCCCTGTGTCTTCTTCCTGCATTTGAACAACCCTTAAAACATCTTTTCTTTATAAACAAAGAAGGTCACAAACCATTTTTACAAGGACACCTTAAACACGTAACGTGAAATTTACACTTTGTTTCCAAATCTATAACTGTTTTACATGCATGACAATATGCAGATGCTACTAATTTAACATTAAGTTATTTTAAAATATTAATATTGTAAGGACCTTATAACAATATATTGGCTTTTTATCTATGTATTAATTCTGCAGCATACTCCTTTTTTCTGTTTTTGTAAAACATGACTGTATAGTACAGAATTAACAAGGATCCACACTGGCTTTAAGTTATCAGGTACACAACATTAAGAAAATACTTCTTCAGAAGTCAATAAAAAGTAGTCACCTTTTCAATTTCTTGGGCTCTTTGTTCCTCTTGAAGCTTCTGAACTTTCTGTTGTTCCATGATACGTATACGAGCTATTTTCTCTTCTACTGCCTTAGATTTTATTTCAAAATGCTCTGAAATCTGCTGTAGTTGCAAATCAGTCTGACGTGGTATTAAAGTTTTCACACGCTAAAAATAAACATGATGTAATGAAGAGTCAGAAACAGTAAGAAACTTATTTAAATATCATAATTTTGCAATAGTAATTTCAAACTGTGCTTTCTTGTGTTGAAGTTCACAGAACAACATTTAAGCATGGTGGAATACTTTTCAGAAAAGCAAGACAAGCTCCACTGAAAAGAAGATCCAGATTTGAATTTGAACATGACAAACTTTGTCTAGTTTGAGAAAAGGAGGCCGATAGGCAACCTCATTTCTTTTTACAGCTTCCTGAGAAGAACTGGAAAGGGAGGTATTGTTCTATTCTCCATGCTATCCAGTGATGGGACATGTGGGAATGGCTCAAATTTGCAGCAGGAGAGATTCCAGGTTAACATTAGGAAGCATTTATTAGCAAGAGGGTGGTCAAATCCTGGAACAGAATTCCTAGAGAGGTGGTTGATGCCCCAAGCCTGTCAGTGTTTAAGGGGGCACTTAGACAATGCCTTTAACAATATGCCTTAACTTCTGAGCAGCCCTGATGTGGTCAGGCAGTTGGACTGCATGATCACTATAGGTCCCTTCCAATAGAACCAGTCTATTCTTTCAAACTGAAATAACAGGAAATTCAACTTAAACAAAAAAAGAAGGGAAAAAAAAATGCTGAAAGGGTGACAAAAAGTTTGCCCAGACATGCTGTGAAGTCTCCACCTTTGGAGATACTGAAAACTCAACTGGACAAAGACCTGAGCAATCTGCCCCAGATGACTTTTCTTAGAGCAGAGAGATGTATTAAGTGACCTCCAGAGGTCCATTCTAACCTCAACTACTCTATGATTCTAATGTCATTCTCAACTTATCTGTTGACAGTAGCTACTCTCAGTTGCTCTATCTTCTTTAAGTTATCCATAAATATGTTTCGACTGTTTGGAACTATCTTTGCACTTGCTGGTTAACTTTCTGCTTGTAGACTATTTTTCAGGAAGAATGTCAGAAAAAATGTCAAATTTCACCTAGCTGAATTTGATTCACAATATATAGATTTGTAAAGATTGTTCATCCCGATAACACAGTATGGTCTACAAATTTGGTCTATTTACCTCTTGAAACAAAGCGCTTTCAATAGACTGAAGCTTTGCAGTTGCTGCAGGTCTCATTGCTTCCACGGCTACTCCACTGAGCTTTGCCTTTTTCATTTTTTCTAAAGCAATATACAATTCATATAAAAGTTTTGTTGCAGTCCCACGCTGTCCTGTCATTATGTCTTGGGCCACATTCTTATCAAACTGTACACCAAGGAGATGAAGTGTGGGCTCCAGGCGAGAAAAATTGTTAAGTTTTGCACTTGCAATCCTATATGATTAAAAACAGCAAGAACAAAAAATCATAACATAAACTAATTTTCAGTTCCAACTTGCAACAATATGCATAGCCATGACATTTATCCCACACCAAGATAAAAGTGGGGAAAATAACACAGAGGATTTCCTTAAAGCAATGTGATACACACTTTGGCTTAGGTTTTACACTGCAGTGCATGTAACTGAATTGGTCTAGTAGCCATAATTTTAGAGAAAAAAAAGATCACATTAGGTTATATAAATCTTGACACATGCACACGCAAAGTGCATCAGACAGAAAAAGTTTACCCTTCATTACAGCTAATGATACACCATCCACAAAATATACAAAGAATTAGAATAAAATTTCTGTTTTGACTACATCAATACACTTGAACTATTGCCAGCCAAAATCTAAGAAACTCTATTTTTTAAAGTCTATATAATCTATAAACCCACACAACACCTATTCTGATCCACTAAAAAAAAACGGGCTGATGGGTTGTAGTAGTGTTGAAAACAGAGGCTATAGTCTTGATGAGCAAAATTTACATTCAAAACTGAAATAGTGGATTGCAGATTAATGCTTCTCTTGATACGTAGATTCTCCTGCAGAAGCAGTCAAGACTAGTAGATACATAGGCCACACCCCCAAAGCAATAGATTATCAGTGTTTCACAGTTAATACACCAAAGTGCATCCAACAAATCTGTAACTTCAAGCTGAGTCAAAAAATCATGCTCTCTATACTACTTTATCACTTGAGTTCACAACAGTTCCTTCACAAGAACAAAGAAGTTTCCAAGGTCAGCCAAGCAACAGCACAATTCTAAAAAAATGGCCAATTTTAAATTAAGACCTTCTGGTAACACAGTATTCACTTTATTCCTAAATGAAACAGTTCAGGAGCTCATTTTTCTCATTTTAATACTTCATGCTTGGTTTCTTACACAAGTATAACATGTATAGCTGCAGTTCACAACTATTAAATATCTTTTTGTCATTTATCAAAGATTAAGGTGAGCCCTATTGTCAGAAATCACCTCACACACATTGAGAAGCTGTGGTGATATGACCTCTTAACTTTTTATTCTTTGTTAAGATCAGATGAAATTTCATAAACTTGCCTCATGATTGAAAAACACTGTAAATGTTATTTCAGGATCATTGTAAGTCTTAAGGGAAAACTACAATATTTCACTTTTCAAATATGGACAATAAATTTGGAAAAAGTTTTCCAGCAGCATTCCTTTTAATGTGGTATCACTTTCTCAATTATTATTCCCTTGCTTACATGTCAAAGAACTGCACAGCAAAAGCAGGTAATACAGTTAAATTGACCTTAAATAGTTAGTCACTGTGACCCCACCTTCTTTTCTGTTAGTGCCTTACAGCTGCATATTCTAAAACTGGAATCTACTTTTCTCCCACTATCACCCCAACAAGTAAGATCTTGCCTTGGGCTGTGCTAAAACACATTAAAGTGACACCAGTTTACCAAATCATACATGAAGAATAGTCTTTTCCTTCCTAGTACACTCAAAAATTGAAAAGTATTACTTGATAGATATTAGGTTAGATTTGGCAGACACAAGATCCTGAAGAATTTAAGAACAATAAGATTACTACTACAGAGTAGTAACTGTTTTTAATGCACAGGATAAATATATTGGAATTAAGAAATCATTGCCATAATTCTCAACAGTTGTCAAAACATCAATGTCAGTAATTATAAGACAAGGAAACACAGGAAAGCTAAGCACATCACATTATACTTACAAAGTCATGAAGTAGCATAGTAAAGAAGACCACATACAGTCCTCCTCTGTCTCATATGCTAGATACTCCAAGATCTTAGTATTCATCTGGGCTTTTCTCTGTACCTCCACTATGTGATATTCGCTGTGCACTAGGGAGTCCCACACTGGTCACAGCACTCCAGATATGGTCTCGCCACGGCCATATTATATTGTAGTTCAGGACTTTGCTTCAAGGGCACGTTGTTAGCTCATTAACAATTTGTTCCCCTCCAGGGTCTCCAGGCACTTCTCTTCAAAGCTGATTTCAAGGCAGCTGGCCCCCAGCTGGTATTGAATGCATGAGGTTTTTCTCCACAGATGCAGACTTTGCATTTCCTACTGCTGAACTTCATGAGATTCCTGTCAGCCTGACCCCTCCCCCTAAGCAGCAGTAGGCTCATGTTTTCTCTAACCTTGCGTTCGCAGTCGAGATACTTGTAATAGTCGTTACCATCCATGTCCCTCACTTGTTTTGATTCCTAATAGGTGTTGGTTTTCCTAAAGCCATGCCTGGACACTGTTTTTTCCTGGGTCACCTGACTCTGCTTCCACATCTTACATGTTTTCTTTTTATGTCTAAATTTTGTTAGTAGCACCTATTTCATTAATTTGTGCCTCCTGTCACCTTTGCTTAGTTTTCTTCATATTGAGATGGATCACTCTTGAGCTCAGAGGAAATAATCCTTAGGAAAAAAAATATAAATAAAAAAAAAATTTCAATACGCTATCCTGGACCATTTTACATAGGATACTTCAAGAAGATGCCTGAACAAGCCAAAGTCTGCTAGCCTCAAGTCTAGAGTTGTGAGGCTGCTATTTAGCTTGTTGACTCCTCACAAAGTCCTGAACTTCACCATCTCATAATCACGGCAGTCAATTCTGTCCCCAGCTTTCCTTGTTTATCCATAGTAGGTTTAGTAGAACATCTTCCTCCTTCAGGAAAGAAGGATAATCATATGTCTCAGGAAGTTATCATCAGTGCACCCAGTAACCTCCCGGATTGCCTGTGCCTTGTGGTATTGCTCTTCCATCAGAAGATAACTTATTTGAAGTTTCCCATTCAGACAGAGGTGTGTGAAAATTATAATTCTTCCAGTTTTCTCAAGAAAACTTGAGGTACATCTTCCCGCTCAAGTGGTCTGTGGCAAATAGTCAGCAGAGCATCACCCTTTCGGGTCTTCCATCTGATCTCACAGAATCACAGAACCACAAAATCATCATGGTTGGAAAGGACCTCTGAGATCACAGAGTCCAACCATCAGCACAAAAAAACCCCACAAAACCCAAACAAGAACAAACAACTACACACACTCCACCAAGAAACACCCACAAAAATCCTCACATCCTCGACCACTAGAGCATGCCCTACAGTGCCACATCTAGACGTTTCTTGAATACCTCCAAGGATGGTGATTCCACCACCTCCCTGGACAGCCTGTCCCAGTGCATGACCACTCTTTCAGTAAAGAAATTCTTCCTAATATCCAATCTAAACCTCCCCTGCCACAACTTTAGGACATTTCCTCTGATCCTATTGTTATTTACTTGGGAAAAGAGGCCAACACTCACCTCCTTACAACCTCCTTTCAGGTAGTTGTAGAAGGCCGTGAGGTCTCCCCTCAGCCTCCTCGTCTTCAAACTAAACATCTCTAGCTCCGAGATCACAGAGTCCAACCATCAGCACAAAAAAACCCCACAAAACCCAAACAAGAACAAACAACTACACACACTCCACCAAGAAACACCCACAAAAATCCTCACATCCTCGACCACTAGAGCATGCCCTACAGTGCCACATCTAGACGTTTCTTGAATACCTCCAAGGATGGTGATTCCACCACCTCCCTGGACAGCCTGTCCCAGTGCATGACCACTCTTTCAGTAAAGAAATTCTTCCTAATATCCAATCTAAACCTCCCCTGCCACAACTTTAGGACATTTCCTCTGATCCTATTGTTATTTACTTGGGAAAAGAGGCCAACACTCACCTCCTTACAACCTCCTTTCAGGTAGTTGTAGAAGGCCGTGAGGTCTCCCCTCAGCCTCCTCGTCTTCAAACTAAACATCTCTAGCTCCCTCAGCTGCTTCTCATATGACTTGTTCTCTAGACCCTTTGCCAGCCTCATTGCTCTCCTCTGGACCTGCTCCAGCACCTCAATGTCCTTCCTGTAGTGAGGGGCCCAGAACTGCATACAGTACTCGAGGTGCAGCCTCATCAGTGCCCAGCACAGGGGCATGATCAGTGTCGAGTACAGGGCCATGCTATTCCTGATGCAGGTCAGGATGCTATTGGCCACCTGGGCACACGCTGGCTCACATTAAGCTGTCTGTCAGCCAGCATCCTCAGGACCTTTTCTGCTGGGCAGCTTTCCAGCCACTCCTCCCCAAGCATGTAGCATTGCCTGGGGTGGTTGTGACCCCAGTGCAGGACCCAGCACTTGTTGAACCTCATACAATTGGTCTCAGGCCATTGATCCAGCCTGTCCGGGTGCCTCTGCAAAGCCTTCTGACCCGAAAGCAGATCAATGCTTCCACCCAAATTGGTGTTATCTACAAACTTACTGTGGGAGCACTCAATCTTCTCACCCACATCACTGATAAAGACACTGAATAAGACTGGCCCCAAAACTGAGCTCTGTGGGACACCACTGGTGACTCACGGCCAACTATATTTGGCCCTGAGTACCACAACTCTCTTGGCCTGGCCATCCAGAGCTTTTTACCCAATGAAGAGTACACTTGTCTATTCATCAGCTTGTCCAGGGGAACACTGTAGAAGAGCTGTCAAAGGCTTTACCAAAGTCCATGCAGACAAAGCCCACAGCCTTCCCCTCATCCAGAAGGTGGGCCACATGGGCATAGAAAGAGGCAAGGTTGGTCAAGCAAGACCTCCTTTTTATAAACCTATGCTATGAGAGCTCACTCAAGATGAGTATCTCCATGATCTTGCCTGGTACCAAGGTCAGGCTGACAGGCCTGTTATTCCCCAGATCCTCCTCCTGGCCCTTCCTGTAGATAGGCATCACATGAGCCAGCCTTGAGTCATCTGGGACTTCCCCTGTTGACCAAGATTGTTAATAAATGATGGGCAGAGGCTTAATGATCTCCCCTGCCAGCTTCCTGATATGGTCCAGGTGTCTCTGGTGTATCCTTGATGCTCACATAGAAGAACAGGAGAGGTAACACTGCAAGGGCTGCACAAGCCTCCGTAGTCCTGGACTCGAGGAAGCAGTGAACCTCCCTAGCTGGCATATGAGGTTAGCAGATAAGAGCCTTCTTGTCCTACAGGGGAAAGTCTCCCACTACTATCCCTCACCTTTTCTTCCTGTTGCTCCTGTGTGGTTCAGATTTAGCAAGCCCAGAGGCTTTGTTGCACTGAGGCACCAGCATCTCATCTGCTACCAAGGCAAAGAACCTGTTGGAAAGCTGCAGATCATCAGGTAGAACAGGAATCTTCCTTCTCTTGCCAGAAGTCATAAGCTGCCAGTCATCTCCATTTACCAACTGACAACAAGCACAGGTCCTGTCTGCTTCACCTCAGTATGGGTTCAGGTTCCTGTATCTGCAGCATCCCAGAGCAGATCAAGTCAATCCCCTTCTCATCATCTGTGATGTTGAACAGCCTACTGACTTTCTTCCGCAGCAGCTTTACTTGGTGACATAGATCCTCCACAAGCATACACCTCTGCAGACAAAGCCATCTCCCTCTGCCCAAGGCTCAGTAAAGACTTTGAGCATTCCCTGCAGCCTCAGACATGGAGAAGTACCTGCCTTCCCACAAGGCAATCTGACTTAAGACCACAGATATTCTGAGTAGTTGCTCCAGTGGCTACTGGGAATCATGCCCTGTCAGGTACCACCACCTTTGCTGAGCACACATACACTGTCTCAGCAGACCTTCTAAAATTTCCCTGTACTTGCTGAAGTGCATCTTCACTAGTTGCACCTCTCCATTCAGAAGTCTGCTGGGGACAAGACCTCAGAGCATCTTTTTATGAGGAAGAGTGTACAGAACTTGTTGGAAGCTGCTAAAACTTGCTAGAAAAGCTATGCTTTCCCAGTAGCAGCAGACACTGTAAAGTTCCTTGAAGAGTTAACTTGAGTCCTCTGATGATCCCTGAAATTACTGAGAGATCTATAAGCAGAGCCCAAAAACTGCTGTGTGAAACTGTTGGATGCCTCTGTTAGTTGTGCTCAAACCTCTCTCCTACAAGTTGGTGAGACTTGCATAGGAAAGAGGATAGATGGATAGATGGATAAATGGATGGATGGATGGATAGATAGATAGATAAAGTGAAAAGAACATGAAGAGGTTCAGAAGAAAAAGGAAGAGGATGTAGATCCTGGCACACTTGATATACATGCTACCAAGGTCTACCACTTGCCAGAATGGAGCATAAGCCAAGGAACCCTATGAATTGTTTCATGAACATACCAAGGCTCACAGATCTGCAGATTTTTTCAATGTCCTGTTTGTTATTTTTGTTCTTCATTGTGGTTATTGCACCAGTTTCCTTGTAAACATACTCAGAGCCTCACAATGCACCTCCACCATCTTCCTTTTAATGCAGATGCAATGACCACCACCAAACCAGACTCCTGGATTCCTGGCTCTGAACAGCTCATCAAGACAGTGCCAGTATCTCCAATCTTAAGAGACATCCTTGAAGGATGAAATTGAAACTTTGGTCAAGCCTACTAGTGTAACTAACTTAATTACAATCAAAATGTGTCGTATGGTTAATCTTTCTGGAAATACAAAGGTTACCCATGTTTCAAATACAAGCAGTTTTTGACTTACCGATAAATGCATCAAATCTTAGTAAATTCTAGATGGCTTTCCCACTCTGCATTAGCAAATCCTAACTGAAAAAATACATACTTTGTCTAATTTCTGTAAGAGACATGTTATCCATATATACTAACCTGCTCTGTGAAAATTGACTAAAGTCATCCTGAAGTCCATATTTATGCAGAAGTTCTCCTAGGAGGTAGCCAGTAGAAAATTCTTCTGAAAATGACCCTGGAACTAAATAGGGAGTTTTTGTTGGTTGTTTAAAAAAAATACCAACAAGAGAACATGATAATTAAAATAAAGCACACATTAATCTTAGTTTTGATATAAAAATAATGACTTCTATTAAGTCCAAACTAATTGAATAATTAAAAGGAATTTTAGGAGATTAATCTAGCAGTAACTAGTTTTCAAGTCACAAATAAATCTGCTTTCAGAGTAGCTATTTTGCAACATAAGCTCTGGCAGCCGTTTAATTATCTTTTTTAGTGTTAAAAAGTAAACCTTGTCATCATTGTGATCGAGATCATGGCAGCCTCTGTAAATGGCAATCACCACATTGTCTGCAAAAAAAATGCAAACAAACAAACAAAAAAAAGCTAGATCTGATGTGCTCGTCTTCCATGCAGAAATAAATGAGTCTCCAAAGTCTGCACGCCAGTTACCACTCAAAACAAAGCACTTATCTGCAACCCTACTGTAATGTCTTTATCCCCCACAGTCCCATTAGCAGACGAAGCCTGAACTCCCTGTCTCTCCCGGGAGCTTTGAGGGAAGTTAACTTCACCTCGAGAATCAGCGTCTCGCACCTGAAGACTCAAGACCTACCTGAGGAGGTATCTGGACGAGTGGGAACGGGGGGGTTGGTCGGCAGGTCGGGTGGGGTTGTCCCCCGTGGAACCCCCGCCCCGATCCCCCGGGGCAGCCCCCCGCGCTGACAGGCGAGCCGGCTGCCCCCGCA
>NW_009952481.1:2500693-2516141 GCF_000747805.2 Chaetura pelagica
CTGGCTGCGGGGCCGCCTGCCTGCCTGCCTGCCTGGCTGCCTGCCTGCCTGGCTGCTTGCTTAGTACGTGCTTCAGTCACTACTTCCCCGCTCCACCCTGACTTGACGCGTCTCGTGGCTGAATTTGTCTTCCGTGCTAGCGCAGATGGTGTAAGGCAGAGGACTCTTGGGGTGAAAACCAATCTGGCAGGAAAGAAATATGAGGGAATAAAAAAAAAAAAAAAAAATCCAGAGTAATTTTCCCGAATCTGCTCACATAATGGCACAAATCACCGTGCTGGCACTGTCTGAAAGGGGGAGGGAGAAAAAAAACTGCTGAAGAAAGCTGTGGCAGTTTTAATTAGTGCTACAGCATTTGCAAGAATGTTTTTCGACAGTCGTGTTTGCACAGAAGTCTGGGAGGCATTCGTGTGCCAGCACAGCTCCTCGCGGCTCCGCGGGAAAGCCGTTCTGGGGATCCAAGATTGGTTTTGATTAAGCCTCACTCTTTCTGGCTCTGCTTGTGTGTGCGTTAGGTCATCTTTGCTTTAGAGTCACACTGAAATAATCGCAGACAGTTTTAGCGCTCCCGTTTTCAAGAGCGTGTTGCAAAAAAGTAGACCCTGGAGAAGAGAACTACACTGGAAAATACAATGTGCTGTTACTATTAAAATTGGCCAGTTTCTTCTTCTGGAAAAGATCTTGAGTTTAGTTAAGTTTTCAAGTACCTTTCAGTACAGAACAGAATCTTAAAGGATTATTTAACAAGAGGATCTGGTCCTTAATGACAGGTAGACAACAAGCTAACAGTAATTTTCAAATGTAATTATTAGCAGTTGACATAAACAACTTGGAGTATTATGGGTTCTGTTCCTCTAGAAGTCTTTGGATTGCATGTCTCTGCATTTACAGAGAATGTGCTTTAAATAAAAGTAAATTACTGAGTTTTGTAAGAGTAAGTGGCCATTTATATCTTGACGTCACTGTAGAATTAGTGCCACATGAATGAATCGAGTAAAAGGAAACCTCAAGAGAGGGGAAGTGCTCCCAGGGTAGGTGTTGGGATTTAACCCCAGCCAGCAACTGAGCCCCACACAGCCACCCCCTCACTCTTCCCCGGTGGGATGGGGCAGAGAATCAGAAAACTCATGAACTGAGATTAAGATAGTTTAAACAGGTAAAGCAAAGGGCATGCACGCAAGCAAAGCAGAAAAAGGAATTCGTTAATCACTTCCCATTGGCAGGCAGATGTTCAGCCATCTCCAGGAAAAGAGGGCTCCGTCATACATAACCATGCAAATGTGATCACACCGAATGTGCCCCCTACCCACAGCCCTGCCCTGCTATTCCTCCAGCTTTAAAGGGCTAGTCGGGACATAATATGATACAGAATATCCTTTTGGTCAGTTGGGGTCACCTTGTCCCAGCTTTGTCCCCTCTCAGCTTCTCTTGCACCCCCTGCCTCCTAACAGGGTGGTATGAGGAGCTGAAAAGGCCTTCACTGTGTAAGCGCTGCTCAGCTGTAACAAAAACATCCCTGAATTGTCAATTGTCAGCACAAATCCAAAACGTAGCCCCATACCAGCTACTGTGGAGAAAATTAACTCTTATCCTGCCCAAACCAGGACCAGTGTTTAGTATTTCTATCCTTTTAAAGAACTAAAAGGTTTGTGTGTATGTGTGTCTAAATGGAGGCAGATGACAAGTGATGTTCCTCAGGGGTCAGTACTGGGACCAGGGCTGTTCAACATCTTTGTTGGAGACATGGACAGTGGGATTGAGTGTGTCCTCAGCACATTTGCTGATGATACCAAGCTGTGTGGTGTGGTTGACACCCCAGAGGGAAGGGAGACCCATCCAGATTGACCTTGACAGGCTGGAGAGGTAGGCCAGTGCCAACCTCATGAAGTTCAACAAGGCCAAGTGCAGGGTCCTGCACCTGTGTCAGTGCAACCCCAGGCACAGATGCACACTGGGGGAAGAATGGCTGGAGAGCAGCCCTGAGGAGAAGCACTTGGGGGTGGTAGTAGATTAGAAGCTCGACATGAGCCACCAGTGTGTGCTGGAGCCCAGAGAGCCAGTTGTGTCCTGGGCTGCATCAAAAGAAGTGTGGCCATCAGGGCCAGGGAGGTGATTCTGCCCCTCTGCTCTGCTCTGGTCAGACCCCACCTGGAGTACTGTGTACAGCTCTGGAGCTCTCAGCACAGGAAAGACATGGAGCTGTTGGAGAAAGGTCCAGAGAAGGGCCATCAAGATGATCAAAGGCCTGGAGCACCTCTCCTCTGAAGACAGGCTGAGAGAGTTTGGGCTGTTCAGCCTGGATAAGAGAAGGCTCCAGGGAGACCTTATAGCACCTTCCAGTACCTGAAGGGGCTACAGGAAAGCTGGGGAGGGGCTTTTCACCAGAGAGGGCAGTGATAGGACATGGGGTAATGGTTTTAAACTGAGAGGGGGGAGATTTAGGTTAGATATTAGGAAGAAATTCTTCACTTATAAGGGTGCTGAGGAACTGGAATGGGATACCCAGGGAGGCTGTCGAAGCCCCTTCTCTGGAGGTTTTTAAGGCCAGGTTGGATGAGGTTTTGTGCAGCCTGGTCTAGTGTGAGGTTTCCCTACTCACGGAAGGGAGGTTGGAACTAAGCAATCTTTAAAGTTTCTTCCAATCTGAAACGTTCTACGATCCTTTGATTCTGTATGTTATGTTATAAAAATATCCGCACTTTTGGGGACAAAAAAAAACCTGGGATTTTTTTTTTTTCCTGATAATGTTTGCAGTGCGAGTATCTGCTGTCAAGATGTGATTCTGATTTGTCAGTGTGCAAAGAATAAATCTATTTTAGCTTCATCATGGATTTTTTTCCTCAACTTCATAAATCAGTGTATCTGTATTTATGTTTCTGTATAGTTAAATGTAGCTGTAAGCAGACATTAACTGAAGATTATATTGATTGAAAAAATGCAAACCAGAACAGATTTTTATTTAGAACTTGTTTCCATACCACCCCTGGCACTGAAAAGCAGGTGCCGACTGTAATTTCAGAATATTTTATGGAATGTGTTCCTTCAGGTTCATGATCGTATTCCATTGATTTATAAACAAGTAATTTTCTGTAAAGGTAATATTGGTTGTTCTAGCTTCTCTGGTGGACATTATAAAATCTTATTCAGATGAGGTAGAATTGTGAGAAAATTGTGGAATTTCATATTCACATTCAGTAGTAGTTTCCTGTTTCATCTAGTTCATCTTAGCTCTTAACAAATTAATATAGATTTTTTTACACAATTCTGAGTAGTGATGCAATAATGTAGTAATGATTTTTTACTTCATTCTTTCCCTGAATGTAAGAACTTGGAAAGATGTCTGTGTTCTACACTGTGGAATCTGAGTCCAGAGAGTGTTTAAAGAGAAATACTTCCAGACAAGAAGTAAGGTAACTCTTTTCCTAATTCTACCCTTGCTGAAAATACTATTGTCTTTAAATAATAAGGTTATTCTGTGTTCTGTTAACTTCTGACTTCTCTGCTAGGAATACCAGTGGTGATGTCATGGAAGTTACAAACTGACTTTCCACAGGACACTGTACTTTGGATAATATAGGTTTTAGAAACTAGTAGTGGGCAGTGGAATGCAGCTGATTTTTTTCAGCTAAAATCCTGTCTTCATTTTAAACTTAGTGTATCTTCCTGTGTACTTGCTTTACTAGAAGAGAGAATTGCCTATAGGTTGTATTTGTAATGGTCAAAGGAATAGAAGACCCAAACAACAATCTATTGAGCACAGAATTTGAAATGCCAGGGATTATCTTTTGCATTTTATTTTGTGTGCTCTCCTGAAAGAAACTGCATCTATGAAGAACAAAAAAAAAAAAAAGAGCTTACAACATAATCAAGCCTACATCTTTTGTGGATATTAGTTGGATGTTAATACTGGTATGCATAAAGAGTAAAAGGTAAAATCCAGTTTTTAAAGTTATTAGCAATAAACTTTTATCACAAAAGGACAATCAAAATACTTTTAAATGTTCAAGATACTGAACTGAAGGGGGCATTAACTAGGAGGAATCATTTCATCATAATAAAACTAAGATTAAGAGAAGTAAAAAAAAAAACAAACCTGAATTCTTAAATGAAATTGCATTTAAATTGAAGCTGTGCAGGTAGAGATACAGAGAAATTAAAGAATGTGTAGGTTCAGGAGATTCCCTTTTTTTGCACCAGAATTTGATGCTACATCACTAAGATTGTTTATAAACATACTCAAGTATGTTTTTATCTCATTTTATGTTCTTTATTGTTTGCTTGCCTTGTCTCTTTCCTGGGAAGTTCCACTTCTCAGAGAGCTTCTTTTCCACTTTACTGTCTCTAGCTTGATTACTCATTTTATTTAATGTTATTTTTTCCCTTTGGCATGATCAAATGAGCACATTCTCTTTGAAACTCCATTTCAACTATATTAATCCTGCACAGATACTCTCCTCCTGTCCCCTGAGGATCCTTGTTTTTGTTCTGAGGACAGGAGAGGATCAAGCCCTAAACAGTGTTATCTTGAAGCTTGTTCTCACCACATGTTTCTACAGGTGTTGCTAGCTCAACAGAATCATAGAATCACAAAATGATAGAATCTAGAGGTGGGAAGGGACCTCTAGAGATCATTGAGTCCAGCCCCTCTGCCAGAGCAGGACCACCTAGAGCAGGTCACACAGAACACATCTGGACGGTCTTGGAAGTCTGCAGAGGAGACTCCAGAGCTTCTCTGGGCAGCCTGTTCCAGTGCTCCATCACCCTCACAGTAAAGAAGTTTTTCCTTATGTTGAGGAGAAACTTCCTGAGCTCCAGATTTCATCCGTTGCTGCTTGTCCTATCACAGGTGACCATTGCCAATACTGACATACAGAGTACCAAGAACCCTGTCCTGACTCTCCTTGGTTTTCTCTGTTGCCACAAGGCAACAGCTGTGTGGATTCAGACCACGTGTTTATCTGGTCTAGTCTCCTGCCGCTGACAGTGATCAGTAACTAATTCTGGGGAAGAAATTAGGGGAGAGCATATACTAAGACCTGTTAGCATATATTAAGACACCCTACAGAACATTCTTCCAACCTGCAGTGATTGTGGTGAAGGACTTCCTGCATCCAAGTAAGTTACTACAATTAACTTTTCCTTCAATGAATGCATGGAGACAGTTTTCTATCTGTGTAAGTATTTGACAGTGGTCTGTGGTAAGGTCCATAGCTTAACCTGGCTTTATATGAAAAAAACTGTATTACCCTTCATTGAATTCATGATTCAGGTGCTGTCTTGCTTGCAATAACTGTATAATAGATGTATTATAGATGTACATTTTCTGTCCATCTTTATTCTCCTTCCCTGTTTTGGGGTCTGAGGGTTGTATCTCTGTAGAGGAACTGTGGTTCCTAAGGCATATGCCGTTCTCTTTATTATCTGCATGAAGAATGCTAAGCAGTGAGTTTGCTGTAAAAGTACTGTAAAAAAAAGTCCCCCATTTTAAGTAATTGTAAATCAAACACTTGGCAATGCTCATGTGGCTACATGCAATATATACCTGCAATATGCATGCAATATATAAGTTGCTGCTTAACTAGTCTCTTTGTATTTTAAACGTGTTGCCTGTGTTCAAATGTGTGATGCAGTCTGGAAAACTACAGGTATTTCCTATATATAGGAAAATACTGTAACTGAGTGCATTATTGTCCGTACTGCAAAGTGGATTATTGGTATTAGAACTACTGAGACTAGGAAAAAGAAAAAGGGCAGAATGCTTCCAGTATGAGCAACAAGTGTAGTGTTATTGCTGACATGTTTTCATTATTTTCCATACTGATAACTGATTAAGGAAGAAGACATGTAAGGAAGTGTAACATGTTGCACAGAGTCATACTTGCTTGTACCTAAGACATTAGGGTTCAGTTTAGTTCAGTTATAGCACTACTACATTTAGGCCAAGGTCTGAAAAATTTTCAGCTTCAAATCAGAATTCAGCATCTCCAGGATGTTATATTGTCATGAATTGATATCCACTATAGTGGATATTGAGTAACATTTAAAATATTGATACTGTTTCATTTCACTTAATAAGAATATTTAGAAACTTACTAAAGCAGCTTGCACTTTTTTCTTTCTTTCTTTTAAAGTGTATAGAATTACTGACATTCATTGAAAGCCCTCAAAGTGATTCTTTGGCTTTAAAGTAGACAGTATTCCTTAACCATTTCAGGACCAAAGAAGCACTTCATACAGAAAACATCAAAGCAGTTAAAGCTGACTATAAGTGGTGGAAGTAAAGAACCAAACTGCCTGACAGAATGAAAATTCACATTAGCAAAATAAAAGGAAGTAGAAAACTCTTTAGAACCTATCCAAATAAGGAGTACATACGTGTCTTAAGGACACAATAAATTATAGGGAAATTAGAGATTGGCATGTAGACACAGCTTTAAGCAAGTGTGTGAAACAAAATAATGGGTTATGAAGACCTTTATTTTAAAGAGTTCACTGTGTTGCTGCTGATTTGCCATTTTTAAGCATCTCTTTCTGCTTAATAGTTTATTTTCATTTTTATAACCAGTATCCTTTCTTTAATACCTGTATGATTATTTTTTTTTGCTTTACAAGGTTGGAGATTCTGGAATGCAGACCATGATCCATTAGTGGGATGCTAGGAGTACTTGGTAAAGGCAGGAGGCAAGGAGTAAATCTGAATATTAGAGGCACAGATTGGATAAATATGCACCAAGGAATGTGACTGGTACAAACAGCTAGCCAAGCAGAGTTTCTTTGGAGATGGAATGAAGGGGATTAAGACAACACAAATTGCCTTACTTCTATGACTTGAAAAGAGCCCTGAAATTCTGACTCAATATTTCTCTGCCTTGGGAAATTGTATGTAAAACTTACTGGTAAAGAATTTTTTTCAGTCAGTCCTGATAATTGCCCATGCCCACACACATAACACACTGTATTATAGTGCAGTAAAAAATTACATTACCATTTTTGTTGTAGTCGTTCTTTTATGCACAGAATGGTTGTGTGCTTGTGGATGCATGAAGGTTCTCTCCCGTCAGTTGTTTAAAAAAACCCACAGCAATCAGGCAGCTAAGTAGTAAGTAAAGTTCAGATGGTTCGTTTTTGCCGTGAGAAGTTTAATTCAGTCTTTTGCATAGTGTTTCTGTGAGATACAATACAAGTTAATAAGACAGACATTTCCAGACAGTTAGAAAATGTAAGTGTATCATTTTATGGATGCATTACTTTATGCACAATGGCCTGATATATTTTGAATAATACAGGAATACTCACAAGGCCTCATCAGTTAGTATTTTATCTTCATCGTTCAATAAGTGCTCATCATCTGTGCACCATTTGTCTTTTGTTCTTCCACTGTAGCTTTTGTCTAGCATTATTAAAGAATGTATGTAGTGTAACTAGAATCCTTTTGGCTGTTACTAAAATGCAGCTGTTTTTTCTTTTAGAAATAGTACAGCTATTGTGCACTGACAATTCTGTTCAATTATGTTTTTAAGGTATAAAATGAAGGATAGAGCGTCTGTTCTGGAGTGGAGAGGGAATGCAAATAAGCATAATGTAACTAAGTGATCTGAAATTTGGCTACCATCCCTGCAATTAATGCCAGCACTTAAAAGCCTGGGATACTTGTTCTTTCTCATTATGTTGAATTAGAACATTGGTGAAGCATACTGTACATTGGAAATGTTCTTGGTTGAACATCAGGCTTTCACAATTGTTCTTTAATCCACAATTGTTAAGCTAATTATGGTAAAACTGATGATGCAAACAAATAGTTTTTAAAAAATTAAGTGATGTTGATGTAGCTAGACAAAGGGGTAACATGCCCAGTTGCTCCTTTTATCAATAAATGAATGATAAATCATGGCATGATAATGCTATAATTATATAATTGAATTCTATGAGAAGATATGTATAGACTTTCTTTTCTACAATAAAAACTTATCTTTCAAGTTTAGAGAATAAATTTGTTCCTAGGCTGATTCTAAGAGATGTTTTATTTTCTCCTTGAATGTAATTGCCTCACCAATCTGATCTCCTATGACTGGGTGACGTGCCTAGTGGATGAGGGGAAGGCTGCGGAGTCTGCCTAGACTTCAGCAAAGCCTTTGACACAGTCTCCCACAGCCTCCTCCTAGAAAAGCTTTTTTGGCCATTTGAGTCATGTGGAGAGTGGTAGGCCAAAAAACCCTTCAGCTATTCCTTTTCTGCAAGTACTTTTGTAAACTTTTTGGCATATAGATGTTTGGCACATGCTTATCTGGAAAGCTTATTATTTTAGCCAATTACGGGTTTGAAATTCCTTCACCAGAGAGGTGGTAGATGTCCTGTCCCATGCCAGAGAAATGTTGAATGAATGACATTTAAAATTAAAACCAAGCAAAATTATGGTTGGTCTATGAGGTATGCACAAAACCAGCTGATGACTATGCCAGCTGAAAAAAAAACACCTAAGGCTAGACAGAATATCTGTTTTCCCAGGTATCTTGGGAAACCATTGATCATCTATTCTCAACTTTGCATATTTATGCCTGTGTTTGGACATATACTGTGCCTTTTTCTGAACCTATTGTATAAGTTCTGCTTTCTCTTGCACAATTTATATTTGAAGTCTGCACATCTTTTTCTGCCCTTGGGTTTCAAATGCTGCTTGCTCCCCCTAGGATCCAGTAGTTGACAGTGTGCTTAATTTTTTATGCAGAATCATGAGATGGTTTGGGTTGGAAGGGACTTTAGAGATCATGGCAGGGAGGGTGGAACTAGATGATCTGTGAAGTCCAACCCAAACCACTGAATGATTGTATGATTTTTGATGTTTCTCCAACCTCTACTTTCTGGTATGTTCCTTACTTTCTTCTCCTTATTTGACTGGTATTACTGTAAATGTTATTGATGGCTGCTTGTACAAGTTTTTGAGGACCCAGGAAGCATACTGCCTTTAATTCGATCAGCTTTTGTTTCCTTCTATTCAAGATCTGCTCATTGTCCTTCCTTCTGCTACCCCTCTTCTTTTTGTGTTGTCATATTTCCTAAGTGAAGAGATATTTTTTTCTACTTTACTCAGTTCAGATTCCATTTCTTTTCATATTTATTTAATATTTACACAACCATTATTGAAGCAATTCTCATCAAACTGGTTCCTCTGGTAAGAAGTTTTTTTATAGAATAAGAATCCCACTTTTGCAATGAATATGAACTTGAATGTGAACGTAACTAGAGGAATAGGTTCTGGTTAATTTCTTACTTATTTATTTTTTTAATCACAGTTTTAACTAGACTCTTAACAGTGAATCTGTAGAACAAGCAAATCGGTAGAATAATATAATGGATGAAGCACAGGCCATTGAATTCAGATCAATAAAAAATGAAGTGTTGTGCAGGAGGAAAGAGAATTGAAGAAAGTGAAGGTTGTTTTCTTTGCACAATCTTTAAAATGGTGATCTAAAAAGCTAAGGTATTTGATTGTGAGTAGTTTTTGATGGAAAGATGAGTCTACCTTTTTTACATCCCAGTCGCACACACCTTGAGGCTTAACGTGGCTGTGTTTTTCATGTCCTAATAAATACTGTTCTACCTACTGCCCAGAACAAGTATATAGTAATTTGTTGTTGAGATACAATGCATTCTACCTAAGTATATTTTGGCTATAGTACTGTACCACTGATTTTTTTATTTAAAGATTTACTTTGAATCAACTTGTTAACTTGGATTTTTTTTTTCATAAATGTGAACAATTCAATTTCTGTTCTTACATGATTTGCTATTTTTTATTTACAGTTTCTAATTAGGTATAGTATGATATTCTATTCTTTTTTTCTAATCTGGGGACATGTTTTTCATTTAATTCACTCCATGGTGGAACCATTTTCTGCTAATTTTTTAAAGAAAATCCATAAAATTCTGGGACACAAAACACAACAAAATACTAGCTGCTAAATCACTAGGAACCTGTCTGACTTGACATTATGATCAATATACTGGATCTCATTTGTGATAGTTGTGGGCCTTTGATGGCTTGAATAGGCAAACTGTATTTCTAAGCTGAGTAGAAAATCATAGCTTGTAATTTATAGTTATTGCTAGTAATTACTGTTTATTGCATCACCATGACTCAGAAACCCATTTATGATAGGATTTAAACACAGGAGGGGATGATGACTCTGAGAACATGTATGAGGTGACTGTTAAAAGTGTATTTTCTAGTTTGGGATTTATTGTTTTTCTTTTTTTCTTAGTTTAACATTTGACTTTAAACATGTTTTATTTGTAGCAGCTCATCAGTTAGAGTAACTTGAAACTAATAAGTGGATACTGAGCTATCCACTGATTTTATTGTCCCTACAAAAAGGGTATAGCCTATCATTTAACTGAAGGACTATTTCTGGAAAGCACTTCAAATTAAACTAGCAGATGTAGACCATATTTGTTGCTACCTAAGCTGTGCTGCTTTACTGGTTTTGCCCAACAACCTTTTCTTTATTTTAAACTTCAGTATGCTTGCTGAGGTTTCATCAGAGCTTATTGTCTTTTCTGCTTGATACAGCGGATGCCAAGTTTTTCTTAATTCAGACATGTAATCTGAATATTTGGTATTAGCTGGCTTACAGCATTGAAAGTGTGTCTGGTGCTACAGTCTTTAGAAGGGGTATTCTAAAATTCTATGTTAGTCTGTAAGATGTTTTCTTAAAAGAAATTAAACTATAAGAGAAATTTTCAGTCTAGTCCTCACCTGTTCTGTTCCTTCTTGTGTATTATCTATTTCTTACTTTAATCCTATAGCACTCAGTCTGAAAGAGGATTTTTTCATTAGATAGCTTTAAAATGTTACCTGTACTTTCACTGTTCAATTAGTTATTGTATATACCTTACGTTTCTGAATTTCCTTTGAATGTTTTTGATGAAGTGCCAAATTAAATGTTATGATGAATGGACAAGTTTTTATTTATTCTTTTTAAGTTTTACTTTTTTACCTTTCTATCATGGAAAGGACATGAATGATACAGTTTCTTTGAGAATATGGACTTTTTTGCACATGAAACTTCAAATTTTGGAAGCAGGCAATATGATTATATAGGCAAATGTGTATTTGCATCACATTGGGCTTTTCTCAAGCATTGATAAATGTTAAAAATGTGGGTTTTTTCTTATATTTCAGAATAAATTTTAGTAAACATACCTATTTTATGTTTAAATATATATGTGTGTGTAAGCATATATAACTCAGGTATATGCATACATAGTATTTCCCCTTTTGTATGAACCTCTAACTCTATGAATCTGTACCCTAGAGCTGTGAGAAAATACTCATCAATACTAGCTTACTTAATGGCTTTTTGGTTAGTGAATAAGGAAGACATACTTTAAAAATATGTTTCAGAAAATGAAAATAGGGTTGACATGATGCAACTTGCAGTTAATTTTCTTGGCCCTGAGAGAAAATCTATATCTTCACTTTAACAGTAATCATTGTCAAAAGAGGAAAGAGCAATAATATTGAAGAGGGAAACTCATTTTGAACTGTCATAGAAGTCTGTTTGTTTTTATTTTCTTTTTTTAAATAATATTATATCAATACTGGGAAAAAAATAATATCCTCTATTGCCTTTTAAATATTTTTATTTAAATTACTAAGCTAGTGGGATAAGTGATGTGGCACCACATAATTTAACTGTGCATGAGGAACAATAACTAGCTCTAAGAGATGATGTGAACTTTGTAATAACTGAGGTTGTCTGTTGATTTTCTCTCTCTCTCTTTTTTTTTTTTTTTTTTTTTTCTGAAACAGATACATGATTTTGAAATCAAGGGAAACCTTGCTGCAGACAACCAGAAAAAAAACAAGCCCTTTTCTAAATTCACAATAAATAATATACCTGTAAATCTATTCCCAAGAGCTTGAAAGGCAGAATTAGTACTTCTTACACACTAAGCAAATTGTGTACTTCTTGCCCTCCATACCCACCCTCCTCTAATCACTACAAGTAGTATTACTTTTAGACACACAAAGCCATGATGTCCCAGAATGGAGAGTTAAATAAATGAATATATAAATATAAGTCAATACAAGGAATTTCGATTAACTCCCCTCACTCTTTATCCATATGAGCAAAGTAGGTGGAAATTGATACTGTATTATCAGGTCTAAATGTCTTTGAATACTATTTTGTTTATAGAGCACTTGGTGGCCTATGATCCAAGTTAAAGGTGCAGATGCTGGTGAGGATTGGCTTTTTCATAACTGATAATGGAGCATCAATAGCCAAGTCTGGGCGTGTGAATAAAGTGTAAACCAGTAAGAGGAGTTTTACTGCTGCACTTCAAATTATTTGCTGTATGTGATGAGTCAGAATTTGTTCTTGGACCTTAAAGATCATCTAGTTCCAAGACCCCTGCATGGGCAGGGCCTCCTGCTCCTAGGCCAGGTTCCTCAGAACCCCATCCAACCTGGCCTTAGACAATTCCAGGGAGAGAGCATCCACAACCTGCCTGAGCAACCTGTTCTGTTTCTCAGAACTGAAATGAGCAGATAATTAATTATTTATAGTTTTGTATAGGCAATATTTTATTCAAAATAAGTTTTCACAAATTTACAAAAAACGTCACATTTTAGACTTTTTCTAACTTACAAAACTTAAGGACAAACAGTATTTACCAAATAGTTAACTGTGGTTATTTTACTAGGCCTACTATGTCTTGCTTATTATTATACTATCTTAGTATCTTAGAAAATTGGTATTGTCTTTCTTACCACATTCTTTCAAAGGTCACAATTTTCTTTATTAGTTATATATTTAGTATGTAGTCAGTAGGAAGATAAGTCAGAGGATAGGTTCCACATTTTCTTCTGAAAGCAATAGAATTTATAGTTTTTCTGACTTGTTGGAGCTTCATTTACAAATCTGAGCCAGACCTATGGAGAACACTGTCTATTTATTGTTGGGTGTTCAAAACTAAACAGAAGAAAACAAAACAAAAAGTCCTCCAAAATCCTCTAACTTCACAGTACTTTCATTACATTTTCAGCTCCACTGTTCTTAAAGATAGAAAGTCATTCTTCTGGGAGGCTGTGTTCATAGATGTGGTAACCTGATCTTTTCTGTCATGTAGGCTTGTACACTTGAGATATTTGAAAGGAAAAACTGAAAACTTTAATTTAACCATATGGAAGAGGAAAACAGTAATATGAGTGGAATGATGTATTCTTGGTGACCTGTGTTGCTAAGAAACAAACTGCTGTGTTCTCAATTGATTAAATCCTTCTCTTCTGAGTGTTTTTATTACAAGGTACATTGCAATGCCTTATTTAGGCTCAGATAGCTCAAGTTCATTAGCCATGAGGTAAAGCTATTATTTGCCTCTTTACTTACTTCAGTCTCGCTCTATTTAAACTAAACCACTCCATGAACTTCTAGTATAAAGTTCCAGTTCAACAGGAGACAAACCAGAACTCCTTGTGGTTCTTCATTCTTACCTCACTTTCCTGTTTCTTGCCTTGAACCTGGCAACTCATCTGTCACATACTGGATCCTGGATGCCATCTGCAGCCCATTCTTGTTTCACAGTCATTAGTACTGAATTTGCCCTGGGCGAGCTGGATTAGAACACATATGGGCACATAGTGCATATCTGTCAAATTAGCCAATGCACACAAGAAAAGATTTTTTACAGCTTTTTTATTTTATATTGTATTAATAGATACGTGGTCAGAGAAAAAGCTGACACTAGGAAGTTAACCTTGTCAGCATTGTTTGAACAAGTTTAAACCAAGAAAGTAATTGTATATAAGATCTATCCTAAGCATTGTGGTACTGCATAACTTTGATGTAGTACAAGGAATTATCTGGCTAGATTTACTGTCTTATTTTTTGGCGAATGTTTCTAAAATGGCACTTTCGTTATTGAGCAACAGAACTGATAAGTTTGTTTTGTCCTGTTCCACTATTTATCTTAATTATTGTAAAATCATTTTTCTGAAGTTTTAAAAATGTAGCTTTGTTCCATGTATATTTATATAAAATATTGCTGCATTGTGTAGCTTGTCATGATCTCATTTCTATATCCACCTTTAAACTTATTCCTAAACTTTTCACTTTGGACCTTCAATGCTCCCTCCCTTTCTATGGCAACTGTTATTGCCCTCTTGTTAAATTTTTGAATAGTAATTTTTTAGCTTTCTCTAATTCTGTCTGTCCCACTTGATAGGAATTTGTATAAGCAATCAGAAACCCCTTGTATAACATGGTTTCTTATTATCCTGGATTTCTTACTTGAAGCTTGGACCAGATGATCCTTGAGGTCCCTTTCAACCTGGCATTCTATGTATTGGCAGAGATTACAGCCTGTAATAGTGATCTCTGTATTCATTGTTTCATTCTTTCTCACCTGTCTATATCCACCTGTAGTCTTTCACAGTAGTTTTGCTATTGATTTATGTGAAACTAGAATTTTAATCTAAATACCTGTCTAACCATTAGGAACAAATAATGTATCCAGAGAAGATCCAAAATTTATTAAGTCTACTGAAACTAATAGAACATTATAAATTACAGCCTATAACATCTTATACTTATCAGTTAGTTTTCTATGGCTGTGACTTGTCAGGCATTAACTATTATCTTTATGCCTTTCCATGTTGTTCTTAATTTGTTATATTTTATTTGTTGCTCCAAGCCATATATTTTCAAGTAGTAAAAATAGCTGTATATATTAATTTTGCTGATCCTCATGTCATACTCATTCTGAAATATTTTTAGGACAAACAGCAGAGATTCAGTAGCTCTGAAGAATAACAGAGGCAGTAATGCTCTTCCTCCTTGAAAAATATATATATTCCTTTGAAATCTTTGTATTCCAGGCTTATTCAAAATTCTCAGCTTGTTTTACTACAGATGGGTAAACTATTCAATTGTAAAATAAAGCACTAATTTTAATCATACAGCTTATAAAATAATGGACGATATCTGGGTTCTGCTGGCACAAATTATGTGTTTCTGGGCTTAAATTTTTAATTTGTTTCTCAATTTTAAAATCCATCAGACTCATTTTATTCTGAGGTTTCTGGATAAAACTAAATGTCATAGGGTACTGGTATTATTTCCAGTACTTCAAAGAGGCTAGGTTTCATATTAGTTCTAAATTCAGTAGAAGTTGTTTGGTCCTGCTGTTCACATGCTAAGACACTGCATTGTTGACGGGCAAATGCGGGATCATGACAACCTCCCAAGTTCTGAGGTCAGAAGGTTTTTGCCACATGACATCTCATCTACCTAGTTTTGTAAATATTAGTAAGTTACACAGTGCCAGGAAGTTTTCCTCCTGGCTGGGGAGTCAGTTATCCATACTGTTTGATGATCTGGACAAGGGTGTAGAGTTTTGCCCAGGACATTGCTAAAAATGTTCAAAGTTTGGAAATTAATACAGGCTG
>NW_009952481.1:2516174-2543281 GCF_000747805.2 Chaetura pelagica
GAACCCGTTTGAAAGATAATAGAGTTCAATAATACGGACTTGTTTTTTGTTTTAGGATAGTTAATCTGAGTGCCAGAGAGGGGTTCTCTGGGCACAGTCAGTTTCTAAGTACAGCACTAACCTGAGCACCAAGTTTTGTATGGTTTGCTAAGCTCAGAACTCAGTGGGAAACAGATTTAGGTATTCTTGCACTTCATGGAGACAAATTACACCTAATTAGCTGAGCACTGGAGCCTTGTATGTATACCTCAGGCTAGTCAGCTCTATTTCCATGAAATTGGATGTATGCATTTTTTCAAATTGCCAATGTAACAGATTACTGATATTAATTTATTTTGAGCATTTCCCCAGGGATGAGTTCTGTATTATAATGCTATGATCATATATTCAGCTTTTTTGTATAGTACAGGACTGTAGAATTTCCATGATTTTTTTGTTTTGTAAGGTAGAATGTGCAACATAGAAAATAATAAAAAATTAATGGAATAGTCCACACAGCCCTCCAACAGTTCTTTCAAGGCATAATTGTCAGTAATGATGAAATGCTGTACCCTGTTTCTGTCATGACTTTATCTTCCTTCAACTTCTAACCAGAGGACCTAATTATACTTCTGCTTTTTAAATACTTGTGTATTGCCCAGCATCCACTTCCTGTGGGATAATCAAGATGGTATTCAGCAGTACATACATACACACCTAGTGGTTTCAACTCATCCCTGAAATTTCCAGGAAATGCTTGAATGCATATGAATTACAGTCATGGGTAAGAGCTCCAGGAGTATTTGGAATTCATTAAAAGCACCAGTTAGGCAAGCTTACTGTGTCATGGAACCAATAAACACCCTGTGAGCATTTATAAATTAGATAACCACTCTCTAGTTTAATGGTAATAAAAAACCAGAAGAGAACTCCCTGAAATGCCTGCACACCAATGGAGACAGCATGGGGAATAAACAGGAGGAGTTAGAAGTCTGTGTGTGCTCTAAGGGTTATGGTCTGGTGGCAGTGACAGAGACATGGTGGGACAGCTCTCATACCTGGAATGTGGTCATGGATGGCTGTGTCCTTTTCAGGAAAGACAGGTCAGCGAAGCAAGGTGGTGGAGTTGCTCTTTATGTGAGAGAGCAACTAGAATATATTGAGCTCTGTCCTAGGGCCGATGAGGAGCAAGTGGAAAGTCTGTGGGTACAAATTAAGGGGCAGGCTTGTATGGGTGATACAGATGTGGGGGTCTATTACAAACCTCCTGATCAGGATGAGGGAGTTGATGGAGGCTTCCTACAGGCAGCTGAAAGCAGACTTGCAACTAGACGCCTTGGTCCTCATGGGGGATTTTAACTACCCCGATATTTGCTGGAAGGCCTACACAGCCAGCCTTTCACAGTCTAGGAGGTTCCTCCAGTGCATCGATGATGACTTCTTGATACAAATGGTGTACAAACCAACTAGGAGAGGAGAGCTGCTGAATCTTGTGTTCACCAATAAAGAGGGTCTGGTTGGAGCAGTGATGGTCAATGGCAGCCTTGGCTGCAGTGATCACGAGATGGTGGAGTGCAGGATCCTATGTGGGAGGAACAGAACACCTAGCAGGACCAGAACCTTGGACTTCCACAGGGCCAACTTTGGCCTCTTCAAGCAATTGCTAAGAGAAGTACCATGGGACAGGGTACTAGATGGTAAAGGGGCTCAAGATAGTTGGTCAACATCCAAGGACCGCTTCTTGCAAGCCCAGGATCAGAGAGTCCCAATGGGTAGGAAATCAAGTAAGGGAGCCAGGAGACCTGCATGGTTAAACAAGGAACTGCTGGGAAACCTCAAGTGGAAAAAGAGAATCTATGGATCAAGGAAGGAGGGGCTGGCCACTTGGGAGGAATATAGGACTGTTGTCAGAGGATGTAGGGAGGCAGTTAGGAAAGCTAAGGCCTCCTTGGAACTGAACCTTGCAAGTCAGGTCAGGGATAATAGAAAGGGCTTCTTCAAATACATTGCAAATAGAACTAACACTAGGGGCAGTATAGGCCCACTGCTGAATGAGGTGGGTGCCCTGGTGACAGAGGATAAAAAGAAGGCAGAAGTAGTGACACCTTCTTTGCCTCTGTCTGTACTGCTGCAGACTCTCCCCAGGAGCCCCAGGTCTCTAAAGCCCCAGAAGAAGTCAGGACGAAGGAGGAGTTTGCTTTGGTAGATGAGGATTGGTTTAGGGGTCAGTTAAGCAATCTGGACATCCATAAATCAATGTGTCCAGATGGAATGCATCCAAGGGTGCTGAGGGAACTGGCAGAGGTCATTGCTAGGCCACTCTCCATCATCTTTGGTAAGTTGTGGGCAACAGGAGAGGTGCCTGGGGACTGGAGGATAGCAAATGTCACTCCAGTCTACAAGAAGGGCAAGAAGGAAGACTCTGATAACTATAGACCAGTCAGCCTCACCTGCATCCCTGGAAAAGTGATGGAACAACTTGTTCTTGGCACTAGCTCTAAGAGCAGTCAACATGGTTTTACCAAGGGGAACTCATGTTTGACCATACATGTTAGGCCTTCTATGAGGAAGTAACTAGGTGGATAGATGATGATAGGGTGGTTTATCTTGATTTCAGTAAAGCATTTGACACTGTCCCCTGCAGCATTCTCATAGATAAACTGAGGAAGTGTAGTCTTGATGATCAGATAGTGAGGTGGATCATAAACTGGTTGAAAGGAAGAAGGCAGAGTGGTCAATGGGACAGAATCTAGTTGGAGGTCTGTAACTACTGGAGTCCCTCAGGGGTCCGTACTGGGACCAGGACTGTTCAATATTTTAATCAACAACCTAGGTGAGGGAACAGAGTGTGTCCTCAGCAGGTTTGCTGATGGCACTAAACTGGGAGGAGTTGCTGACACACCAGAAGGCTGTGCTGCCATTCAGTGAGACCTGGACAGGCTGGAGTGTTGGGTGGGGAGAAAGTTGATAAAATTCAACAAGGGTAAGTGTAGAGTCTTGCATTTGGGAAAGAGCAACCCCATGTCCCAGTACAGCCTGGGGGCTGACCTGCTGGAGAGCAGTGTAGGAGAAAGGGACTTGGGGGTCCCGGTGGACAGGAGGATGACCATGAGCCAGCAATGTGCCCCTGTGGCCAAGAAGGCCAATGGCATCCTGGGGTGCATTGGAAAGGGTGAGGTTAATAGGTCAAGGGAGGTTCTCCTCCCCCTCTATTTTGCCTTGGTGAGGCCACATCTGGAATATTGTGTCCAGTTCTGGGTCCCTCAGTCCAAGAAGGACAGGGAACTGCTTGAAAGAGTCCAGGGCAGAGCCACAAAGGTGATGAAGGGACTGGAACATCTCCCTTATGAGAAAAGGCTGAGGGAGCTGGGTCTCTTGAGCTTGGAGGAGACTGAAGGGCAACCTCATCAATGTTTACAAATATGTTAAGGGCAAGTGTCAGGAAGATGGAGCCAGGCTTTTTTCAGTGATAACCAGTGATATGACAAGGGACAATGGGTGCAAACTGGAACACAGGAGGCTCCACGTAAACACCAGAAAAAGCTTCTTTACTGTGAGAGTGACAGAGCCCTGGGACAGGCTGCCTAGAGAGGTTGTGGAGTCTCCTTTGCTGGAGACATTCAAAACCCACCTGGACACGTTCCTGTGTGATGTGCTCTAGGTGACCCTGCTCTGGCAGGGGGGTTGGCCTGGGTGATCTTTCAAGGTCCCTTCCAACCCCAAAGATTCTGTGATTCTCTGGGTAAATTTTCCTAATTCATTAACTATTTCAGCCAAGAAAAACAATTAAGCATTTTAATACTAAGTCATTATAGTGATACTGTGAGATTACAAGTCTCTGGTTAGCATCAAGAGGATAGGCAGTTTACTACCTTTGTAAAGATGCGAGGTGAAGCTTAAAAGTATGGTAGGCTTTGCATGGTCTTGAATGATTCTCCACTTCAGAACTAGTTTACTGGGTATAATTTATGCCAGACACCTTTAGAAAAAACTTTTCAAAAAGTTTGTGATGTTATTAGTCATATTTCAACTTTCCAGATTATTACTGCATTTTCTATACATTTCCTATTCTATCTTCTTATGTCACAAGCTGATAATGAATCCTTACTTGCATATCAAATGTAAATTACACGCTTCAAATAAAGAATACTCTTAGACCATGTGCTTGCCAAGAATTGTCATGACTCCTGAGTTTCAGAAGTGTCCATCCCATATAGGGATGGCTTTGTAAGAAAGTAAGTAAGTAAGAAATAGCAAGAGGCTTAATATTAACAGATGAAATAGAAGATATGTAAGATTTTCACTTATTTTATGTATAGTCTATACTGACTTGTAGAAAATAGCATTGAATAATAAATTTTCAAATGGGCCATACCCTAAACCTGGACATCACATGTGGCTCTGGATGCTGTGGCAACTGCAGCTGTGTTGTCAAGGAAACAGCCTTGTGCTCAGTAGGCAAAACCAATGAGGATTAAGCAAGGCTATATTATAGCTAAGCCTTGGTGACCTTATCAGGGATCAACAAGATCTGTCTGTTCTTCACTGTGCAGGTGTCCCTCAGGAGTGAGGAAGATATGCACAGGCAAAAACATATATGCAATATACCTAATTTAAATGTCAGAGCTGGATTATTGTAACAAGTGAATGCATTTCCCAGTTAGAAGGACTAAAAGACTCCATTTGTGTAAGTAAAATGTTTATATAAAATAAAATTAGATAATAGAAAATGAAGTAATGTAACATGTTTTTCTGTAAGATATGAAATGAGGAAGAGCTAACTGAAGTATGATGAACTCTTTTTGATCTTTATTATAGCTTTATAATCAGGCTAGAATTCACACACAGCTATGCCACTATAAAAATATGTTGATTTCCCAATTATAAGAAACAAAGTTTACAGAACACTGAGATGCTGAATAGTTGTCAATAGTTTCAAGCAGTGTTCTTCAGTAAAGAGAATTAAGGCACATGTTGCTGAAGTAAGCTCACACTGTAACATCCATGTGTTATTTCACCCCAGATTTTTGTATCTAAAAGAATCAAAATCCAAATGGAACTGAGATAAGTAAGAGCAAGAGAAAAATGCTGGATTGCTTTTTACTGGCTGGGAAGGAAGTTGAAAAAGTTTTTTAAATTTCTGTCAGAAGTTACTTGTTTTCTGCTTAAACCATAAAATATTTTCCTTTTTGGTTTTAAACCAAAATAGAATATTATACTTTAATTGTAGCTTTTTAATAAATTAGAATGAATGAATGAGCAAATTGTACATGCTTTGGCAAAATATTTTGAGGTTTTTTGTGCTTTTTTATGCTGCCACGTAATATCAAAGGTGATTAAATGTCTTTCTTAATTAGCCTTTGTTTTAGTTGTTAATCTGCACGTATGAACCATTGAATTTTTCATGTTTTGGTATCTCTTGAGGTGTTACACACCCATTAAAAAATATTAAAATCAGTATTGGTTTATTTGCAAATAATGCCAGATGAACCTTTTTTTTCAAGAGTGATACTGTCCCGTGTCTTGTAAAGAGAAAGGAGGAACTGAAGCAAACTGTGAAATGAAACACATCCGATTGTCATAGTGATTTTGCTTCTAGCACTATCCTGTGATTTATTTTCTTGCTTTGTGTTTGGGCTTTTTTCCTGCCAAAGTTAATCTAAAACTGCTAATGCTAATGGCTTTTGTCAGAATTTGATAATTCTTTTCTGGCAACCCACTCCTTTTTTCACTTCTGCCTTTCTTTCTTTTTTATATCTGTTTAAAACACCTGAACTTTTTTTCCCAGAATTACTGTTTTTACCATTTCATCTAAGTTACAGAAAAATTCCTTGTACAAGATATTCCCTCCTAAGGGGAGTCCAGACATTTGGCAGCATATTTAAGGCCATTATTAAAAAAATGTGAAATTTATCTGATTTCATTTCTTATTTTCTGAGATTTACCAACCTGACAAGATTTTCTAGCAGAACATCAGGGGAAGAAATGAAGCAAAGAGGGCAGGGAATACTTGGCCATTTCCATGAGCTGAATATTATGTCAGTCTTCTAAATAATGTAAAATACGCAATAGAAAAGTTAGAGATGAGAGCATATTCAATGATTTAATGCTTAAATACTTAAGAACATAACAACATCAAAATTGTTGGAATATATGAATCAGTTAACTTAAAAAGCTGTGACTTTAGTCCTTGGGGAAAAGTCTGCTATGATCCAGATATGCTTAGAGAGAGATAATACTAATTTTCAAAATAAAATTATTAGGAAATGTGTTGTGCCTCCCCATAAGTTTCTGATTCCCTTTTTTTCTTATTATTTTTCAAATTTTCAATTTTCAGATGGTTTTGTACTACTGACATATTTAGTCCTTTCAGTACCACATGTGATTTTATCTTCTTATTCTTCTGTTTATTACTTATGTGTGTAATAGTTATTTTGAAGGCTAGGTAATGAGCTGAATACTTTTCAGTACTGATTGTCTGAATCTCAACCTTTTTCTCTTCCTTGCATTTTTGCTAATTCTGTACCACTAGATCTGTCTTTATTCTGTCTTGGTCCATCTTCTATCTGTAGCTTTCTGGTCATTCTACTTCTCTTTCAATCACTAAAATCCAAGCTTTTGATAAATAGACTGGATTCTATAAGGAGTTTGATATGAATTTAAATTTAACGTTTAATCCAAAACCCACTGATACTAATGACCTTAACCAGTTATCACTAATTTAGGGAGCAAGAAGCAGAATCCAACTTCCTTCTTTAAACCAACTAACTGATTTAACAGTGTGCCAGTAAACTACTCTGAGATTTCTATGGCCCTACCACTCTCTGGCATCCTGAATAAGGGAAGCAGCAGCAGTCTCTCCAGTTGGGTTATTTGTGGACAAAGGGGCAGATCAGCCTTTCCCTGCTCACAGATTTAGAAGCATCCAGGTCATGTCACCCCTTCTGTGTGTGTGCTGTGCAACTGATCTGTGTGTGCACAATGAGTCCAGGATATTTCTGATGCTGTAGATTTACAGCAGGCCATCTGTGCATGTCCCAAAACCACATGTCCAGGTGTTCCAGCTTGTGTAGTAGATCTCTTTTCTTCTAGGCGAAATGCTACAATTTTCTCATTCCATTTTAAATCACTGATGTAATTTTGCTCTATTTATTCTAAATGCCTTATACCAAGGAGATTTAGTTTATTTGATCTAATTGAAACATTAATTCTGGAGTAGCCATTGGAAACATTACTGTGAAATCAGGTTAATTCTGTAATACGAATATGGAGGAAACCAGAATTAGACATAATATTCTATTTATGTCTAATTTTTACTCATCTCTCTTCTTATGTAGCTATTTATAGTGTCTTAAAAGGGAAGAACAGTTCTAACAAATCAAAATGTTCACAATTTAACATTGACAACAAAACCCCAGAAAAAAACTGAGGCTGTGGAAAACCTCTATTGTTTAAGCTACTATTTTCAAAGGGCTGAAAAGAGAACTGTGATTTTAACCAATAAATAAATAAATAAATAAACAAAAAAGATGTGCAAGTCAAATTAACTTAGTCATAAATTCTTCTCAAATCTTGAGTAAGTGAATTATGTCCCCTTAGATTATGGTGCATTAATCCCATTGTTTTTATGAGGTTATGTGTTTGTATTGGATTATTTTTGCACTGCATTGTAATATTTTGAATTTGGTGCACTGCTCATAACACATTGTACATTGGCTTGGTTCTCACAGCTGTCTTCTGCCCATATATAAGGAAGGGCTTTCATTTCAGAATCAAGGTAGGTTGACTTAACAACTCAGAGAAGCTGTATAATTATTGCCAGAAATGCACAATTTACTTAGAAGGAGTCTTTAGGAAAGCCTCAATGCCTGTTGAGTTTTTCTGATCTCTTGGTAAGTGTTGTGCAGTTTTCTAGATTGTTTACTGAAACAATGCAAAACTTGAATGTTTTCCATTACTACTTTTATTTAAAGCACCAGTGTTTCAGTTTAGTGTTTTAGAACTGAGAGAAACAAATTCAGAAAAATATTAATAGAAAAACTGAGAAAATGGGTTCAGCCGATTTACTAACATTCTTTGGTGTCTCCATTTCCAGTCTGCAGTCTTGATAAAAGCCAAGTAAATACTAGCGATGCTTCCTCTGATAGATACAACATTCTTTTGTAAGTAACAATGTTTGTCCTGTTAACAGACATTTAGGTTGGCTGGGGAAAAGAAGAGGATCATTTGGATTACCAGTTCTGTTTTTTAAGGGTATTAACAGGCCCACATCCAAGAAGATGATTATTTCAGAGCCTGTTGCTTAGGATTAATACTGAGGCACATGGTTGCTAGCACAAAACTGTTGTGTTTCCTCAGGACGTGTTTAAATCCTTTCAGACACCAGAACATAGAAATGGCAGTACTGGATGAAAGCTGTTGTTCATTTTTCTGATACTCAACCTATGATTGAGGTTGATAATGCATTCTGCAGAGAAAAAGGCAAGAATTAGTTTCATTTAAGAATAATGAGCTTAATAAAGAAAATGTTTCATAACAGGTTTTCCCAGTCACTGTTTGTGAGTCTTGAATCATATGTGAAGACATCCAGCTCTTTTGAGTTGGATGGAGAAAATTAAGGACATGTAAAAGTATTACTTAATGCTGCCAGGGAAAGGAGAACAGTAAGGAAGTATGATAGAATGAAAAGGAAAGATAGAGGCCCAC
This sequence comes from Chaetura pelagica, assembly GCF_000747805.2. Lineage (NCBI taxonomy): Eukaryota > Metazoa > Chordata > Aves > Apodiformes > Apodidae > Chaetura > Chaetura pelagica. The sequence goes on from NW_009952481.1 coordinate 2,524,860, forward strand.
AGATTGACAATGATACAAGTAGCTGACAGTGTCTTATGAATACTTTGTGTTTCATGTATACTGCCTGAACAAACATGGAGAAATAGGATAAAATTCAGGATACTGTTTCAGACAGAGGATATGATTGTGTTTGTCATGAGTATGGTGAGGACCTTGGATATATCAAAAAGGGAAGGAAGAGGCTTTCTGGATATTGTTTGATGCATAACTATTTAGGTAACAGTGGTAAGAGACCTATATGATATCAGTTTGTGACTAATAACCACCAAGCTTATCTTCATTTTATCATTTATTGTTTAATAAGTCCACGTAGAAATCTCCTTTTGAAATTACAGAGAGAAGGATTTATTTTTTTTTTACTGTTTGTACAATGTTTTTTTTCTATGCCTTTCATTTTTTTACTATTGTACTTAACATTCCTGTCTGAACTTCCTTCTGTTGTTTTTGGATTCTGCCTGTTTCCTTCCTTTTTGATGTGTGATTCTTAGACCTGAAATAGGTATTACTAGTACAGATATGTCTTTGATTATCTTAGTTCATGTGAACACTGATCATATTCTCTTCCATTCTGATTCTTATGACTTGTTTTTGCTTAAGCTTTTGAGCAACTTTGGATACTGTGAGGAGGGGGTTCTTTCTTAGTGGGTTTCTTTCTTAGTAGATGCATTCCGTTACGTCTCCAGTATATGAACAAGTAGGGGGTTTTGTGTTTGTTTGTTTTAATTTCAGTATCCACTGGGTTTGTAGTTACCAAGGAAATTGTATTTACTAATATGATTCTCCCAGTAGAAATGAAGTCTGTCCTGATTGTATGACAGAGCTCAGCTACAAGCCACAGACAGCCTGCATATCTTATACTCTGGAGCTTGTGGAGGTGGGACTAGAGGTTCTTGCTGTTATCTTACTTAGTCATTGGTTTCTCCCAGTATATTCTGCTTTGCTTAAGATAATAAGGTGTAATGTGTTATTCTCTGACACACACAAACTTTTTTTTTAGAATTTCAGGAGTGTAGGTTACAAACTTCTGGTCAAAGTAGAGTATTCAACAAAGTAATGTGGTGTCTGGACAACCAGAATCACAGGCAAACAGATGCTCTTTCATCCAGTGGTTGCATTAATCTGGTGGTTTGAGTGTTTGGGATTGTGGATTTCCTGGGCTGCAGCTCCCTTCTAAAGCAACACTGAATTCCTTAGCTTGTGGTATTGTGTCTGTTTTATAGATCAATCCCACATTGTTTAGCGGGACGCATTTATTAACTGTAGGTTAAATGTTCCCCTTGAACTTCTATGAATTTTCACCTTACCTATCCTTTAAATCTTCTAAAATACAGTTATATACAAGCTTCAGCAAAACTTGAGAAGAAAACTATGTACTTGCGTATTCAGCTCTGTACTAGACACAAGCAATGCTTACCTTGCTTCTGCAGTTCAAATATTTATTTTCCTAAAAACTGTTTTTCAAGAACTTTAATTCTTTGGTAGAATAGAAATGCTATTAAATGGAATTTAATAGTTATTTAAGAGGCACTATATTAGAATCACAGAATCATTTAAGTTGGAAGAGACCTTTAAGATCATCGAGTCAATTAATTCAATCTAGATCTGCAGTAAAAGCAATAGCTGAGAGAGAGTAGCATGACTAAATCTCAAGATGCTATTGATTCTGCTTGTTTCTTTTTTTTTTTTTTGTATGAATTTTTATTTTTCTAAGATACTAGAACAATAATTAGTGTAATAGAATTACTCATTTTGTTGGCATTTGATATTCAACTTTCCTTTTGTGCTGTGTCTGTTCTTTTCTGTTGCATTTCCCACAGTGAACTGAATTAATTTGCAGTGTTCTCAGACTGTAAATGAGTGGGAAACAGAACTAGTACTTAGCTTACATTCATGTCAAAAGGGGATGAACCCAGGCATGTACAGTACCAATCTGCTTTGAAAAACATGAAATTAAGATATGTTGCACATCTACGCTAATAATCTCGTTACTTTAGAGGTGTGTTTCTTCAAAACATGTGAGTACTTTTAATTTAGTTTTGTCCATTTGTAACAGTTCATTTCGCTGTTTTTCTGCTGTCACATATATTTGAAGCGGATTTCCCAGTATATCCTCTATAAGGAGAGCTCCTGTTTTTTTCTGAAACCCTCTCATGGTGTCACAGAAAATCTTCATGGCACTTACAAACAGATAAGATCTAAAAATTATTTTTTTATTTTTTTTTAAAAGACCATTCATTTAAAAATAACTTTATTTAAAAAAATTCAACTCTAGATTGGTGGAATATTATTTTTTTTGCTTACTTTTCCCATGAACAAAGAATGTAGTGAGCACATTTAAAGATTAGCTCCTTAGTAATATAATTTTGAATCATGTCCTGTACCTTGTGGAGGGCTGACTCAAGGTCAGTCACTGACATCATCCTAATCCCTCATCAGCATTATAGTCTTAAAAATTCTGTGCTTTTCTATTTAAGTGAGAAATCCCAATCCACACTGATTCTGTTTTCCTTATTAATGCAGTGAACTTGTTTATCTAATTTGATTCAGGTATTTTAGCATTTAACACTACTCCTTTGTTGGAGTAAACAAGAGTTTTTCTTGTGTTTTTTATATTGAACTCAATAAACCTTTCATTTACTGTTTTTCTCCCAACATGTTTTTCTATGTATACAGTGTCATTAAGCCAGTTTAAAATGTGTCATTCTGCTTCCCCAATTTTACTCCTTAATTTTTTGTGTTTGTGTGTTTTCATATATTTAATACTATTCTTCTGAGTTACCATACCTTGTTTTAGTTGTACTTTATTGTTCAGTAATCTGTAAAACAACTCAGATAAAAGCTTTCTTTTAGTCTTAACTTCTTTACTTGCCCTTCACTTCCACCAGTACAATATAAACTGTATATTACTGTACTCTAAGTATGTCTAAGACAAAATTATCTCATATTTGATTGCTATAAGATTGTAAAGAAAACCAAATACAAAAAAATAAAGGGAAGCAGATCACAATTCTAAAGTTTGAGTGGAAAACTACATAGATACTAATATGAAATGTTTATGGATTTATGTATATTTTGTGGGAGAAGGCCACAATTTTCATCATGAAAAGCAGGGACAAATTAATATTATTTTTTTTGTAGGTCCCCTAAGAAATGTAATAATGTAATAGATCACACCTGTTTCTAATTTTTTTTTCTGGGTGTGTTGATTCACTGTTCTGCACTTTGAAGAAGCCAAGAAGGCTGTGAAAGAATAGGATTTCCAATGTTAAATAATAAAAGGTCTGCACAGAAACTCAAAGAAAATGTTCATGTTCAGTCTTGCATGAGTAGCAGTATTTTAGACCTGAAGTAATGATGAACCACACAGTCACTGTTATTTTAAGCTCAGAGTATCTGGGAAAGACAACTTAGATTTTAGCCTGGTGCGTGAATGCGTGAAACTCTCCTTTTCCATTTCATTCATGCAGAAAGTTTCCTTTTATATAACACTGGCTTGATTACAGCCATGTGGAAATTGCTTTGCTTTGTTTTCTTTACTAAGTGGAAAGGTAAGGACATTCAGAGGAGGATTTTTGGTTCATAACAAATCAAAATATTAATACAAGGCAGTGTGTCATGACAGAAATAGAAAAAAATCAGATTACATGAATTTTCATTATAAATAGATGTCCAATTACAAGGCAATAGCCCTTGCTTTTGTCAATACCAGAATTTACGTAATTGTACATATTAAAAAAATCTGTATGCCATTACCATAATGAAAAAAGCCAAAATTTCATTTCTAAAGCACTTCAGGACACATAATTAGTAGAGTCTGCTAGCACATTCTGCTGTTTGTCTCTCAATTCCTTCCCACTTCTTACTGCGACTGAAATTCTTCTAAATGTAGATACATACAACCAGCCTGTGCAGACTTCTTGTTCATAGTCAGTGAAGAAACAGGCACTTCTCACAGAAGTTTGCCTTATCCTTTATCTAAAACAGGTAAGATGAGTCACATTCTGTAAGGCCTTTTTGTCTTCATTGACCAGATAAGGACCATATATGGCTCAGCTACAAGCTCAGCTATACGCCTCTGGTTAAGTGACATGAATCCTGATTTGTCATTCTTGAAGTGTTCTTTCTTAAGAAACAGACAAGTCACAGAATCACAGAATCTCAGAATAGTCATAGTTGGAAAGGGCCTCTGAGATCACCAAGACCAGCTATCATAACAAAAGAAACAAACAACAAAAACAACCCAAACAACTTCACACAACAAAACTCCAAACAAACACAACCACACACACTCCACCAAATAACACCCATAAAAAAAAAAGCCCTACAATCTCAGCCACTAGAGCATGCCCTGAAGTTCCACACCTATACATTTCTTGAATACCTCCGAGGATGATGACTGCTCCACCTCCCTGGACAGCCTGTCCCAGTGCATGACCACTCTTTTAGTAAAGAAATTCCTCCTAATATCCAATCTAAACCTCCCCTACTGCAACTTCTGGACATTTCCTCTGGTCTTGTCATTATCCACTAGGGAAAAGAGGCCAACACTCACCTCCCTACACCCTCCTTTCAGGTAGTTGTAGAAGGCAGTGAGGTCTCCCCTCAGCCTCCTCATCTTCAAACTAAACATCTCTAGCTCCCTCAGCTGCTCCTCATATGACTTGTTCTCTAGACCCTTCGCCAGCTTGGTGGCTCTCCACTGGACCTGCTCCAGCACCTCAATGTCCTTCTTATAGTGAGGGGCCCAGAACTAAAACACAGTACAGGTCCAGCCTCACCAGTGCCCAGCACAGGGGCACAATCACTACCCTAGTCCTGCTGACTATGCTATTTCTGATGCAGGCTAGGATGCTGTTGGTCTTCTTGGCCACATGGGCACATGCTGGCTGATGTTAAGCTGGCTGTTCATCAGCAACCCCAGGTCCTTTTCCTCTGGGCAGCTTTCCAGCCACTCTTCCCCAAGCCTGTAGTGTTGCCTGTTGTGACCGAAATGCAGGACCTGGCACTTGGCCTTATTGAACCTCGTATAATTGGCCTGGGCCTATTGATCAAGCTTGTCCAGGTCCCTCTGCAGACCCTACTTACCCTCAAGCAGATCAACACTCCCACCCAGTTTGGTGTCCTCTGTGAACTTACTGAGGGTGTGTCCAATTCCCTCATCCAGATCACTGATAAAGAATTGGCCCCAAAACTGAGTCCTGAGGAACACCTTCCGGCTGCCAACTGGATTTAACTCCATTCACCACAGCTCTTCGGGTTTGGCTGTCCAGCCAGTTGTTTACCCAGTGAGGAGTACACCTATCTAAACCATATGCCATCAAGTTTTCTGGAGGAATTCTGTGAGAGACAGTGTCAAAGATTTTACTAAAGCCCAGGTAGACAGCATGCACATGGATGTTAGGATCAGCCACACCTTGATGAATTTTGCAGATGACACCAAGTTGAGTGGGGAAGCAGACACTCTAGAAGGGAGAACCACTCTCCAGATGACCTGGACAGGCTGGAGGAGTGTGCTAACAAGAACCCAATGAAGTTCAAAGGGGACAAGTGTGAGGTCTGGCACCTGGAAAAACATAACCCGGGAGTACAGCACAGACTAGGATTTACCTGGCTGGAGAGCAGCCCTGTGGAAAGGGACCTGGAGGTCCTTGTGGACAACAAGCTCAATGTGAGTGAACAGTGTGCTGCAGCATGAAAGAAAGCCAACAGAATGCTGGGCTGCATCGCCAAAGGAAATCACTAGCAACGATAGCGAAGTCTGGGCTGCCTTGACAAAGCAAAGATAGAGAAGCCAGCATCCTATTCTACTCAGCACTTGTTAGGTCACACATGGAATACTGGGTTCAGTTCTGGTCCCCTGCATACTGAACAAATGCAGACAGGCTGGAGAGAGTCCAGACAAGGGCCACAAGGATGATTAGAGGACTAGGAAACCTGACATATGAGGGAATTTGTTTTGTTCAGCCTGGAGAAGAGAAGGCTTAGAAGAGACCCTCTTGTCGTGTTCCAGTATGTAAATAAGATGGAGACTCCCTTTTTGCAAGCGAGTAACATGGAAAAGACATTAATAGAATCATAGAATGTCTTGGGTTGGAAGAGATCTTTAAAGATCATTTAATCCAATGTCCCTACAATAAGCAGGGACATCTCACGCTAGAACAGGTTGCTCAGAGGCCCATCAAACCTGACCTTGAATGTCTGCAGGGATAGGGCCTCCACCACCTCTCTAGGCAACCTGTTCCAGTGATCCATCATCCTCATATTAAATAACTTTTTCCTAATGTCCAACCTAAATCTACCTTTCTCTAGCTTGAAACCATTACCACTTTGTCCCATCGCTACATGCCCTTGTGAACAGATCTTCCTCTGCCTTCTTATAGGCTCCTTTAAGGAATTGGAAGATCACTATAAGGTTCCCCCGGAGTCTCCTTCAGGCTGAACAACCCCAGCACCCTCAGCCTGTCTTCATAAGAGAGGTGCTGATAATTTTTGTTGCCCTCCTCTGGACACGCTCTAACAGGTCCATGTCCTTCTTGTGTTGGAGCTCCAGAGGTGTACACAGTACTCCAGGTGAGGTCTCACCAGGGCAGAATCACCTTTCTTGACCTGCTGGCAACACTACTTCTGATGCAACCCAGGATGCTGTTGGTCTTCTGGGCTGCAATTGCACATTGGTGGCTCACGTCCAGCTTTTGATCCACTGGTTCCCCCAGGTCTTCTTCCACAGGGCTGCTCTCTAGCATGCCTTGCCACAGCCTGTATTGATACCTCTGGTTGCCCTGACTCAGGTGCAGACCCTGCATTTGACCTTGTTGACCCTCATGATGTTCACCTGGGCCCAATTCTCCAGCTTGTCCAAGTCCCTCTGGGCGGCATCTCATCCCTCAGGCCTATTGACCACACCACCCAGTTGACGTCACTGGCAAACTTGCTGAGGGTGCTCTCAATGCCACTGTCAGTATCATTTATGAAGGTATGAAACAGCACTGGTCCTAGTACAGACTCCTGAGGGACACAACTTGTCACCGTTTCACATCTGGACATTCAGCCATTCATCATTGCCCTCTGAATGTGACCATCCAGCCAATGCCTTATCCACTGAACAGTCCACTTATCAAATCCATATCTATCCAACTTCGAGAGAAGGATGTTGTGGGGGTAATGGATGCAAGTTACTCTCGGGGAAAGACCAACTGGACATCAGAAGAAAATTTTAACCATGAGAATGGTCAGTCACTAGAATAATCTCCTCAGGGAAGCGGTGGGTTCCCCGACACTGGACACTTAAGACTCAGCGTGGCAAGATGTTGGACCATCTCACTTAAACTGTGTTCCTTCCAGGAAAGGTTGGACCGGATGATTCTTGACTTTCCTTCCAGCCTCTCATTTTATGATTCTGTACTTAAATGATGCATAAAGAACTGACATAAGTATACAGTTTCTGGATTTATAAGAAGTGGAGTCAATTGGATCCAGCCCTAACTCACTAGCATCACTGCAGCGCAGTGCAGATTTTCTGTTTGAGCCACAGAACAAGACCTTTACTAAATGCAGAAATTACAGTGTAACAGGCTACAGCGAAAAGAACAATGCTCTTTTTTCTTTTCAGACCAAAACCTCAGGTAATCTAAAAATCTGTTGCTGTAAAAACCACACTACTTTTGTGCCATGTCTATGACCATCAATAGGGCCCAGCAATAGTACCATAAATAAAAGATATATATATTCTTTTTGATATCTCAAGATAATTTTGTAGAAATATTTAATTATGTGCAGCCACTGTTACCTAACTGTATAATATTATTTTGCTAGCACAGTGGAATTCAAAAGCACTAATGTACAACCTTCATCAAGTCAGATGCACTAAAAAAGTTTGCTCAAACAAAAGCCTTTGCACAGACCTAAATGGACTTTTATAAGAAAGAATACCTGCACATTTCAGGATGCCATTGAGGAAGTAATTTTCTTTGTCAACTGGACAGTGCGTGAGAATGGACTATTAATTTTAGCATGGTTGTGATGAGAAATACTTTTTTCTTTGTTGACAGAGAACATAGTTCAATATGTAAATACAAAAATCCTCCAAAAAAACAATGGAAACAATTTTACAATCATAACCTCTCTGAAACAAAATGCATTGTGAGTTATCATAACCACAGGAAAAATATTTCCATCAGGTTCTCGTCCTCTCTAACAGGTTTTGTAATTTCAGGTTTTCTGCTTTTTCTTGAAGGAACCAAATAATTTGGAAATAAATACCTATGACCAAATTATCTGCTCAACAAAATACTATAAGCCTATCTAGATGATGATTAAGGTAAAAGGTTATTTTGTTTTGCCTAGTGCCAGGTCCTGCACTGGGATCACAACAAATCCAATCAAGCCCCCTGTAAGCTTGGGAAGAGTGGAGTGGCTGGAAAGCTGCCCAGAGGAAAAGGATCAGGGGGTGTCGGTTGACAGTGGCTGAATATGAGCCAGCATGTGTCCAGGTGGCCAAAAAAGCTAACAGCATCCTGGTCTACATCAGAAATACTGTAGTCAGCAGGACTAGGGCACGGATCATGAGCCTGTACTTGGCACTGATGAGGCTGCATCTCAAGTTCTTTGTACAATTTTGGGTGCCTCACTACAAGAAGAACATTGAGGTGCTGGAATGTGTCCAGAGAAGGGCAACGAAGCTGGTGAATAGGCTGGAGAACAAGTCTTACGAAGAGCAGGTGAGGGAACTGGGATTTTTTAGTCTGAAGAAGAGGAGGCTGAAGGGAGACCTTATCACTCTCTACAGCTACTTGAAAGGTGTTTGTAGTGAGGCAGTTGTTGGTCTCTTTCCCAAGTGACTGGTGATAGGATGAGAGGAAATGGCTTCAGGTTGTAGCAGGGGAGGTTTAGATTGGATATTATGAAAAAATTGATTACTGAAAGAGTTGTCAAGCATTGGGACAGGGTGCCCAGAGAAGTGGTGGAGTCACCATCCCTGGAGGTGTTCAGAAAACATATAGATGTGCCATTTCAGGACATGGTTTAGTTTTCATGGTGGTGCTGGGTTGGTGCTTGGACTTGATGATCTTAGAGTTCTTTTCCAACCTCTATCATTCTATAATTCTGTCATTCTATGATTCAGATCACTTATGAAATAATAAACAGCTTTTGGCCCAGTATTGATCCCTGGGGGACCACATGTGTGACAGGTTGTCAGTTTGAAAAAGAACTCTTTATCACCACTCTCTGAGTGTGGCATGTCAGCCAACTCCCCACTTACTGCACAGTCCACTTGTCTAGGCTGTAACATGTCAGTTCCTCTAAAAGGCAGCTGTAGGGGATGGTACTGAAAACCTTGGAGAAATCCAGGTAGACAATGTATGCCTTGCATCAACAAAGCAGGTTACTTTGTTTTAGAAGGTGATTGGGGTTTTCAAGCATTATTTGCCCCTGATGAAGGCATGCTGGTTTTCCCCAATCATGTGCTTCCTTTGACTTACGACAGTCCCAAGGAGGATTTGTTCCATGACTTTCTCAGGGACTTAAGTAAGGGTGGTTGTGACTTCCCCTGATCTCCATTACTTCTTGAAGATTATGAAGTGCAGCCTCGCAGCAACATCAGCCAATTCCCTTACGACCATTGGATGGGTGGCATCTGGGGCCATTTATTTGTATGGCACAATCTCCTGTAATGATTTTCCTTCCCACTCTAAAAAGGTTCAGTGTTTGTATCAACCTGGATTTGTGATCCCATGGCCTGGATCCCAACAGCACTGGTAAAGACAGAGGTGAAGAAAATGTTGAGAACCTCTGACATCTCACTGTTGTTGCTGACTAATTCACATCTCATTGTTTACGTATCTGAAGGACGCTTTTTTTTACATCAGCTGACTTCAACTCAAGCTGAACTTCTGCTTTTCTAACTGCATCTCTGCATGCCCTGCTACTGTCCTTGTAATTCTCATAGGGTGTTACTCCACTCTTCCATCTCTAATACACTTCTCTTTTGGTTCTGAGAAGATCCAGAAGCTTGCAGTTAAGCCTAAGGGGTCTCTTGCTTTACCTACTTCCCTTGCCTTTAAAGGGTTTGAACAGGTTTGGTATTTCTGGGAGGGTGTACTTGGAAAAACTCTCAGCTCCTTTGTCCTCCATGGAAGCATCCTATGGAATACCTTCCAGCTGAGCCCTGAGTGAGCTGTAAACTGTGATTTTAGAATTAAACAACATAGATAAATGAAGCACCAAAAGAGACACATGGATATACTGTTAATTCCTCTGCAGAATCAGAATACATGCAAGAGTATTAAAGAGGAGTAAAAAAAATCCTGCTGAGAAGCCTTTCTGCTCTCACGTGTTTGTTGTGCACACTGTAGTTATGAATGCAGAGAAGAGATTTTCTAGTCTATTTCTCTCATCTTGGATTGCAGGGCTACAGTACATCCAACAGCTAAAATGAGGTTGGTGGAAGTAGAGAGCTGAATATCACATCCTCCTAGCCTTTTCTGGCACTGGGATTTGTCCATCCTGGAACCTGTTTTTTTGCTTTTAGGGTTTTTTTTCTATACCTATAGTTTTGATGGTCTCATACTTCAGACTCATGGTCTGACAGGAACATATTGTTATATTCTTACAAGCTGTACCAGTGATTTGAGCCTGCCTGATCAGAATTTGAAAAAAACTCAAGAAAAGTTCCTGTTTTTACAGAGGTTTTTGAAAACATGTCCAGTCTGCTTCTTAGCTGTCTGCAGGAGAATGCTGCTACAGAAAAAATATTGCAAGACAAAATGAAATTTATACACATTAGCCCAAGGGCCTCTGCCAGAAGGTTTTCCCTGCAAAAGCCCATTCTCTGCAAAACAGGCTTTACATAAAACACTGGCCTGTCTGCATCTTTCTGTCTTGCATGGCAGAAAAATGAAAGTGCTGGAATAGCGTACCTGCTAGAGCTGCTGACCTTGCATATAGCAGCTATGCTTGGTGGCAATTCCTGTGATTTGAACCTGTTTATACTGCTTGCAATGCCCAGTAGACTCACATAAGAGAAGTTGCAAGGGAGGGTAGATAGCAGCAGGAGAAGAAAAGAAGTAAACTTGGAAAGTCTTCAGTGCATCAGCTGGCACACAGAGAGTACACATACTCCTACCAGCAAAGTGATGCTCAGAGAAGTAAGAACCTAAACAGATGGAAAGTTAAGGAGCTCAGAAGCAACTTGGAGTTAAAGCAAAACTCAAGACTTCAACATTTAATTTTAATTAAATAATTTCATGATTGCTTAGCATTAAAATCTAAGCTCGTGTGAATATTGATGAGAAGGTGATTGCATATAAATGCTCTTGAAAGGCTATAAATAACTGCTAATAGCTAATTATGTCTGAAAAATGTTGCATGCTAGTAGTTGTCATAACTGAATTTACTGATTTTTTTTTTTTAAAGAGCATTTCATGTAATTCTAAGAATCAAATGTGAATGAAAACTGTTATGTACCTAAAGTTCTGCAGTAAGAGTTCATGTAAATTGGTGTTTCTGGATCATTCTTTCTTAGGCAAAGTGAGTTATTTTTGAAGGAGCTAGCATATTAGCCATACAGAATTGGTTTATACACTCCATTAAATAGGGGGGTTGAGATAAGTGAGAGTTGGAAGGCCTCAGTCTTCCAATTCAAAAAGCTTGTTTTAGTTCACTCAACCTTTGAACCCACCCATGGATGTCAAATCCATTGTCCAAACTGTCACTCTGAGGACTGGCTAATTTAGCAGTCAGTGATCAAAGGATCATCCATAACATAAAGGAGAAGGTTTACTGGTTGCATATATAATGGTCCCCATAGCCTCCTCTGAGAGGAACTGATGTGTTACAGCCTAGACAAGTGGAATGTGCAATAAGTGGAGAGCTGGCTGACTGGCCACACTCAGAGAGTGGTGGTAAACAGTTCTTTTTCAAACTGACAACCCATCACTTGTGGGGTCCCCCAGGGATCAACATTGGGTCCAACATATTTAATATCTTCATGAACTATCTGGATGCTCAAGTGCATCCTGGTGTAGTTTGTAGATAATATCAAGCTGAGTGGGGAAGCAGACACTCTAGAAGGGAAAGCTGCCCAACCAGGAAGAGTTGGACAGGCTGGAGGAAATGTGCTAACAAGAGCCCTGTGAAGTTCAGTGGGAAGACATGTAAGGTTTGTCACCTGGAAAAACATAACCCAGGAGTATGGCACAGACCAGGATCTACCTGGCTGGAGAGCAGCCCTGTGGAAAGGGATCTGGAGGTCCTGGTGGACAACAAGCTCAATGTGAGTGAACAGTGTGCTGCAGCATGAAGGCAAGCCAACAGAATGCTGGGCTGCATCGCCAAAGGAAATCACTAGCAACGATAGAGAAGTCAGCATCCCACTCTACTCAGCACTTATTAGGTCACACATGGAATACTGGGTTCAGTTCTGGTCCCCTGTATTCTGAACAGATGCAGACAGACTGCAGAGAGTCCAGAGAAGGGCCACAAAAGGATTGGAGGACCTGCCATATGAGGAAACCCTGAAAGAACTGAGTTTGTCTAGCCTGGAGAAAAGAGGGCTTAGGAGACCTTGTCCCTTCTGGCAAGGAGTCACATGGAAAAGAGAAAGGGTAATGGGCACAGGTTACTCCTGGTCAGATCCCAATTAGACATCAGAAGAAAATTTTTGCTGTAAGATTGGCTGGTCATTGGAATAATCTCCCCAGGGAAGTGGTGTGTTTCCCAATACTGAACACTTTTAAGACAGCTTGACAAGGTGCTGGGCCATCTCACTTAACCTGTGTTCCAACCAAGAAAGATTGGGCAAGAGGTCCCTGCCAACCTGGCATTCTATGGTGGTGATGATGATGATGATGATGGTGATGATGATGATGATTATGGTGATTATGACTGCTACTACTACTACTACTACTACTACTACTACTACTATGGTGAAACTCACCAGTAATTTCTAATCCATGTTCTTACATCTGATCTAAATATCCCATGATTGTGGAGGGAAATTGCATAACTCAGAAGTAGGCTCAGCTTTTCTTCCTTCTGAGTGTTCACAGGTTGGCTGTTCTGGTCACTTTCTTTAATTTTCCCATTTCCTTGCTAGTCATGTTTTCACTTAATTCAGCAGCTGCTGTACTTTTTTTGAGCTATTACACTGTTCTCTATATCTCCTCCGAATTTGTTTGAGAAGTCATAAATTACTGAAGCAGCTGTTCATTATCTTGTTACATTTTGAGTTCAGTCTAGGTTCCTTTTACTGACAGCCAGCTGCTTGACCTACAAGAGGCCAGGTGGCAAAATCAGCTTTTGCTTGGGACTAAAATATCTATGATTAATTGTCCCTTCGTCACAGTCATTCACTAAGGTAGAAACTGCCACCTACCTTCCTCTAGTTCCCATATACAATTCATTTTTGTTTGTTTGTTTTCTTTTTTGACAGTGCTGTACATTTAATGTTCATGGCTATTCTAGTTTTGACTATATAAAGATACAGAAGTTTATGAACAATTTAACACCAAAATAAAAGTATAAAAATAGACTACAAATTAACAAAGTACAATGAATGGCCAAAATAAAACCTTTTTATTTCTTTGTTTGGTGTTTGGATTGCATCTATCTCAAGATGTTGGATTTATAATCTTTCTACATGCTTTTCTATTTCAACAAGCTAGAATGGTTGTGATTTCTTACATAAAATCTGGAAGAGATTCTGCATTAGTAATTTTAAAGTAATTTTTCTATTTCCATGTTTTCCAGCTGAAATAAGTTACTTCAATAAAACTGTAATCAGTCTCCACAACTATTTATATTCTGTAAGAGTTTGAATTGTGAGAGGCTTTTTATCCAAACAAAGCTGGCTTTATTGAAAGTTACGACTGCACTGAGAAAGACTTTAACCTTTTAAGTAATCTTATTGAAGCCAAAGCTCCCTGGTGTTTAACTTAATTAGTTAATATGTGTTAAATGACATGTTATGTAGCATATGTCAGCTAACACAGTGGATTGAAATTCTTAAAAAATTACCAGTTCTCCTAATGTCAAAAGGCAAAAAAATTTTCTTTAAATTCCTTGGCTTTTGTTGTCTTGTCTCATGTGATATCATCATTCCAAGTGTCATCTTAGATTGCCTGTGATTTTACCATACATTTAAGCTGGAAGAAAATAAGAACTGAATTTCTCAATAGATCATAAAGAGCCAAAATAAAATCCACTCCCAAATATTTGACCCTTTATATAATACCATAAATTCAACTCTTAGAGGCACAGTAATGTAGGTGAAGAAGTCCAGATACTAGATATAGTAACACTGCAGCTGTTAACAGGTGAACCAACACTTCTGCCTATGCTGAACATGTAGCGTTTGCCACAGGCTGTCCTGTTGTTATTTTATTTCATTGCATAGGGTGCATATTTAATAAGTAGGCTATTCAGGAAAGTCAGTTTTTCTTCTTAGATAAATTTGTTGCATTTTCCTTAAGTAAATACAAATAAATATTGAGTCTTTTCTAGAACATTGTTTTGTTGCTTGGAATAATTTATAGGAAGCTGAAGGTGCCTCGGTTCCTTGTAATATTTTGCTCACTTCACTGTTGAAAAGTGTATGCTTAAAATGTATGTGTCTCTGTTACATGACTAAAATTAGATGGAATTAATCAGGATCTTGTTTTTCTTTTTCCAGTGGACAGTGTGGCATGTTTGTCAGATCCAAAGAATTTTTTGGTGGTAGTAAGAATATAGTAGTAACAGATTAGGCTGTCAATAAATTATTTCAGAAGTACTGTGACACAGTTTTTCTGATGATGCTATGCATGCATGTTTGCATGCATACTGTATTCACTGTGTGTCTTGAGCAGTGCACAGCTTATTCTGTAATCAGATTATTAGTTCAATCCTATTAGAGTACTTTATACTCTGAGGGTATCCCCCTAATCCCATTCCTTTAGCATGCAGAAAACATGGCAAATTGCAGTGATGAATATTAGGCTCAAAGAACAGTCGCTTCCTTTCCACCCCCATCTCTGCAGCTTTAGAATTAAAGAGAATTTGCTTGAGCATACAGGAAAAACAAACTAAAACTTAACAGTGCCACTCTTAAAACTCACTGTTTTATCTGCTGCCTTCTTAATTATTTAACTCAATTTTACCAAATAAACATTTGGACAGCAGGGAAGGTTACATTGCTGAAATATGTAAACTAACAGGCAGTAAAGTAGCATGTCTTATAGATTGTCATACTTTATTAGCATATTTGATGTTTTATAAACAACATAGCTTACTAGTCATAACATATACTTGCAAAAGTAAAATACTTATTTAGCATTTATTTTATGTACTTTAAGTACAGTATCAATTCCCTTCCTATGCATACTAAAAAGTTTCTGCATCTCTTTCTGCTAGGCAGTTGTTATGGCTGCATCTTTTTTAGTAAAATAAATGTGCCCAGAAATATTAGCTTGGAGGCCAACTGACATGAAATAATCTGTGTCCATACTTTTAAAATGTCTTTCCCTCCAAAACACTGTACTTGCATGCAGACAACCAACTAGACTAGTCCCCTGTGCAAGCTCCAGATTTGTATCCAGATCTGCAATTTTTGGGAGACTAATAGATTATTTGGACCAAATTTGTGTCAGGGACCATTCAAAAAATTTAACAGTATAGAGAATCAGACTCCAATGCCCAGGAATATTCCTAGGTGCACATGTTCTTAGATTTACAGGCATGGCTGTAGACATTGTAGCTAACATGTCGTAGTTTCAGACTGTAAAATTGAACATGACATTGTTAGCATCTCAGTAATATGTGGTGTGGTTTTAAATCACACTAATGTGCACTTTTTGAATGTTGTTGCTATCCATCTTTATTGAATTCTACCATAAAACCTGGTTCTGAGGAAAGAAAAAATTCACATATTCCATTTGCTACATTCAACAGGAATCAAATTGACTACTATTACTAGCACAATTAGAAAAAAAATATAGCACCTAAACTTTTTTGTGTATATTCTTTTACATTTCAGTGGGTGTGAATGATTTTGCCTATCCACAATGCTTTTTACTATGTGAGAAAATACATTGGGAAGAGTTTTGGTATCATCTTATTATTATCTTGGTAGTTAAGCACCGTATCACAATCTTTCCTGAATCCTGATTGAGCTTTGAGGTTTGTCAGTACTTACTTTAGAAGATTTGTACATTGACAAAGTGAATATTAAGCAATATTATAATTAATACCAGCTGGGATTTAGTGAAGGATGAATACCTATTGGAGTAAAATTCCTATTCATAAAATTACCTATCAGATAAAAATTCGTAGAACCATAGAATCAGAGAATTGTTTGGGTTGGAAAGGGCCTTAAAGATGTAATGTAATTCCAAACCCCCTGCATGGGCAGGGACACCTCCCACTAGGTCAGGCTGCTCAGAGCCCCATCCCACCTGGCCTTGAAAACTTTGAGGCATCCAAAACCTCCCTGGACAACCTGTTCCAGTGTCTCATCACCCTCACAATAAAGAATTTTCTCCTAATGTCTAACCTAAATCTCCCCTCTTCCAGCATTTATCCATTATGCCTTGTCCTCTCATTACAAGCCCTTGTAAAAAGTTCCTCCCCAGTTTTCTTGCAGGACCTCCTCTGGTACTGGAAGGTCACTATAAGGTCTCCCCAGAGCCTTCTCTTCTCCAGGCTGAATAACCCCAAATCTCTCAGCCTGTCCTCATAGCAGAGCTGCTCTGGCCCTCTGATCACCTCTGTGGCTCTCCTCTCGACTTTCCCCAGGAGTTCCATGTTGTTCTTGTGTTGGGAGCTCCAGAACTGGACACAGTACTCCTGGTACAGTCTCACAGTAGCAGAGCAGAGGAGAGAATCACCTCCCTGACCCTACTGGCCACGCTGATTGTGATGCAGCCCAGGACATAGTTGGCTTTCTGGGTGGCAAGCACAGGTTTCCAGCTGATGTTGACCTTCTCACCAGCCATCACCCCAAGTCTCTCCTCCAGGCTGTTTTTGATCCATTCTCCACCCAGCCTGTATTTGTGCTTGGAATTGCCCCAACCCAACCGCAGAACCTTGCACTTGGACTTGTTGAATTTCATGCAATTTGCATGGGCCCACCTCTCAAGCCTGTCAGGGTCCCTGTGGATGGCTTCCTTTCCCTCCAGCATGTTGACCTCACCACACACTTTCGTGTCATCAGCAAACTTGTTGAGGGTGCATTCAGTTCCACAGTCCATGTCACCAACAGAGATGTTAAACAGCACCATTCCCAGTACTGACCATTGGGGAACATCACTCATCACTGGTCTCCATCTGGAGATCAAGCCATTGATCACCACTCTTTAAGTGCAACCATCCAGCCAGTTTCTTATCCAGGAGTGGTCCATCCATTAGATCCATACTGATCCTGTTTTGATGTCGTGTGGGACAGTGTCAAAAGCTTTGCACAGGTAGATGACATTAGTTGCTCTTCCTTTGTTCACCAAAGCTGTGACCCCATTGTAGAAGGCCACCAAATTAGTCAGACAGGATTTGCCCTTGGTGAAGCTGTGTTGCTTGTCACCAGTCACCCCTTTGTTTTCCACGTGCCTTAGCAGAGACTTCAGGAGGATCTGCTCCATGATCTTGCCAGGCACAGAGGTGAGATTTGACTGGTCTGTAGTTCCCTGGGTCTTTCGTTATTCACTTCTTATGTTTCCTTTTCCCAGTCCATGACTTCACCTTCTCTGACTTGGATGGTGTGCCCAGAGCCTTTGCCAGTGAAGACTGAGGCAAAGTCACCATTGAGTACCTCGGCCTTCTCTATGTCCTGCATGACCAGGTCTACAGCTTCCTTCTGAAATGGGCCCACAGTTTCCCTTGTGTTCCTCTTACTGCTGACATAGCTGTAGAAACTTTTCTTGTTGCACTTAACATCCCTGGCCAGGTCCCATTCTATCTGTGCTTTGGCTTTCCTTACCTGATCCCTTGCTTCTCTGTCAGCTTGTCTGTTCCTCCCCCCAGGATACCTGTCCCTGCTTCCACTCTCTGTAAACCTTGTTTCTACATTAAACTGTTCAGAAGCTCCTTGCTCAAACATACAGACCTCCTGGCACTCCCACCTGCCTTCTTCTTTGTTGGGACACATTGCTTCTATGCATGGAGGAGGTGATCCTTGAATATGGACCAGCTTTCTTGAGCTCCCTTTCTCTCCAGGGCTTTGTCCCACAGTACCATACCAAGCAGATCCTTGAAGAGACCAAAATCTGCTCTCTTGACGTCAAGGATAGTGAGCTTGCTTTGCTGCTTCCTCGCTGCCCTACTGACCCTGAAATCAACCCTGTCATGGTCGCTGCAGCCTAGTCTCCCATTAAATCTTACATCACCAACCAGCCTGACTCTAGCTCTGTTGGTGAGAATAAGGTCCAGCAAAGCACCTTTTCTTGTTGGTTCCTCTA
>NW_009952481.1:2546937-2641181 GCF_000747805.2 Chaetura pelagica
AGAAGAAGAGAAGACGGGGGAGGGAAAGGGGGAAAGAGAGAGGGGGAGAGGGAGAGGAAGAAGAGAAATAGGGGGAGGGGGAGAGGGCGAAGGAGAAGAAGCGGGGGGGGAGGGAGACAGGAAAGGGGATGGGGAGGGGGAGTGGAGGGGACCAGATGACACAAGATGAGAGGTGAATTAGAGGGGATGTACAATGATCCAACTGCCCGATCAATTCAGGGCTGACCAAAATGTTACTAAGGGCACAGACCCAACACCTCTGAAACACTGACAGGCTTGGACATCAACCCCTCTAGAAAGCCTATTCCAGTGTTTGACCATGGTAAAAAAGTGTTTCCTAATGTTAAGTCTGAGCCTCCCCTGGCACAGTCCTGAACCATTCCAATGGCCTTCTGTTAATTCCAGCTTTCTTTTTTATTGGGTTGTAGCCAAACATGGAGCTCTAGGTCGTGTCTGAGAGCCAGAACTCAGGCAGAAAGAAGTGCTAGAAGAACTGATTCTTTAGAAATGAAAAAAGGGGAAAATCCTACAAAATACAAAGAACAGAAGAGTCCTAAAAATCAGTGGGATAGGAACTAGTTGAATATGAGAACTGGACAAAAAAATACCCTGTTGCCAAAGAAGGAGATACTAGAGCACACAAATCAGACAAGAAATAATCAGAAACTGCAAATTTCACCCTGAGACAATATTGCTTCAGCATACTGCAAAATGAGACTTGACACCAGCAATGTTATTTACGTGGAACAGGAGAAGTCACTATTGGAACTGGCCAGTAAAGGATAGCAAACATCAAAACAGCAGGCATCATCCTGGGCTGAAGTTAACACTGGCCATGCAGCAACATGGGGCCTGTTAACTCAAACTCAGTGGTACTACACTGCTTTTTGCTCATGTGTGATGAATTCACTTTCTAGGTCAGCTGGACATGTGACAGTCAGCATCTTGTATTGTAGACGTGTCTTCTGCTTGACTATCTGACCATATGAAAGAAACTACTGTGATTTAATGATACTGTTTCTTTTCTGCACTTGGGTTCCTCAGAAACAGCCATCCACCCAAGTGGCTTACCAGCATCTACTTTAAAATCAAGTGAAACGGTTTTCCTTTACAGCAGTGAGAATTTTGGCAGTTCATCTCTTTACAGAAAGGAAAAATACACCTCTGTAGTTTCATTTCCCTGCTGATGCTTTACAGACAGGATTCTCAGCCACATTGAGATAGCTACATTCAGCTATCTACCTTACCTTAGAGGTTACTCTTGTCCTTTACATCTTTGAAGTCTCATGTCTTAAAACCTAGTTTTTCTTACAGGTATCTTTTGTAATGTTTTTGTGAAAATATACTGTCGATTTGAATGACTTGGTATAAAGCACTGGTCAAATGTAGGATATAAGTACTCTTTCCTGAATATACAGTAGTACCTACAGATTTTCCAGTGATGTGGAAATAAATATGCATGGATAATTCTAATACAGATTCCTCCAGTAATTGTGCATAGGCAACTAGTCTACCCAGTAGTTGCTGCTAGATCCCCTGGTCTCCCAGTTGCCTCCCACACTGACACACATGTGCAAATTCGTTTTTCCATAACCTGGTTTGAACCTTCTGGCCTCTCCAGCAGCCAACTCCCAGATCCTTATGGTATCTCCCATATCCAGCCCAGACTTAGGGATACTCAAATGCTTTATCATACAGTAAAATTGTGCAGTATTTCTTTCTGTAAACTATGTGAAATGTCTTGACTTGAAGCAGAAGATTAAAGAAATCTGCATTACAGTGAAATGCAGCAAAAAAGTGCTTAGTGCTTATAGTAATGCAATGAGTTCCACTTGTAATATTTAGAACATTTTTAATTATCTTAGACTGTA
Organism: Chaetura pelagica; assembly: GCF_000747805.2. Lineage (NCBI taxonomy): Eukaryota > Metazoa > Chordata > Aves > Apodiformes > Apodidae > Chaetura > Chaetura pelagica. Next base: position 2,548,809 of record NW_009952481.1, read on the forward strand.
TGCAAAAGATCACAGGCATCATGTGTCTTTATTTTTTTGCCATGTTTGCTAGTATTTCTTTGAATTTCATAACTCTAGCCTTGTGGGGTTTTTTCCAAGATGTATTTTTTAATCTGTGTTTACTCCGTATTTAGATTGTTTAACTCAAAATTCTTTCTGGGGTGTGTTGGGGATTTTGTTCAATGATGTCTGTATTGCTATGCAGAAGATGAAGCAAGAAGGTGAAAATTGGCTAAGTTTTAGACAGTCTGTTAGTATGTTTTTTACGTTTGACCAGAGGCATTCTTTCATAAATGCACCTAAAGAAAGTTGGCAATTTCTTGAAGGAACAAGATGAAGAGCACCCACATAAATTACTTCTGAGAAAAAGAAATAGAGACAGTTACTGAAAAGACCAGTTTCGCTAAATCATGAGTTCTTCAATGACTTGAGAACTTGAAGATTGACCTGAGAAACAGCGAGTCACATAAAAGTTTAAAATTAGGTCAGATTACAAAGGGTGAATAGCAAATTAATAGCATATCTATGTAAAGGTCAAATCCAACATATGAAGGTGCCGAATTATACACAACTAGTCTTTGTTTTCTCTGCTTCGTTGTATAAAAGTACGATGTTATTTCACCGAATTATTTCTGTTAAAATTTTTAATGTTTTTAAAAGTTGGCTTTTTCTGTTGAAAACTGCATTGGATGCAATGGTAGTATAAAATAACTCTCAGCTAGAACATGTCAAAGAAAGTCAAAATGGGAGATTAACATCCGGAGGGAGAAAATAGTTCTTCTTGGTTTTTATTTCAAGTATTTTCCAGCAAGTGTGATCTGATGTCTTTCAGAAATAAATATTTTTTTTGCAATAAAAATAAAGCAGTAGTACATAGAAGCCATATAGAACAAAGGTTCTACATAGAACCTTCTAAATGCTTCTAAATGATTGACTGGAAAAGAGTATATTACGCAGTTACTTCAGACAACCTGTGCAGGAAGTGAAAAATCAATGAGCAGAATTTATGGAGGAAAATACTACTTCTATAAAAATATTTCATAGATGTTCTATGTTCTTGTTAGAAAAAAAAATAATATATATATATATATTTCAAAAGCATCTGTAGAAGAGAGAAGAACCAGTGAAAATTAATGTGTCTGTACATTACATTTTTTAAATATCTAGAACTAAGTACCTTCTAGTACATCACTTGAGATACACTGCAATCTGCAATCTTGTCTGTTAGCAGGAAAATGAACTAATAATAAGGATGTTTTCCAAAGCATTATTTTTGTGAAGCATTTGAAAAATATTACTCCAGAGAATTAATTAATATATTTAGTCCACAAACCATGAATGAGAGCAGTTTTATAGTGTTAGAAATGATTAGATTTTCTGTGGATTTGTCTTCATTTGCATATTACACTTGCAAAGGCAGACTTATAAAATGACATAGACATATAAAAACTTTCTATGCCTATGAGTCAAGTGCACAGATATATAAACTAGCTAAGTACTGGGTGCAGTAATTTAAGATAAACAATTGCAGCTGTAGTTGTCTGCATCAGGGGCTGTAAAAGGCAGGCTTTTTCAAGAACAGAGGGAAAAAACTGTCTTCAGCATTGCTTGGAAACACAGATCCTCTGTTACTAGATGTGTTTGAGAATAGCTTAGAGAAATATGTTTTAGAAATTACTTTAGTACACTTGATTATACCCTAGAACTGAAATATGATTTAAAGGGACCTCAGAATATCAACTCTGTAACCAATTTCATATCTCAATAGCCTTGTTTAATCATCTTTCTGCTAATGAAGTTGTGTGCCTATGTCAAATACTGCACGTCGTAAAGGGTTCTGAGAACAGAATGTGTTGCAGTCTTTTAAAAATACCCCAAGACTGAATATAAAACTGTGGTTTGTACCACTCAAAGAGAGTGGTTAAACCAACCCACTCAAGGAGAGTGCATCGGTTTAACTGAAAGGACTGTTGAAAGGTCCATCTTTGCAATTCTCAGGAGCACCTCTCCCCATTGTCTCATGAGAAATTAGGGAGTTATCCTCTCTCATTCCTCTCCTAAGGTCAGAAAGATGATTTCAGATTTTGTTAGAGAAGCAGCACCTGAAATGGGCGCTTAAATTGAGCAGATATGTTTGGTCTTAGGGCAGTATAGTAATAGCTTGACTTGAAGGAATTTCTTTTGTTGCCTTTAAACTTTATTTTCTGTTCACTACGTTTTCTGTAATTTTGTGATGGTAGCACCTTACTCTTTACTAGGAATACTTCTGTAGAAAATATTTCTGTAAGAAATAGCATGAGCAAAAAAAATTAGCATTATGTTTCCTATTTGCTTCTAAGTGAGAGTGATTCATAAATAATACTACAAGGCTTTGTATTTTTAGGGATTTTGCCCAGAATTTTTAAAGTATTTATGGAGGTTTTTTTAAATATGAAGTTCCATTGAAAAAGCCATTTATTGTTATGCACAAAGAGCAAGGCATGTACATTAAATGAAAATTATTATTTTAGATTAAAGAAAACAATAAAATATAAAAAGCAGCTGCTGTTCCAGCAGATAGGCAATCTTACTGGGGTATTAAACCTCAATATAGTGAAAACACTTTCAATTCGTATCAAAGTTGTACTTGTCAGAGTGCTTTGAGTGTTCATTATATTGTTCATTTGCTATGTATTTTATTTTATTTTGCTTTCCATGGAAGTTTTTCTGATTAGGGTGTTGTGTTCCAGGAGCAATTTGAGTGAATTATGTTAAGTTAGTTTTTCCAGTGTCCAGAATCTGCCTCTGCAGGTTGTATCATTGTAAAATTTCATGTGTTAATTCCCTCTTTTCAGTCTGTGGTTCATAAGAAATTGTCACAGCCACTTTCATTGCTAGTTTTTTACTCTGTGGCTGTCTTTGTTTATTTGAAGACCTTAGTTCTTCACATTAATATACAAAAGAACAGCTCAAAATTGAAGTAGGGATACCCCACTAATAAATCATTCTTCCAGTTTTAAATTACTACAATAGAACAACATCAGTTAAAAATTAATTAGGCATTGTAACTATTTTCTCTTGTTAACAGACTGCCACATACAAAACTCAGTTCACTCTTAGGAAGAAAAGTTTGTAATTACCAAGGAGACAATTATCATAGTTGTTTTTTCTTGCAATTATGCCCATCACTCATAGTGCACAAACAAGAGAGGAGGGGAAAAAAAAAAAAAAAAAGAAAACCCACAGGAATAAAACCCCACACAACAGAGATAAAGACATCTAAGTAAAGATTCATTATTAGTAACTATGTCAGTATTACACTGTTCTGCTAGAATGCTTTTAGTATGCTGATGGGCCTTATGTGATTTCTTCTAGCTAAAAGGTATCATTAAATAGGTGATTCAGTTCCCCCAGATAATCCTGACTAACAAATTATTTTAGTTGAAAATAGTTGGGTGGAAAATTGGATCACCGTGGTAGGAGAGAACTATTATTCTTATAATTTAAACAAAATGTCAGTAAGGATGAATTTCATCTTTATTTCATGAATGTTCCCATAAGAAGAAAACACATTTGCAGACAATATATATGCTCTTTTCCCTTTCTCTGCATGATCAAGTTGGAGGGGAAAAGAGAGGTTTTGACAAAGATAGGAAATAACTGAATAGAGATAGTGGATGGGATCTCCACTTCTTCCACTGTGTTCCAGTTCTGTTTTAATAATAAATGTAATTAAACTGAGTGCAGACTGAGAGAGAATGAGATCCTCACAGAGGCATCCATGAAAGCTATGGATTTGTTGAATTCCAAAATAAAAAGAGATAGGGACATTTCACTAATTTCTTCAGGAAATAGTCAAGTGATCAAGCATGACTTAATAAAGTACGAAGCTGCTACACAGTGCAATGATCCCATCCAAGAAAAAATAATTATTTTCTCTGCATCAACAGACAAACTCAGCTGAATGTGCCAGCCTTGTTCAGCTGAATATGAATTTACAGGGAGAAATGATAAAAGGCTGAATTAGAGAATATTACACTTAGTATTCAGTCTGTATGTATCTAACTATTTCAGATGTATATTGGACATCACAACACATGTATGATTCCTGAAGAACAGCTCTCAGTGATGAGAGGCATATTCTTTACATTTATGTAAGGAATGTACCGAAGATGTGCTTATCCTTACAGAACAAAAATAGACATACTAAAACAACTTCTGTAAAACTACAGCTGGTTAATTAATTTGTTCATTACTTCATTCAGGCCTTGCAAGATTTCCAGCATTCTTCAGCATGGTTAGAGCTAGTTAAGTCTTCACATTGCACCCCACTCACAAGGAGCCTGGTTTACTACAAAAACACAGATGAGGAGTTGCACCTGCTGCAGGCATGAGCAGGTGTGGTAGATGGAGCACTTACTCTGTCACTAGTTAAAGGACAACTTAACTTTCACACAAGATAAGAAGTTACCTCCTTTCTGGCACAGTCACATGGCAGGCTAACCCCAGCCAACTCTCAGGACTCTCAGGATCTCCATACAGGCTCCCACTGTGCCATGGTCAGTGACACCACGCTGTCTCCAGGGTCCCTGTGTGCTGCTGTGCCTGCTTCCCAGTGTGGTCTGTGCACACAGAGGTCATGCTGAGGGAGATCCCACTGTGTGGCCACCCACTTGCTTTTAATGCAAAGATCATCAGCATGTTTGAGGAGGAAAACGGCCAGGGATTTCTGTGGCAAGTGGCAATCTCACATATCCCAGGACAGGAGAGCAGGAATAAGGTGCCCGAAGCGCAGGGTACCACAGAGGCTTGGGAATAGTTGCAGCACCACAAGGGCATGGTTTTGTTTCAGACGTGCCAAAGATGTGTGGAAAAATCTCACAAATTTAAAGGCTGGAAGTGTTCTGTGTGTTATCGACAGACCTTGAACATCTGTGCTTTTTTTCCATGACCAAAAATACAGAAAAAAGGAGACTCCAGGATCCTTCTCCCCAGAGCTTCTTTCCAGCAGGTCAGCCCCTAGCCTGTACTGATGCATGAGGTTGTTCTGCCCCAGGTGCAGAACATTTGCTCTTGTTAAATCTCATTAAGTTCCTCTCTGCCCAACTCTCCAGCCCGTCCAGGTCACACTGGATGGCAGCACAGCCCTCTGGAGTGTCAGCCACCCCTCCCAGTTTGGTAACATCAGTGACCTTGCTGAGGATACACTCTGTCCCCTCGTCCAGGTCACTGATGAATGTTGAACAAGACTGGACTGAGTGTTGACCCCTGAGGGACACCACTGGTTACAGGCCTCCAACTCAACCCTGCTTCATTATCCTGAGTTCTGTCACACAGCCAGCTCTCAATGCACTTCACTGTCCACTTATCTATCCCACGCTCCCTCAGTTTCCTAATGAGGATGTTATGGGAGACAGTGTCAGAAGCCTTGCTAAAGTCGAGGTAGATGACATCTGCTGCTCTCCCCTCATCCAGCCAACCAGTTACAACATCACAGAAGGCTGGCAGATTGGTCAAGTATTCTTTACCCTTGGTAAATCCAGGTTGACCACTCCTAAAAACATCCTGTTCTTCAATGTGTTTAGAGATGACATCCAGAATGAGTCCTTCCATCACCTGCCCAGAGACAGAGGTAAGTCTAACTGGCCTGTAGTTCCCTGGGTCCTCTTTCATGCCTTATTTGAAGACTAGAGTATATTGGCCTTCCTCCAGTCCTCAGGCACCTCTCCTGTCCTCCAAGACCTTTCAAAGACGGTGGAGAGTGGCCCAGCAGTAACATCTGCCAGCTCTCTCAGCACTCACAGGTGCATCCCATCAGGGCCCATGGACTTCTGGATGTCCAGTTTGGCCAAGTGGCCTCTAACTCTGTCCTCTTCTACTGAGGGAGAGTCTTCCTCTCTCCAGACCTTTCCCCTTAGCTCCAGGGTCTGGGATTCATGAGGGACAGCTTTAGCAGTGAAGACTGAAGCAAAGAAGGCATTTAGTAACTCCACCTTGTCTGTGTCTCCCACCACTAGGACACTCACCTCACTCATTAGCAGGCCCACATTTTCCATAATCTTCCTTTTTCTGTTGATACTCTGAACAACTCCTTCTTATTGTCATTAACCACAGTGGCCAAGTTGAGTTCTGTTTGTGCCTTAGGCCTTCTAATTTCCCCCCTACATACCTTCTCTGCATCTTGGTATTCCTCATAAATTGCCAACACCCTTTTCCAAAGGCCATAAACTCTCCTTTTGTTCCTCAGGTCAAGCCAAAACTCCCTATGTAGCCACACTGGTCATCTTCCCAGTCGGCTCATCTTCCGCGATGTGGGGATAGGCAACTCCTGTGCTTTTAAGAGTTCCTTTTGAACAGCCTCACCAGCTCTGTCAGGAATTTGTCTTCCATACATTTCAGGAACCTCCAGGACTGTTCCCTCTCTGCTGTGTTATATTTCCAGCAGACATCTGGGAAGTTGAAGTCCCTCACAAGAACAAGGGCTGGTTATCACAAGACCTCTTCCAGCTGCTTACAGAATATTTCATCAGCCTCTGCATCCTGGCTGGGGGGTCTATAACAAACTCCTACCATGATGTCTGCCTTATTTGCCTTCCCTTTGATTCTTACCCATAAACACTCAGCACTGTCATTCACAACGTTAAGTTCTAGGCATTCAAATCTATCCCTAACATAGAGGCCATCCCACCACTCCTTCCTTGCCTATCCCTTCTGAAAATTGCAGCACTCCAGTTGTGTGAGTCTTCCTACCGTGCTTCTGTGATGGCAACTATTTCATAGTCTTCTTGCTGGCCTCCAGCTCCTTCTGTTTGTTGCATATGCTGTGTGCATTGGTGTAGATGCCCTTCAGCTGGGCTAATTGTCCTGCCATCTTTTTGGGGGAACAAGCCCTAATTCCCACCTGACCATGCTCAGACACTTCCATAGTTACTGACCTGTCACTAACCCTCATGTCTTCACTACAACATGGATCACCACTCCACACCTTCACTGAGACAACAGACTGCAAGACCTTGCTAGCACTTCTACCCACAAGCACTGGCATCCTGCTCCCAGGCTCCTCTCTAGTAAGCCTGGTTTCATCCCCATTCTCCTTCAAACCTAGTTTAAAGCTCTTTCAGTGAGCCTTGCTAACTTTTGTCCCAGGTTCCTTCTTCCCCTTTGGGTTAGGCTTTCCTCACCTGTTGCCAGCATGCCTGGTGCCCTGTAGATCAACCCGTGATCAAAGAAGCCACAGTCCTGCTGGTTAACATCAGTCTCAGAGCCAGGAGTTAATCTGCTGGCTCTTCCTGTTTATCCCCTCATCAATCCCTGCAAGTGGTGGGACAGACTACAACACTACTTGAGCTCCTGATCCCTTAACCAGCTGTCCCAGGGACCTGAAGGCTCTCTTCATTGCCCTGGGATTTCTTGTACCTACTTAATCACTGCCTATCTGAAGTATCAGTAATGGGTAGTAATCAGAGGGCTGGACTAGGGTAGGGAGTTTTCTCTGTACATCTTTAATCCTGGCCCCAGGGAAGCAGCTGACTTCCCTAAGAAGTGGGGCTGGCCTGCATGTAAGGCCTTCTGCTCCCTTTAGAAGTGAGTCACCTATGACAAGGACCCATCTCTTTTTCTTAACTGAGGTTGTTTTGGTTTGAGGTATAATCTGACTTTGCCCTGGTGGCACCTCCAAGTTTGGTGAGCCACCATCTTTATAATTATTCAGTTTCCACTGTAGGCATCCCCTTAATGTCTGCAGGGACTGCCATTTGGAAATTAATAGTTTGTTTTACCAGCTTCCAAGCCTAAAATCTTTTCTAAAAATCAGTGTTTGGAAATGAGATTTTTGTGCTTCTAGACCAGCCACAGAAGAATCTTTCTCTGCTGACTATAGGGGAAGCTTATCTTCCTGACCTAAACTAGATTTGTAAAGTGGGTACACCATTTACATGACATAGGATGAATAAATTTCATAATCCCTCTCAGAGACTGGCCAAGCTCTATTCTAGAACTACCTATGCTTTTTTTTTACCCTAATCAAACTCTGCTCCAAGTTTTCATGCTCCAGTTAGCATCCTTTTAGTTTACTGCCTCATTTCTGTTCTGTTTCTACATGTTGTTTTTGCTCCAGCATTGTTCTTTAGCTTAAACATCTACTGGACTTTTCCAACACTTACTCTTTTGTATTTATTGACATACATTTTCTCTATAGGGACATGTAAGTGCCTGTCCCATTTTCTGCCTCAGCCTTTACTTTGCCACAATAAACCAGTCAAGTTCTGTCACTCACTTTTTAATAGATAGGCTTTGGAGGCTTTACCTCATCTTGGTTACCTTTCTCTTCACCTCTCCTAATTTGAAAGAATCTTTCTTGAATGTGGTCGACCTGTGTTCTGTGCACAGAGTTCTTACTGATACCTTATAATATTCTCCTTAATCCAGTGCTCCTAGGATCACAGGTGTCTTTTCTTGGCAGTATTCCACCAGAAGTAGTGCTTGCACAGACTTGCCTGACTGGCTTGAATATTGCTAGTAGTTTAGCCACAGGCACACAGTGCTCATTAAAAGCTGAAAAAAAACCCCTCAAAATCCTGGGGAAATATTCAAGAACTATGTCACACTGCATTGCCTGCTGCCACAGTTACCAAGGTTGCATTACATCAGCTAGTTATAAACTGGGTAGCACAGGTATAAATGTCTAAATTCACCCTGGTTACAGATCTCAGTGATAGTTTTTAACTCTCATCCTTCTTCTTGTCTTTCACTAAATAATTAGTGATCAAGTTTTTGGTTTCTTTTTTACATCAACCAGTTTCCAGGGCTATTAAGCCTATATTGGTTAGGGGAAAAGTATACATGCAGACACTACACACTCCTCTTACAGCAACTACAATAGTGATTGAGTGAACAGTACTTCTTGATTCACCTTCATTTGGAAAATTTCTTCCCTGTGCAGGATCTTACCTTCCTCTTCCCCTTATCTGTGTTTTGTTCTCCCTGTGTTTAACTAAGACAAGCAAATGCAGAAATAAAACAACCAGCCCTAGGCTTCTACATCTTTCCTGGCTGATGAAGTACCTGTTAGGCTCTCCTTTCTGTTCTTTTCCTCATTTCTGGGGTGCTGGAATCTTTTCAAGCACTCATTTGTTGTTTACCAGGAGTAGTTTCATCCTTTTCCACACAAAGAGTCACAGAGGTGAGATTTGTTTAGAGCTGGCAGAATGCTGTAAGCATGTGATCAATTTTAGGGAATAGTTTTATGATACAATCAACTGAGTCTTTACTGCCAACAGTGTGTTCTATTCCCCTATCACCAGCATTTGATTGATCTCAGAGTGAGCCTGTTCAGAAATTTACAATAGGAGGGGAATAAAGGAGTTGTCTTCCACCAGTTTAGCTCCCTAAACTATCTTAACATGGAGTCAAACTGGTAACATGGCACACCTGATAGATGGAAGAAAGCAAGGCAGGTGGAGGTGCAGAGTGAAACTTCCTCTCAGCAGCAGCTGGAAGTTGATGTTGCATCACAGTGCAGAAACAAATCTGAAGTAGTATAATCTGTGTGTGGATAGATCAGAAGGCATGTATTCCTCACTTTAAGATGTTTGCCTGTCTTGCCAAGAAACTGTTGATATGATTACTGATTGTTTGCAATAGACTGCAGAATGTCCGTTTGGTCACCAGATGTGAACAATTCTGACCTTGACTGGAGAGATACGACTCTAATATCAATATCCACAGATCACAGAAAACTCACTTTGTTATTAAAAAGAATGTTCTAACACAATCTTCTTGCTTGAAGGAATTTTCTTGGAATTTTCAAGCATTTTATTTTCTATCTAGTTCACAGGTATGAATACAGAGAAAATAAAAATATGATTCAAAGAAATCATTAATAAAAATATTATAATTTTATTTTAGTTAAGTAGAAGTCAGTGACTAGTGAATAATTGAGTAGATCAGTAAAATTCAATGCCTTATTGCATTATCTGAAGCTCCTTTAAATCACAGAAAAAAAGCTAACAAACTTACAAAACCAGCCTTTTTTCCCCCTTCTATTTAGTCAGGTTTTTGATGTAAAACAAGCACCTTTCATTCTGTTGTAAAAATAATTTCTTTTTTCTGCTATTCTAAAATACAAAACATGGACTACTGGTTCACAAAGACTACTATGGCTGCAGTTTGTGTTGAAGGAGTATCACTGTTCCACTAAAAAAAAATCCCAGGCAATAAATATCTAAAAGGAGCCACATCAACCCGTAGAGTATGTAGCTGATGTTTGAAAATATTATTTTAATGCTGATGCATTCCTATACTCCAGAGTACACCTCTCACCTTTAAAGCTGTCACACTCCAAACATGGCTTGCACTGAATAGAATCACTGTTTTGCCTCGAGCAAAGAACATGAGTGTTGCAAAATTGACTCCTCCTCCAATGGGGAGAGCATGTACAAGTACACAGAGTTGTATTTCTCTTGGAGCTGCCAGGCTGAATATTTTGCAGTCAGAGCTGTAAACCCGACAGGCTTTTTCTTTATTTATTTTTCTACTGTTGGTTTTTTTTCCCCCCCTTCCTTCCTGGGATTTCTTTTTTAAGTATATGTGAAACTCTCAAATGCTGGATTTTCACATCCTTGTTCAGGAAGCATTTATGAATTGACATGGGTCAACACACTTTTTTGTTTCCAGGCAAAAGTAAGTACTGCAGTTAAACCTGTTCCTACTGTATGTTACCTGACTATGAAGGGTTCTGTGGGGTATAAAGGACAGAGCAGACTGTAGTTCTATTAGCAGAAATTAATAACTTACCAAAAAAGTAAAACCAGTTCAACTTAATATGATATGCTAAATGTTGTGTGGCACAAATTCTGAATTTAAAAACCTTGTTTACTTGTGAGTCAGTAATCTCTCTTTTTAAATACTGATATAAACCTGACACAGAGATACCACTCCTTCCACATGGTGTTTGGGGTTTTTTTAAATGACAGTCAGGATTGCATTTATTTTTTAAAGGATTTTTAATGCCCTAATCTCATTACCGCTTTATATAGGTTATATTCACTAAATAAACTTTATTTATGTAATTCATTAATGAAAATACTCTGCTTGAGAAAGTAAATCTCCTGGAGCTCCCGTAACTGCTGTCATAGCTTCCACTGTCTAATCCCTGGCTACTATTTAATTCTTCCTGTGTTACCCTTTCCTACAGTTGTGAATACATTTGCTGGTTACTAGATCATGTTGTGTGTTATCTTTAGAATGCCTCGGTAATGGCATAGACTGACAGTCAAAGGCTGAAGGGAAACAGCAGTCTCAGAGAGAAGGGAAAGAAAAGCTAGTAACTGAGCTGTCGAAGAGTCAAGAAACTGGTGTGATTTCATCCTGAGAGCATCTTTTTAGCCAGTTTTCCGTGCATTCTGTTGAAACGCTGTGGCATCATCATCTGTAATATTTTCATTATTCCAGCAGTCACCTGGGAATTAATTAATAGTCGGGGAATGAATACAGTTTCCTTTGCTGTGAGTTCCCTCTAGAGAGCGCAACAGCCTGCAAGACGGTGTGTGGATTCTGTCTCCGTGTTACCAGCCAGAGCTTGCTGCTGCAGAAATGCTGTGCTGCAGCTATCGGTCTTTCCTTCTGAGAGTTGGCTGGCTGTCACTGAGCTGAACCAGGCACTCCCTTCCCCGCGGCAGACACACGGATGGACCAGGGAGAGAACAAGTTTAAGCAACAAGTAGTGCTTGAATGTCTGTGTCATTAATGCAGCCATTTACCATATGCACTTTGGTGGCACCAGGTCTGCAGCATGAATGCATATTGGCCCTCTGTGGTGAAGTGCAGCCTAGTTAAAATCTTTCACAAGGATTAACACAGACCCTCATTTGGCATGGAGCTTGCAGATCTTGAAGGAAAACAAAATCTAGAGAAATGAAGTTAGTATAAAGGCAACAAGCAGCAAAAACTGATAGGTAACCCTAGTATTTTTTTTATGTAGTTAAAACTGCATTGGAAATCTGCCAGGCTAAATCCTCTTGTGAAAGATGTGATTATTGACAGGACAGTGTTTTTCAGCTCAGAAGGATACTTCTGATTTCAGAATTTTCATCTTTATTTTTTTTAAGCTGTTTCTATTGGATTGTCGTAATTTTTATTGCCCAGCTAAAGATCCTTTTTAAATGTGTTGAGTTTTTGTGGCTCCAGCTGAGTTAATACCCATAGCAAATGAAGCTCTGCTATCAGAAACAGGTACTCGGGAACAAAAGGTAGCTTTTGAAAGCTCTGGCCTTCATTTAGAAATTGCAGAAGCTTTATTTTTACACATTTCTTACTGCAGTGAGGCAAAGGGAGTTCAGCCACTTCCTTCAGCTTCATCAGGATCTCCCAGGCTTGTATTTTTCACAAGAATTAGAGGTTAATTGCAGACTCATAAAACAATAGAAATCATTCATTCCCACTACCTCTTGGTTTTGTCTGGCTTTAAGCTAATGTTCTGGTACTCCCAAACACTTAAATTTACAAACTTTAAGTTGTTTTCTCCATACTTGTTCAGCTCTGATTGCCATTGCATTTCCCCTCAGCCTGGCTCTGAGTTAGAAATCTCCTGTCACTTGGATCTGTACTTACTCCTGTTGCATGGACAGCTAGGCTGAACTTAAGTTTGCTTAATTGTTTTGGTAAATTGAAAATACAAAACTTAAGGCTGAACAAAGCTTTCAGCTAGTACTGTCTAATAGTAAAGAAAACCATTTAATTTTAAAGCTTTTTTTAAGAACTAAAAGTGAATTATGAAACTGTCTTGTTAAAATTGTAAATGTTTGCATAAAAATCTGTATGACTGTTTTCAGTGTTTCAGAATATTGTTTGGGCTTTCTTTCTCTTCTGAAGCACTTTATTAAAATTGATACAGCTCATTTAAATATTTCAACTCACTGTAGCTTATGTGTCTGGGTAGAAGTTCTAACCCTTAATTTCCCTCAGTGTAAATTAAACCTCTGCTTTTCCTTTTCTAAGGGTTACTGTCAACTTTTGTATGATCTGGACTAGTACAAACTCGATTCTGAGAATCTTATGACTACTTTTCAAATTGTTGCTTGCTTATTGTGAGCAAGAAGGAAAACCTTCTAATCATGCAGGTACAAGGACTTCATGAGATTTGCAGCAGTTGCATCCACCATCAAAATCTTTTTCCCAGTTTTTCAAGTGGAAATATGGATAATCACTAAAATGATCTAGTAATCTCATTTTACTCTCATTTCACACTCTACTTAATTTTGGTTTAGGAATTACAAGCTATTACTGTCTTTTGGAGTTCAGTCAAATGGCAGTTTTCTACAGCTGATCAAAAGTCTTCTTAAGAAATCATTCAATTCATAGTATGTAGCAAGGAACATTATATTCCCAGAAGAAGCCTCTGCTTGGTAGAATTCTGCACTGATTCTGATGTTTTTCTATATGTGCTCTTATGTATATGTCTTCTTTTGGAATTTTCTCTTGCAGTAAAAAAGTTATATCATAGGATCATAGACTGTCTTGGGTTGGAAGGAACCTCTAAAGGTCTTCTAGTCCACCCCCCCTACAATAAGCAGAGACATCTCACACTGGAACAGATTGCTCAGAGCCCCATCAGCCTGACCTTGAATGCAGGGATGGGGCCTCCAACAGCTCTATAGGCAGCCTGTGCCAGTGATCCACCATCCTCATATTAAAGAACATTTTCCTAATCTTAAACCAAAATACAATATTTTCTAGCTTAAAACCATTACCCCTTGTACTATCGTTACATGCCCTTGTGAACAGATCTTCCCCAACCTTTTTATAGGCTCCTTTCAGGTACTGGAAGGTCACAGAATCACAGAATGCCAAGTTGGAAGTGACCTCAAGGATCATGAGGTCCAGCCTTTCTAGGTACTACTGTAGTTCATATGAGGTAGCTCAGCAGCCTGTCAAGCTGGGACTTAAAACTGGCCAGTGTGGGGAGAATCTGCCACTTCCCTTGGGAGACTATTCCAATGTTTGAATGTCCTCATGGTGAAAAATGAGAATCTCCCCAGGAGCAACTTGTGCCCATTACCCCTTGTCTTTTCCATGTGACTCCTTGTAAACAGGGAGGCTCCATCTTCTTGGTAGCCACCCTTTGAGTACTGGAACATGGTAATAAGATCTCCCCAGAGCCTTCTCTTCTCAAGGCTGAACAACCCCAATTCAGCCTGTCTTCATAAGAGAGATGCTCCAGCCCTCTGATCATTTTTGTGGCTCTCCTCTGGACATGCTCCAACAGATCCACATCCTTCTTGTGTCAGGGACTCCAGAGCTGGATGCAGAACTCCAGTGAGGTATATTGAGTTACAGGATAGTAGGGGACTTTACAAAGGTTTTGTTTAATCTTTATTTCAAAATAAAATATGTTTAATGTTTCAATTGAATATTTAGAAGTTTGGACCAGAATTCTTAAAATGGGAAATCAAGAAGCACTGAACCCTGAGGAACTTGTGCATCAGTTTGTAGATGCACAGCTAAGGAGTCCAGTTGTAACTAAAGTGATTCATCTGAAAGATGTATCTGGAGGATAAATCCTGGATTTTTCCTGGGTAATTCCTTTTTCCATAAAATTCAAACTTGCAACTCCAGTTTTACTGTAAGAGCATTTCATAGGCTATATAGTAAAGAGATTAGAAAAGAGAGAGAATAGAAATGCACTGAGACAAAAAAAAAAAAAAAAACAACATTTTTTTCTCAAATTATTGTCACAAACACAGCTCAGTGCCATGGAACAGTTCAAGTTAAGACCTGCAGTAGTTAAAACTTTGAAAATCCCCTGCAGGACTGCAGGTTCATTTTTATAAACTGCTTTATTATGCATAATTTTCCATATTTCATTGAAAATTGTGAAATTGCCAGGTAACAAAAAAAGATGTATTGATAAATCGTTGTGAAGATACAAACAAGCGTAAATCTCAAAGCACTTCTGTGTTTCCATAGTCCGAGCTTCTTGTCTTATATCATGGGCAGCAGAGTATTCCAGAGGTATATGCAACAAGTTAGCATTTCAGAATAGTGCTTAGATGCTGCTTGAGTATCTACACTCACATGTCCAGATCTTGCCCCTGTGGACAGTGCCTGTGAGGTGCTCTGGTGCTGCTGGATGAGCTCTGCAACACACTCTGCGGGGCAGCTGGAACCCGCACTGCCCTGGCAGTTGGATCTTGGAGGTCTTTTCCAGCCTTAATGATTCTATGATTCCATGACTACCACAGGAACCATTATTCATGTGCTTGCAGCATGTACCTGCCAAGTGCAGCTGTGGCTCTGCCTGATGAACTTTCCTTTACCCCTGTACCTCCTTTTCAGGTGGGCTGACATAGTGGATTATTTTACATTTCTAAGAGACCACTAGATATTGTTTTATTTGTTTACCTTTTGAAGAGCCAAGGGGACTCTGTTTTATTTTGGTTGTTTTCCTGCCCCAGTCTAGGTTGCTGAATTAAAAATGTGAAAGAATGAAGATTTGAAATAAATATTAAAAATACAGTTTTCTGAAATACTTCTGCTGTTCAGGGTTGCACTTAGGTGAGTCGTATTACTTTTATATGTAGGCTAGATTATCCTGATGATCTCCCCAGTATTGTAGTTAATGATCTCTGAAAATAAATCTTATTCAGCACATTTGTTACATCTGATACAGCGTGTTTTCATTGTCTTAAGGAACGTTATGATCTCCTTATTTTCAACCCCCTGACAATCTGAGGTAACCATAGTGTTTTAGTAGGGCAAATCTCTTAGTGCATTCATTGTTCCCTCAGACTGAAGTAATTCCATATTAATAGTACTTTTAAATTATCATGTTTCCACTTCCACTGAACACGTGATACGTAACATTCCCTGTGAGCAAGAATGTACTGGTTCATAAAAAACAGTCAATAAACTTGGCACTGATCATTTCTGAGAACTTTCAGACCGCTAATTGGAGCAAGATCAGTAGCAACCATGACATAAAAATCAAAAGTTTATACTTTAGGACAGGATTATGTGTTTTATGAGTAGCACATTTTGGATGCTTCTGGATGGTGTGACCCTTCTTCCTCGGAGGAAACAAGGTGGCCTTTGGAGAAGCAAAGATGACTTGTAGCCAACACTGCATCTGCTAACATGTTGATCAAAATTGGATTGCTGTTCTTGCTACTTCACCTCTAAACAGTAGCTGGGAAATAGTGAGAATTCAGGGAAGCCAATACAAAAAGAGCAGGCTTTTCCTTTAAAAGATTAAATTTTACTTACTAAAGAGAAAAAAAAAAACCAGCAATATACTTCAGTTATAATAGGGCAAAGTCAAGTGATATGGTGATGTGAAAGGTAGGTGGAACATGATTGTATGAACGCAGAATAAAGATAACAAAAATATCAGAAAATACAAAAAATAAAAGGTACATACTGTAAGTTAAGAGTAAAGATTAGTTTAAAAAATATGAATAGAGAAATTATGTGTTAGGGTGGAAGTTTTATCTAAACTACCAGATTTAACTAAACTACTAAACTACCAAGATCCTCATGTGGCCCCTTTGTTTTAAGTAATAACATAAGGTATCTTTGTCTAAATAAGGTAATCAGTTATGATCAAACAATTTTTTTCTTAATATAAGGAAGAAAAAAAAATTGTTGGCTATTTGGCATTCGAGGTATTTCTTCTAATCTTCTCTTTAGGAAAAGCCCAGCCTTATGTGTTTTGTATCATCACTATATCCTAATCATCATATATC
Organism: Chaetura pelagica; assembly: GCF_000747805.2. Lineage (NCBI taxonomy): Eukaryota > Metazoa > Chordata > Aves > Apodiformes > Apodidae > Chaetura > Chaetura pelagica. Next base: position 2,565,527 of record NW_009952481.1, read on the forward strand.
TGCATAGTGTAAGTAATGCCAAATTAACCCAACTTCTTGTAATAATTACTAATACATGTTAAAACACTAGTTATATGTAAATTCCCTATTTAATGATTATGATATAGTTTCCTAGATTACTTAATGTCAAATACCTCACTTCCTTGTTTGAGTGGTAGCAACATAAATCTCTATTGTGATTCAGGAAAACAAGGAGAGGGTGAAGAAAAGCCCAGCCCAGGAAGTCATAGAATCATAGATGTAATCACTGAATCACAGCCCATAAAATTTCTGTTAGTCCACTCCTCCAGTCTGTCCAAGTCATCCTGGAGGGTGGCTCTCCATTATGGAATGTCAACCCCTCCACTCATCTTGGTGTTGTCAGCAAACTTCATCAGGGTGCTCTTGATCTCAACATCCAGGTCACTTATGAAGATGTTAAACAAGATTGGGCCCAATATCAATCCCTGAGTGACCCCATTTGTGACCAGTTGCCCGTTTGAGGAGGAACTATTTACTGTCACCCTCTGGGTATGGTCTTTCAGCCAGTTCCCCACCCACTGTGCAGACCATTTGTCAAGGCCATTATGAGTTTCTCCAGGAGGAGACTGTGGGGAACCGTATTAAAAGCCTCAGAGAAGTCCAGGTAGACGATGTCCATCACTCCCCCTGCATCAGCTGAGTGGGTCACTTTGTCATAGAAGGTGATCAGGTCTGTCAAGCAGGATTTGCCCCTGGGAAATCCATGTTGTCTTTTCCCAGTCATGTGCTTCCATTGACTTGTGACAGTCCCCAGGATGATTTGTTCCATGACTTTCCCAGGGACTGAAGTGAAGCTAATGGGTCTGTAATTACCTTACAGATGGGGTGACATTAGCCTTCCTCCAGTCCTCAGGGATGTCTCCTGATCTCCATGACTTCTCCAAGATGATGGAGAGTGGCTTTGCAATGATATCAGCAGCTCTCTCACCACCCTAGGGTGGATGGCATCCAGGCCCATCGATTTGTATGGGTCAAGCTCCTGTAATAGTTGACACACCAGCTGTTCCATCGCTGATAGCAGGTCAGTGTCTGCATTAACCTTGGAGACTGGCCATGAAAAATTTGAGTGTGTGCTGGGCAAAGCCTGTGAAGCTAACCAAGAGACCACCCCAGCTCACCCAAATAACAGACCAGACCTGTGAATCTGACCAAGAGGTGCCCCTTCACCTACCTTCGAATCAATGAGATCATCATGCAGTATTACTGGGGCAGTCCTTTGGCCTCTGCTAGAAAATACAGGTGACATTGCTTACTAAAGTAGGAAGCCAGACATAAAAACAACTTTCACATAAACATATGTGTAGGGACAGCTATAACCCAAAGGGTTTTCCTAAAAGACCATGTGCACTGGAAAAGAGAAGGTTGGGCTGGGATTTTGGAAACAAAAGTCTGTTGGTGTGGGTGAGATGCAACTTTTGTCTACATTTCAGTGTGCTCACAGCTCCTTGTAACACCATGACAGGGACTGTGCTGCATGAGTTTCCTTTTCCTTATGTTCATGTGGATTTTATAGCATGTTTTGAAAACAATCCTGGCTGATTACATAAAAACCACAATTATTCTGTGAAATGTTTTTTTTTCTGATTAGTACCACAAATCTCAAAAAAAGGGCAATGCTTAAAAAAAAACAACAGCTTTGAAATAAAAAAACAATGGCAATGAGAGACAAGTCACCATCACCCCCATAGTCAAGTAATAAATAAAGTTCAATGGAACATGACTTAAATCCATTGTCTGCTGTTTGTTTTCCTATGTACATGTAGTAGCAGCATGTTACCAGACTGCAGCATGTGTTAAAATATATTTACTGTGCTCCTGGGAAATGGGAAAAGCTTTGGGAGTGTAAATGACCTTTCTGAAACAGCCAGGAATACTGTTGATCTGAGCAGAAAGTGGGTTACCACATGGCTTGTAAACCAAGACACTTACAACATAGAAAAGGCAGTTATAAAGCACTTAAAAGTAACATGTATTTGTGGCATATCCAAAAAACAATAACAGTGTTAAGCTCATTTTAATGGTGATGAACATATTATACAAATAAGCTGGACAGTGTCCCTAAAAGGGAGAATGGGTTCTGAAATAGCTGAGGCTATTAAAACTGGTTTTGCTGCCTCAGGAGCTACAGACTGAGGAGGGAGTGGGTTTTTTTAAACCAGCCTGTAGACAAGCTGTTAAAGTAATTTCATAGAATCATAAAATGGTTTGGGTTGGAAGGGACCTTAAAGATCACCTAGTTCCAACCCCCCTGCATAGGCACAGATACCTCCCACTAGACCAGGTTGCTCCAAGCCCCATTCAGCCTGGCCCTGACCACTTTGAGGGATGGGGCTTTTACAACTTCTCTGAACAACCTGTTCCAGTCTCTCACCACCCTCACCCTAAAGAATTTCCTCCTGATGTCTAACCTGAATCTACTCTCTTTCAGTTTTAATCCATTACCCTTTGTCCTATCACTACACACTCTTGCAAAAAGCCCCTCCCCAGCATTTCTGTAGCCCCTTCAGGAACTGGAAGGTGCTCTAAGGTCTCCCCAGAGCCTTCTTTTCTCCAGAGAAGAGGTGCTCCAGCCCCCACATAATCTTTGCAGCCCTCCTCTGGACTCACTCCAGGACCTCCCTGTCCTTATGGTGGAGGCTCCAGAACTGGACACAGTGCTCCAATCCCCATCCCTGAGGTATTAAGAAAAATATGTAGATTTGGCATTTTGGTACATGCTAGTGGGCATGGTGAGTGGTGTTGTATTGTTGGTTGGTTGGGTGTTTTTGAGGTGGGTTTTTTTCCCTCCTTTTTGGTGGATGGTTGAACTCAGTGATCATAGAGGTCTTTTCCAACCATGACAATTCTGTGTGATTCTCTGTGAAAAGAAGTATTTGACAATAGTTATGTGCAGATATTCACAGATAGTAATTGGAACTAGAAAAAAGGGTCAGATACCCACATGCTGCTTAATAGATTACAGTTACCAACCAATCAAGGGGTTGTTTTTATTCTGATGAACTTCTAAAAGTGAACCTGATGAGGACAGAGTCTGAAAAACTGAGAAGTTTCTAGCAGTAGAAAGGCAACGACGGCAGAAACAGCTGTTCGTAAAGTGGTGTTGCTGGCCCTAGAAATTTAACAGCAGGATAAAATCCTCTCAAGTCCATTATGTGGAGAAGTTGGAGCCAGAGTGGGAGAAAAAGAAGGATGATAAACTGCGGTTTAGACATCATGCTCCCCAACAATACTTGCACTAGGATTTCCCCATGAAACACCAATTTGAACTTTACCAAACAGCAATGCAAAGCCCCTGGGAGCTGTCAGGCCAGCAGGAGGTGGGGGTTTGCAGAAATACAATACTCAGACAGCTGGAATAATACTAATAGTGCTGCTGGGTAAGACATGGCATTATTTGTGGCAAGTCCATTCCATACATATGTATGCTGCTGGTATAAACACTTACTGGTTCCAACAACAGAGCTTTAGCTGTTGACCAGCCATAGCCCTGGTCTTCAATCCTGCAATTAGAAAAACAAAGCTTAAAACAGATGAAAATTCTTGTACTTTTTGTGCAGCTGGGAAGCTAGCTGTTTTTTTGGAAGCCTCTCCTGGAGTTGTCAGTGGCAGTTTCCCTTTTTAGTTGGTATGCCTGGAAAGTTTATCTCAGTCTACCACTACACAAAACCTTGCTGAGCACCAGCTGGCCAGGGATTTATTTGTCCCATTATCATGTGGTTTTCTGGCAAACGGTAACAGCAGTGAGATCATTACAGCGACACAGTACAGGCTGCATTATGTGCCAATGAACCAACCTCATATCAATACAGGCAGCACTGAAATAAATACAAAGGAAAACAAGCACATTTTATTTCACATTTGAACAGAGGTTGTGAAGTTGCATCTGCCACCCCAGGAGGTTCTGGTATTGTAAGAAAGCACACCATCATGTAGTAAAGAATGAGTAGTAAAGGGAGTAGTAAAAGGATTAACAGCACCCCCTCCTTGCAAATTAATTATTTAAGAGCCCAGATGGACTAGAAGGTATATTCTACAGCCTCTTTTTAAAAGCTGTGTAATTTTTCTGAAGGCATTTTGAAATTAATAAGCCACACATTAAAAGTGTGTCTGAAAACATTGGCCAAAGAAGGAATCAGATGTGTTGCCCAGGCTGTTGTGTCCAAGTTGCAAGCATTGGCAAAGCAGGAGATCTCATGGGTTGTGGAGAGACACGGTCCTGAAGCGATGGCCTTCCTCAAACCCTGAAAAGAAAAAAGATGGGTAGTGCCAGGCTGCATTCCAGCCTCAAGAACAGGCTACATTCCAGCCTCAAGAAGAAGTACAAGAATAACAAGCACTACTGAACAGTGTAGAAGAAACAAGAAATCCACAGGAAAACAGTTTATTCTACTAAACATTGCATTCTATTGGACTCTGCATTAGTTGACATCCTTACTCTGAGTATGTAAGGCATAGTCTCCTATGTAAGATGTAGGTGACCTAAAAGTTGCCTTCAGGAGTTTATCTTCTTTCCTAGCAGGACACATCTTTCCTATTTCATCAGGTTCAGGTGAGAACTTCACATTAGGGAGGCCTTTTAGTGAGTGTAATCCTCTGCTGTCATCAACTTGGAGAATTTGCTTTTGTTTCAGAAATCACAGTCCAACTATCATGTATCCAATGGCTGTGGTCTTTTGGGGAATACAGAGTCACAGGGTCACAGAACTACAGAATCATGGAATGCTAGGGGTTGGAAGAGACCTTGAGAGATCATCTAGTCCAACCCCCCTGCCAGAGCAGGACCACCACAGAATCTAAGTCAGATCACACAAAAACTCATCCCTCTCCTTCCTTGGTGGACCTCGGTGACTGCAGAGTTGTTTCTTTCACACATTCCCACTCCTCTGCCCAGCTGCTATTGTGCACCTATTTTCTAGCTTTTCTTAAATACGTTACCTCAGATGTTCTCCCACTGTCACTGATGGGCTTGACCTGGGCCAGTGGTGGGTCTGTCTTGGAGGCGTCTGCTATTTGCTCTATCAGACATGGGGGAAACTTCTGGCATTTTCACACAGAAGCCTCCCCCATAGCCCCTGTACTACCGGAACTTTGCCATGCAAACCCAGTACAACCATGTTTCAGAACTAACTGGCATAATGGAAATTATCTTGGCTAGTTTGAACTTTGTTGCAAACTGTGGCTGTGACAGTGATTGGCACAGGTAAAAATCAAGTTTTGATCTGATCTGTAGTAGAAATCAGCCACGTTGAACTCTAATTTATAGTTTTCTTATGTTTTTGTCAATATAGTCACAAACCCAATTCAAGTAAAACGTTATTGTTATTTGTATCATATATATTTGTGGAGCCTTTAGAGTCTGTTTTCTCCCAGAGCACTGAGCCAGAGGCACCAAGATCAGATGGTTAATAACATTGCATGCCACTGAACTCGGGGCCTCTTGTATTTTGTGCTGCTTTTTTATAATTCATCAGTTGTCATATAATTGTAAAAAAGTGTAGCAGATACTAACCCAGCCACACTGTTCAGCCCACTGATAAGGGGGACTACGCCCTAAAGAAATAATGTTTACATTGTTTACAAAAAAACCCAAAAACACCACAAACAAACAAACAAAAACAGCAAACAAAAAAAACCCAAACCAAACCAACAAAAAAAACCAAAAAAACCCGCACTTACGAACTCTAAAGTGTATAGAAGAACTAAGTGTATAGTTACAGGCAGCAGATGGAAGTGGGAAGCTATTTACAGCACACAGTGATGTTACACAGTAGTTTTTGGAAGAAAGTGTGGAAGAGTCTTTCACTAATTAAAAGGCTGAGGGGGATTGTCCATGTTACACAATACGAAGAAGCAGAATGCATTAGGGGCTGAGGAGGGTTGCATTAATGCAGTGATACTAATTTAAATGCTCAAGCTAGTTTACTCAGTACTAGCTTGATTATCTGTGACACTGCCAGGTAGACAGACTCTTTATTTTTTTTTTTTTTTTTTTTTTTTTTTTTTTTTTTTTTTTTTTTGTGTTTCAGGCAAAAAAAACAATGTTTTCACAACAGTGTAAATTAGAGGTGAACTTGTTGATTTAAAGAGGTGTTTATGATTTAAAGCAGGATGTGCTTTATGACATTGAGGTCTCTAGAAAGACAAACCTTGAAGCAGTGTATTTCCTGACTCCATAAACAGTGTGAGAGGATGGTGCAGTTACTGAATAGTGTGTTTTAATATCTGTTTTTGCAAACAGATTCTAAACTCGGATACAAATTATTTTCATTACAAAAATACATAGTAAGTTTTTTAAATTATGTTTTAAGTCTTTTAAGATTCATTTAAATTGTTTTATTTCTAAAACAAACTTGCCTGATTCATTGTCTCTTCATATTCTCTAGGTCCATTCAGGATTACATCTTTCAGTCTCCCTTTCCAGCCTCCTGATTCATAATGAAACATGTTGGTTTACAACAAAATATTAATGTAGAATGTTGGGAAGTTTAATTTGCTGAGATACAAATGTTCTAGGGGAATATTAATCATAGATTCACAGAATATGCTGAGTTGGAAGGGACCCATCAGGATCACTGAGTCCAACTCCTGACCCTGTGTGGGGCACCCCAAGAATCACACCGTGTGCCCGAGAGCATCATCCAAAGGCTTCTTGAACTCAGGCAGGTGTGGTGCTGGGACCACTTCCCTGGGGAGCTTGTTCCAGTGCTCAACCACCCTCTGGGTGAAAAACCTTTTCCTGATATCCAACCTAAGTCTCCCCTGATTCAGCTTCCTGACATCTCCCCAAGTCCTGTCATTGGTCACAGAGTGAAAAGATCAGTACCTGTCCCATCTCTCCCCCTCCTGAGGAAGCCACAGACTGCAATGAGGTCACCCCTCAGCCTCCTCTTCTGCAAGCTGAATAATATAAGTGACCTCAGTTGCTCCCCATATGTCAGCCCTTCCAGACCCTTCACCATCCCTGTGACTCTTCTTTGAACACTCTCCAATAGCTTGAAGTCCTTTTATATTGTGGTGCCCAAAGCTGCATGTAGTACTCAAGGTGAGGCAGCACCAGTGCAGAGTAGAGCAGGACAATCACCTTCCTTGACCAGCTGGCGATGCTCTACTTGATGCACCCCAGGACACGGTGGGCCCCCCTGGCTGCCAGGGCACACTGCTGGCTCATCTTCAGTTTGCCATCAACCAGCTCCCAGGTCCCTCTCTGCCACGCTGCTCTCCAGCCACTCGCTCCCCAGGCTGTACTTACCATCAGGTTTGCCCCATCCCAGGTGCAGAATCCAGCACTTGCCCTTGTTAAACTTCATGTGTTTGGTGATTGTCCATCTCTCTAATTTGCAGAGGTCTCTGCAGGGCCTGCCTGCCCTCAAGGAAGTCAACAGCTCCTCCCAGTTTTGTATCATCAGCAAACTTGCTTAGAATTGCTTTGAGTTGTTATGTTTGTTTGTTTGTTTTTATTTGAAAACATGTTTCTCATCATTTTTAACTAGAATTTCTCATTATAGTACTTAAGAGGCTGGGCCATTCATTCTGATTCATGTCCTTCTTATGTTGGGGGCCCCAGGGCTGGAAACAGTACTCCATGCAGGGTCTCACAAGTGCAGAGTAGAGGGGGGTGATCACCTCCCTTGACCTTGGCTGTTCTTCTTTTGATGCAGCCCAGGACATGGTAGCTTTCTGGGCTGCAGGTGCACATTGCCAGCTCATGTTGAGCTTCTCATCAACCAAGATGCTCAAGTCCTTCTCCTCAGGGCTGCTCTTATTCCATTCTCTGCCCAACCCGAATCTTTTGCTTGGGTTTGCCCCAAGCCTTATGCAGAACCTTGCACTTGGCCTTACTGAACTTCATGAGGTTGCAATAGGCCCACTTCTCCAGCCTGTCAAGGTCCCTCTGGATGGCATCCCTTCCCTCTGGGGTGTCAATCACACCACACAGCTTGGTATCATCAGCAAATGTAGGTCTCCTGGCATTCTTTTCTGTCTTCCTCTCTGATAGGATACATTGCTCCTGGGCTTGGAGGAGGTGATCCTTGAATGTTGACCAGCTTTCTGGTCAATGATGGAGATGACCAGGGGGAGTTGAGTTATTCAATGTCAGTGCCTAGTATTGGAGATTTAAGATACAGTGTGATCACAAGCATAGTGACTTGAGGCCAAGTGACATTAGGGCAGCCACCTCTTTCTTTTTTGGGCTCTTGTCTGACATTTGAAGTGAGGTAAGAAAGAACTTTAGCCTTGAATAGGTGTAAACTAAAAAGTATTTCCATTATACATTCCTTGTAATAGCTAAATAAATGCCAATGTTAAGTTTTTATTTCCTACCCCTGTGCTCCAATTCAGTACCCCTCTGGTGTGCCACTACATCTGTTTTCTTAGCTAGAGTTTCAACTGAATGACTGAGATGACTTGGGCTCTAAGAAAACACTGGGTTATTTTTTTAGTACAAACCCATTCCATTATTGCCTCACAGACACAAAAGCAGCTATATCAATCCAACTGAATAAGTAGGAAACTGCAGTACTGAAAGCATGTAAGTTTAGTTATGACAGCCTCCTGAGGTGGCTGTATTGGTGTACATCAGTGTGTTGTGGGATTGCACCTCTAGCATTTGGAAGAATAGGTCAGCATAACCTACATTCCTTGTATAAAGGGTGTCTGAGCTGAGAACTGTGACCTGTTAGCTGGGGAACCACACCTTCATTCTGACCACTGATAATGGACGATGCTTGAAACAAACCTGAAATTTCAATTTTCTTTATACAATAAATCCAAACTTTGTATGTCCTACATATGCAAAGCAAAGTAGATACATTCTAGAGTGTATGCAATATAGGAGATAATTTTCAATGGATCAGTAGGACTTTGTCCACCACACACACACCCTCATTACCATTTTTTTCCAGCAGACATAGAGATTTCTTTTTGTGACTCTGGGAAGACTGGTAGCCACAGCTTAAGGACCAACTTCATGTGCCCAGTTTTTTTGCTTTTCAGATTTCACTCATGCTATCATGGGGATAGTAATACTACTTAACTGTAACAAACATACTTTAGAAAAGTTTCTCTTTGTGTATTTACTTGATTTGAATCCTTTCAGGAAAATCCCTCCTTGATTTCCACAAATAACAACTAGCTTTTTCTAGCTCACAGAGGTGTGTGTGGCTGTTCCTGTGATTCTGGAGACAGGAGCTGAGCCACAAAACCACCAGGGTTTGGAAGCTCTTCTTTGGTTGTGTGATGGACTCTTTTTATGACTCTTGCCTAATAACTCTGTATGAGTCTGGGTGTGCCATCACAGCTGTACCATGATTTGTAGTGTGAGCTGATTTCATTCAAATAGGCACGAGGGAAACTTGTTGCAGGTAATAAGCAATATTTATGAGTATTTGAAAAATGCCTTTACTGTGTTTCCACTCTTGTGCTTTGCTTTTCAGCTAACTGCTGTTAGCAGTCTGCTTCCTATATTCAACAGGTCAGTGACCAACCTTCATGGCTACAAAGGACAGCTAAACGTATTCTAATAATCTTTTGATAGCAGTCACTGAAGAACTAGTTTTTCATTGGCTTTTATGTGTTCACTGTGATGTTAATTTTTAGCTACATCCTCATACTTGAATCAAAACTCCATGGGAATTATTCTTTGTTTGGCCTGAAATAAAAAAGGTACTTTGAACAGATTGGGTTTAAGTGTGATTGTTTAACAGTCTAAAGTATCTTCAGCTCCTCCCTTGTTTTTTGATATTCATCTGATTTGTTCAAGGAGCTAAGATAACAAAAAATAGCTCTACAAAAAGAAAAGTGATTAATTTTAGTTCCTTGAACTGATTCATTGCAAGTTCAGGTGAGTACTGGAAATGATGCTACAATGAAAGTAGGAATATCTGAAGTTTATTGGAAATGACTGCTGAAATTAGTTCAAGTTATAGAACTATATCATATAAACTGACTTAACTACTCAGCATCACCAAAAAGACTAGAAGAAAATTACCCCCTACTACAAAATGGTAACTTTTTTCACAGGTTGACATCTGTAGTTTATAAGTAGGTTGTCCTAATAATCTCTTCCTATATTATGTAAAAAAAAATATTTTTAAGATAATAGATATTCCCTTAGCCATGTTGACTCCTTCTCCGTTTTACAGTTGGAGTAACTCTGCATGTTAAAATACTATGCCCTATTTGATTTATGTAGCAAACCATGCGTTAAGTATTTTCCTCTGTCCTAATTCATATTAAGGAAAGAGCTAATAGGATAGTGAGTTTTATGAGAATAATTTCAGACAAGTATACCTAGAATGATCGCCTCTTCCTTGCTCAAAATATCTGGTTCCTTTCCTAAATAATAAACTCAATCCTGTCATGTTGCCAGAATGAACTAAGCACCTATATTGTTTAATCACCCTCTTAAATGTTGAGCAGTCAGTGTCCAACGAGTGATGACTGGCACCTCATTAACTCCCATATAAAGAGCCTCATGAGAAAAATTAAGGATATTAAATCAATTAATTAATGTTACCATTTGTTCATTTTTTAATTTCAGCTACATAACTGTAATAGTGTTAGTTAAATTTACTTGCTTTTCTTTACGAATCCAGATCATAGCCTATGACTGTAGGCACTAGTGAGGGTTAAGATGAAGTAAGAAGCTTCTTGATAAATTAGTGCCATGCTCAGAACTGTTTAATCAGGTTTGATACAGCACTGGTAGATTAAAAACTGCCTCCAGGCTCCTTGGTTCTGCCACTTTTCCCAGACAGAACCTCCCACAATTAGCTTGATGGGAGGCTGGTGTCTGTCCACCCTGAAACTCAGGTCCAGGCACCCTTGTCTGCAGAGTGGGTTGTTCATCAGGCAGCATGGTCCTGCTAAGCAACCAAGTAGCTTTAGAGTTAGCTCTTGGCTGCTGTCCTAGCCCAAAGGCTGCATGAATATTTCCCAGTACTCGGGACTGAAACACAACGTGGAGCAGCAGTGCGTGTGTCATCATCTGCACATACCAACATCTGCCCACCACCCCTCCCGGTTCCACGTGCGGCAGATGATGTGCACACCCCTCTCCACGTTTTGTGCCCCATTGCCTCAATCCCCAGCCGCAGTGAAGATATTTGCCTCCAGAAGCCAGTCATATTTTTCTTTAGAGAATGCATTAATTAAAACATTCTGGAGCGTTTTACAAAGCAGATATCTTACCAGTACATGACTTTTACTGAAGCTATTTTCTGTGTTGCCTAAAATACACTGCTGAAGTTAAAAATACATAGGCAAGACTCTGACAAGCAAAGACTCTTGTTTCTTTGTTTAGCTAGTTGGAGAATTCCACAGGCAAGGCACATGAAACAGTAAACTATGGCACAGCACCAAACAATGAAGATCACAGGTGCACAGAAGGTGCAGTTTGTTCAAAAGATCAGCTAGAGCTGAACATAGAGATCTCCAGGAGACATACCAAAATAATACTGATTTACAGGTATGCTTTCTGCTGAAAAACTATTCACTAATGTAATCTTCAGTTGATCTGAAACTTAAAAAAAGCCTGACCCTGTTATAACTCATCAAGCCAAGAAGGATAAATTTGGTCAGAATATATATTTAAATAACTGCATTATTGTTTAGAAAATCATATCATGTTGACTCTTAAAGGCCAACTCTGAGGGTTGATCTTGTTCTAGTTCCTCAGAAAAACAAAAATAGAAAGAATTCTATCCTGAAGATTTTTGTTTGGCTTTACAATTTTCCACCAAATATTTGCACAATAAAAGTCTGCATGTCTTCTGAGTGTAGATATATTTCAGATTATTTAATACTCACAGGGCTTTTCTCAAGCTTTTTAAAAGGTCCCAGTAGTAGTACTGTTTCATCCTGTCCATTGTCCTTGACTGTTTTTCTTTGTTTCAAATATACATTGATGTTTTTGTATTAGAATTGTGTCCTCTGATCCTCTCAGCTGCCATTGAAAATGAACGTGATCTAGCAGGCAGAAGGCATTAGGTGTAGATGTAGTTCTGTTGAGAACAGTGTAAGAACACAGGTAAGCCAAATTTATTATTATTTATTTTTCAGAATCAGGCTTTGCTGGATCCCAGTAGGTGACAGGATCTAACAACAAAATAATTTAAATTTAGATTACATCAACTGGTTGTCAATTTGGTCTTGTTAACCACAGGACATCCAAATTAGAGACAAATCCTAAAGCTCTTCTTGAACTATAGGGACCACTTTAAATCCCAATGCAAGATTTCTTTTCAAAAGACTCTTGAGGTTCTGGGTTACATGTAATGTTCAGGAAAATAGTTTATTTGAAAAACATCTTAATTTTCTCTTCAGAGTTCTGTTTGAAAAGTTAATGCTTCAAAAATTGAATAAAATACACACTAGATTTCTAGAGGTAATAGTGTTTCTTTAGAGGTGTTTTCAGAAGACGTCTGGAGAGAGCAATACTGTGTTTACTTCTGCTTGATTAATTATTGATGATGAAAGAAATAACTAAATCACTCCTGAGTAAAGTGGCCAACAATTCTTATGCAGGTAAATAAGGACAAGAAAAAGGTAATCATATATGTCAGTCTGAGTCACACGCTAGCTTAGAAACATTTGTGCAGTGTGTTAGGCATATTTGGGTACAAAAGAGTAGCTCACAAGTCCTAAGTGGAGACTGTATCACTGATTCTGAGGACTGCTGAAGCTTCAGAAAGGGTGAGGAGCTTGGGTACTGTCAGCTCGATGCTGTAGGTTAACGTGAGATCTCAACAAGTTTAGCCTCATAAAAGGGTAATTTTGTTTACAATCTTTCTATACAACACTATGAATGCATTCTCGTGCATTTAGTATGTTCCTGTATTTTATGAATGCTGGTGAAATCAAAGGGTGCTCATCTGGAGGTTAAAATAATAGGAACAGATCACCAGAAGCTAAAACCAGAAAGCTTAAAATTAAAAGTTAACAATACACTTTCAGTTCTGAGCATGATTCTCCTCCCCAGATAAATTATCAAGGATAATGTCTAAATAAGGACTTCATGATAGAAGTCCATAGGGAGAAGCTAGTCATGAGCTGAATATTGTCACAAAAAAAAATTGTGTCAATTGACAGGAAAAAAGCCACGACACTGCACTTCAGCCAGGAGATTTGGAATCAAAGAAGGTTTCTGAAATCAGTGGAGGCTGCTTGGGAACAGAGCCTGGTAAGATCACACTGTTACTTCTGACTTTTTTCTGGATGATACATATTATCTGGAATTATTTTGTTAAATGGATTAAATGTATTAGCCTCAGATGTGCAAATGGGACTAGATGTTCTGATTTTTCGTTTTGGCCTTGAACACTGTGTTTGCAAATAACTTGGGAATTACTTTAGTAATCAGAAGTAGAGTATGTGGAGTGGTAGGATAGAGCTCTGCTGTGAGAACCCCATTTGAAACATAAGCTGTGGGCAAACTACTGCTGACATAAAATTCCTATTAGCCTAGGGTTATGGAACATTTCTGTATTATATTACAAAAAATGTATATAATCTTTGACTTTTAGTTTTAAATGCAACATTACTTCAAGTAAAGTAATTACCAGACTTTTAAATTGAATTATGTCCCTGCTCCACAGTTTAAGTATTGGAATAAACAACTTACATGTTAGTAAATATCCACTGGGATTTGTGTTTAATGGAATGAGACAGTTGAAAGGAAATACTTCAAAAGAAACACTTGCAAAAACACTTCAGACTTTGTTAAGAAGCAGACTTGGGATCAAGTCCACTTAAAAAGAATACTTGCCAGTTAGTTTTATTTAATGTAATGAAACCCTCTGTGGATTTGAACTATACCTGTTATTTTGCTGTTTGAGTTTTTTTTTCATTCAGCTAGACATAGTGCTGCATCTGTGTATGTAGGTAATTTCAAGTATTTTCCTCAAGTTTATGGAATGAAGCTGGACATGCAGATCCTGAAAGGTCATTTGAAAACTTTTTCTTTCTTTAGAAACTTTTTACAGTAACATTCTATGAGTGTTTGCTTGGCATTTTCATTTTTATGTGAATGTGTGCAACTTTATAGTTTTTTGTGAGAATTTTATTCCTGGAATAGAAGACACAAACCTGAGTTTGTAACTTGAAACTGTAATGTAAGAAATAAGATATTTCAGAAGAAAAGAAAAGAAAGGAAAAGAAAGGAAAAAAAAAAAAGAAAAGAAAAGAAAAGAAAAGAAAAGAAAAGAAAAGAAAAGAAAAGAAAAGAAAAGAAAAGAAAGAAAAGAGAAAAGAAAAGAAAAGAAAAGAAAAGAAAAGAAAAGAAAAGAAAAGAAAAGAAAAGAAAAGAAAAGAAAAGAAAAGAAAAGAAAAGAAAAGAAAAGAAAAGAAAAGAAAAGAAAAGAAAAGAAAAGAAAAGAAAAGAAAAGAAAAGAAAAGAAAAGAAAAGAAAAGAAAAGAAAAGAAAAGAAAAGAAAAGAAAAGAAAAGAAAAGAAAAGAAAAGAAAAGAAAAGAAAAGAAAAGAAAAGAAAAAAGAAAAGAAAAGAAAAGAAAAGAAAAGAAAAGAAAAGAAAAGAAAAGAAAAGAAAAGAAAAGAAAAGAAAAGAAAAGGATTTGCTTTTAAGACTGCAGAACATTTTTTAAGCAGCTGAAATTATGAATTGACAAACATCTGGACTGAAGCCAATCTCTGAAAGACAATGCCAGAATATAATTTTAAAGATCTGATAACCCCAAAACCAGGGGTGTTTTAGACACGGTGACAGAAAACCGGACTGCTAATTCAAAACATACTGCCTATGGTCTGAGAACAGTGCCCCAAACTGCTAACACACAGCAATGCACAGTCAGGTTTCAACATTGTTCTCCATTTCATAAACTCATACAGATTGCTGTAGATGTTTAACTTTTCTCCAGCCTTGATTTGTACAGTTATACATCACTTGGGGTGTTCTATTATTTCAAGGTTTCACACAAGATTTCTTTTTCCAAATTATTTATTGAGTTCCCAAGTAATCTACTGATGTTGAGGAATGGACAGTCTCCATCACATAGCTGTGTGGAAGTGGTATAAGAAAGCAGAACATGTAATTATAAAGTCTGTTCATTCCTGGATATTACGAGATGACCCAAGAATGTTATGTATATACAATCCACATCAAAGAAGAGAGTGGGAAAACTAGATGTGAGCAGGTATGCACTGGTCAGAGTAATTTAGAAAACGCACAGAACTTTAGAACAGTCCTTTTAAAGTAGAGACAAAGACAGAAATAAAGGGAGAGAAGGATGAAAGGCTGAAGTAGTTAGAGCTAGACTAATCTGACACCTGTCTACATAGAAGTGCAGTAAATCTCATCTAACTTCAGTAGACCATACTTTTGACAGCTAGGAAACTACAGGATTGAAAAGTGGAATTTAGAAAAGGATGTGTAAATCTGTACCTCAAGAGATAATAACACTAGCAATTAGAGGAAAGCTCTTGTGTGGAACAGGATTAGCTTTTAAATTCCTCAGTCGAGTGTTGAGTCTTTAATGCATGTTGTAATCACTTGGAGACAAAAGATAGGAATACAGTGATGAAGTTTCCCAGTTCTGCAAAGCAATATCAGAGTGCCGTATGGGAAGAACTTGGTGACCGTGAGAACTGCAGGAATGTAAACAGAATGAAATCCTGTAGTACAAAAAGCAAATCCAATGGAATGGAATGCAAGGACTGAGGCGGGCTAGTAACAAAAAAGACAGTTTCAGCCAATAGCTCATTAGTTGGAAACAAGAGCAAATTGCTTTGGCAAGTACTGTCATAGGAGCTTTGGCCTGCCTTAGCTGAATTCTTTCTAGAAGAAATAGACAAGCGTTAATGATGTTAGGCAGAATTCTAGTGAACACATTACAATTATTTGTGATGTTCTACTGATTCATATACAAGAAACATAAATTAAAATTGGATCAGATGCAAAGAAAGTCTCTGTTCTTACTATCCTAGTAGCCTTTCTTACAAGAAGTTACCTCAAAAACAATCTGTTTACTGTAGCAAGGAATAAAATCATAGAATCACAGAATTATTTGCATGGGAAGGGACCTTTAAAGATCATCCCAGTTCCAAGTCTCCTTTCTATGGTCAGGGACTTCAACATCCCAACTATTTGCTGTGAGAGGGGATACTCTCCACAACATGTTGTATGGTGGAGGAGGGATGCCAAGGGGAGGCTGTAACACTAAGGACAGACAAGATAACAAAACGCAAAACTCTAAACTGTCTGAGCCACATGAACAAGTAGATGTAAAATAGAAAATAAACTTCAGTGGGAAGTTGGAAGATAGTTATTTTCTGTTAAAGTAATTAAAGGCTGGATCACCTCCCACTAAGAACAGCGAGAGCCTCAGAAGTAGCTGCTTTTAAAATGTGTCTTGATTAGTTCATTAACAAGCTTATGCAATATCATTATTCATAATAGCAAGTGGCTTGGCTGAATCAGGTGGTTTCTTCCAGCCTTTTCTTCCAGTTCTTGCCTCCCCGAGGGTGGATCTGTAGAGATGTCTGTGGATGACAGATTGATGAAATATTACACATCTCCCTTAACTCAAAAAATATTTTTTTTAAGACTGAACCATGATACTAGTGTCACATCTTTGGAATGTCAGGTTCAGCTATTATTTCAGTTGCAGCACTCATTTTCATTGCAAGTCTAGGCAGTGGCCAGAGCTGGTTCATGTATGTAGGGGCACTGGATTTTCTCACTCTTGAGCTTTTGACATACCAGTGAAGAATATGAAAGGCTTCAGTGTGCCTTTGTGAAGCTGAGTTGCTGCCTGTGGAGGGATGAAAGTGCTTTCTGGGAGCTGGGGAGGTCGTGATCCCCTCAAGCACTGTGGATGTGATGATCAGGCAGCACTGGCAGGACAGGTCTGGCTAGTGTTCCCACAGTTCCTTTCCTGACTGTCTTTCCCAACATGTGCAAGTGAAAGGAGTTGCTTGGGAAAAAATGGGAGGTAAGGGAAAAGATGATAGAGTACAATCTCAGCTTTCAGAGTCTCTGTTGCCCATGTTAGTGGTAACTGAGTTTATAAAGCCCGATTTTGTTGACCTTCTGCTTAGATGAGTACAGGTTACCACGCTGGTAAGTGGGGCAGTTGCCTTGAACTTGCACTATTCTTTTAATGCAGTATTGTTTTTCTTTCATGTGTATAACCCTGCTAATGGTATTGGGAGCTCTGCTTAGGAAGCATGCATGTACAGCTGCCAAACTAAACAGAAAACTATGCTATATGTGTTTCTGGAGTCCAGCTCTCTACAATGGAGATACATTTTGCACATTGTTTTTTTTGTTTCTTACCATTTTTTTAATCAGGCATCCAATAATATATTTCTGTGTCCAACATTGTGGAAATCTGCAATGTGCACTTGAGTGGGAGTAGTTCTTACATAAACACTTCTTGTGTTTATGCACTTCCCACAGACCTCTTGGAACCCTTGTGTAATAATTTTCTTCAATAAAGAGAACTTACAAACATTCATCATCAAAACATAGTGAGATTCTCTAGTTTGGTGGGTCAGACATCTTGCCTGGTTTCTGCAGAGTGCAATTTGAAATTTTTTGGCATTGGCAAATTCAGGAAGGGTTGGGCTGGGTGAGGGTATCAGGTCTGGCTGGGATGGAGTTAAATTTTTTTGCCTATAGCAGTCCTCATAGTGCTGTGCTTTGTATTTGTAGCTAGAAAGGTGGCAATAAGACACCAGAGTTTTGGGTGCGGCTGAGCAGTGCTTGCAACAGCATCAAGGCCATCTCTCCAACATGCCCCCTCCAAAGGACAGTAGTCTGGGGGTGGTCAAGAGGCTGTGAGGGGGCAGAGCCAGAATAGCTGAATCAAGCTGAACAAAGGGATGTTCCATACCATATGACATCTGCTCAGCAATAAAAGCTAAGAGAAAGGAGAAGAGGAGGTCATTCTTATGTTGTTGAAGTCATTCTTATGACACTTTTCTTCTGGAGCAACCTCTACGTATACTGAGAACCTACTTCTCAGGAGGTGGCTGGACATGGCTTGCTGATGGGAAGTAAAGAATGAATTGTTTTGTTTTCCTTTGCTTCCATGTGCAGCTTTAATTGTCAGACTTATTTATCTAGAAAGCCTGGTAGATGTAGATTTATGCTTACTATTAAAGTAGCCGAACTATTATGTCTCTGTTGTATCCCTTAATGAACTCTTAGAGAAATGTAGCATAGCACTCTTTGATTTTACAGTCATCAGTCATGGCCATAACTTTTTAGAACTGTGTTTGCTGCTGCAGCTGAGTTAAGCCAGTGAATGCTTCTGTGAAAGGGCAGGTCCTGCTCACCGACTCCTCACTTCTCTCCTTTATTGCTGCCTACTAATGAGCACTAACTCCTTTGCACCCTCTTTGGTGCTCACTGGAGCCCTTGTGAAGCTGATGTAACTTGCTAACCTGACCATTTTTTTGTCAAGGTAGGTGTTTGTCACTTCGGCATTCAGCAGACACATGGAGAAGTGGGAGCATGTGTTGAGGAGCAAGGAGGGTGAGGGAAGTGAGACTTCACTGATCCATTCAGACATAGTGTCAAAATGCCCCAGCTGCAGTCTCAAACACATGCTACGCTGCCCAGCAAGGAACTAAGCAGAAACAAAAGTCTGTGTTGATGTGGTGTATTCATCATTTGTGCAAGGGCTCAGCCCCGCAGTGCCAAAATAAACCTAGTGACTGTAGCCAGGTTCAGCTGTGAGCCCAGATGGCCAGACAAGTCCATAGAGATGAGGCAGGTCAGGGATCAAGCCAGGAGCTCAAGTTCGAGGCTCAGGGTCAGCATCCCAATCAGTGGGGTGCCTGTACCAGCAGCACCACTGCACCCTGCAGCAGCAGAGCTCAGGGGCCAAGGATGAGGCCCTCAGCTTAAAAGCCACTGCAGAGCAAAATGGGCAAGAGCACCCACCGAGGCTTCTTAGCTGAGCTTCCTGGAAGGGCTATCTTCAAACCCAGACTTCTGCACCATTATTGAAGAAGACTCTGAGCCCAGATAACCAAACCCCCAGCCCAGGGGAAGGTATGAGGACTGTGCTCAGAGGTCTGGCAGCTTTATAGAAACATGCATCTGCTCAGAGCTAGATCTGAAGTGAAGGAATAAAAATTTTGGTTGGGGGAGGAGGAAGGAAGTGTGAAAAACTTTCTATCTTCCAGTGCCTGCAGTATCTGATTTTTATGTTCTCCCTTATGTAGATAGAGAATCAAGCCATACTGTACCTCTAAACACCATTTGCTTTCTCCAGAAACAGGACTATGTGTTTGGAAAAGGATAGACATTTTCTTACAGTTGGATTTACCCAAGGCATAGGGACCATAACATCATTTATGGTATCTACTCTCACACACAATGAATGGAAAATGCCTGTGGATGAGCTGCACTGTACATTTGCAGTAGGAAGTCTTGTGCTCTGCTTTATATAAGAAAGCTAGACTATAAGATTCTGAATCTTCACTTTCACATATTCATTAACCGGCCGTAAACAAACACTACAGATTTTTTAGATTTTTTTACAGATTTAGCTGTTCATGTGGGACTGTGGTTCTAAGTCAGACTTGTAAAGTCTTTAAAAAATCAAATCTATAAACCAAAAACACACATATCTTTGATAAGTTCTTGTTCCATCCATCACTCATATACATGCAAATTACATGGTTGATAAAAGATGATTAATTCAATGCAACATTTAAAGAAAAATCTTGTCTAAAACCATCTTACGTTTAAAATGTTCTGTCCTACAAGACGAATGTATTTGTCATCATGATACAATGGAATTATTCTCTTAAGTAAATTGAAATAATATACTTGATCTTCTGAAATGTCTTTGGGTGATCAGAGCTCTCTGCTGACTGAATTTTACAGATTTCCTTATATTTATTGTGCTTTAACGTATTAAAACTGTATTTGGTCCACACTAAGTAAGAATAGTTTTTAAATCCCGCTGTTGTCACTTAGTAAAAAATGATGTGTCTGTCCATCACCAGTCTCAACCTTAGAGAATAGCACTAATGTAATTCTTCCTTCACGTTGCTTGCAGTCCTGTGTTCAGTATGATTGTGTCCAGAACAACATTTTGTTCTAGTATCAAAGAAGTCAGTTAAGGCTAGATTATGATGGGAGAACAAAAAGGTTACACTTGAGTCATTTGTAGCAGTCTACATGTGTAGCTGATTATCTTTCTTCACTACAGTTAGAAAAGACCTGATGTTTCTGTTGGATGATCATAAAATCAATGTCTATAAGGAAAAGCATTCTGGAGGTTTTTGTTTGGTTGGGTTTTTTGTTTGGTTTTTTTTTTCAAAGTTTATAAAATGTTTTTCTCTTTGAAAATTATATTTAACTAGAAATTATATGTAACTGTGTGTAGCTCAAGGAAGTACCCTTTTCTATATACTTTGCTGTACAAACTGGGATCTTGCTGCTTTAGTTAGTCAGTTCTATTGAAAGATTTTATCACCTGCTAGAGGTAGAACAGTGAAACTAGATTATTAGTGAATGTTTTACCTTGATCAGACATTTTAAGGGTAATTTAAAACATAGGTCCACTTTTCTGTTGTGCTTCTAAAGATGAAAACGTATTTATCTTTAAATTCACTGTCCCTTTAAGTAAGATTCGAATGTGTGGGCAAATGTATCTTTTGATGTTCTGAGTTTTCTACGATTCCTGTTTGTGCAAAACTTTTATTTGCAAGACCTGAGGATGGTGAAGATTTCTGCCCTGATTTCCACAGTAACACCTCCAATGAGAGGTATGCTAACCTCTAAGTCTTTTTCTACAGTCTTCTTTTTGTTCCTATTCCCCTTCATGTAACACTCAAAGGTTTCTCATCATAGTCTTTAGTTGTGTAACTCAACTCACTCCAGTCTACAGTGATGAAATAACTTCTTCTCAGTTCAAAGTCCTTTTTTCAGTTAGGGTAGAAAACTTCAAAATACGAAACATCTTTCAAATCTTTATAAACTAAAGCAAATCTCTGTGATGATCAAGCATGATCAAGACCAGATTTATTCTGTAATACAGTAGTAACAAGGAAAGGGCACTTTCTGAAGGAAAAAAAAAAAAAAAAAAAAAGTCCCTTTCTAAAGCAATTGCAAATATCTACTCTTTGCTGCAGTCTTCTAAATGCACAATCAGATTGGCATGACCTTAACAGCAACTGACCCTTGCCGTGTATGCAACTATTGTCCTTTCTGTGTGTAGGCATGAACTGTTCCAATTTCCAGTTTTATTATGTCAGGAAAAGAGGGTGATACATAGAGGACTGCTAAACAATTATCTACAAGGAAAGCTGTAACTTTATGAATATTTCATATGCTTAGCCCTTGAAGTGCAATTATTACATATCAGGCTTTAAGAATTCATTGTGAGTGAGCATTCATCAAGTTCTACAGGAGCTGTGAGAATAAACCTTCACAATTGAGTGTGTTCTGAAATTAACACCTTCCAAACAAGCATATGAGAATCAGGTTTAATTTATAGTAAGGCATTTCCTGGATTCTGGCAGAGTGACAGTTTTGTAGCCAAATCTGGGAATAAAATAAGAAAAAAGAGTACTGAACAAACAAACAAACAAAAAAAACACCTACCTTTTTTTTTTTTTTTAATTAAGAAATGGAGAAAGTCTACTTGTCAGGCACCATTCTCACTGGAACATGCATTCCCTGTCTCTCAGGGAGTTATGGGACTTAAAGGAAACAAGAGGATTTTTTAGAATGAGGCAATCCAAGATATAATGCATTGCTGTGAAGAAGCTACCTAGTCATCGCTCACCAAAACCATTGCTTTTAGACAATGCAGATGCCTAAAAGGAAAAGCTGAAGCCATGGAAAGACTTACTAACATTTTCCTTGAAATCAAAATATCCTCCTCTACTTGAGCAGTTTTTGTTAACCTGATAACACTGGTTTGGGTTTTATTTTGTCAACAGAGTTTTCTTTTGGTTAACCCACGCTGCTATGTAACCATTTTGATATACTTGCTTGTTTTTGATACATACTCATTTTGGAGAAATGCCTTGATAATAACATTTGCTATCCCAATAACTCAGGAGTTGAATTTGTTGATTAAATCCTTCTCTATCAAAATCTCTTCAGTAATCACTACTGCACATCTTTGCAAAATGTTGTGTCTGGGTTTCCTTAAGGAAAGCCTCATCCCACAGAGCCTAGAACCTGCTCCTTGTGTTTAGTAACAAACACCTCCTTCCTTTCCAAATAGCCCAGTCAGGGCTTATGTATTTCTCTCTCTGTTGCCTGACCTCCCAGTGCTAATGCTGGTGATTAATGGTTATTGAGGCAACTTCTTCATCCCTTGGTATTCATCAGCTCTGTCCAAACAGGATGTTGTGGTTTAACCCCAGCCAGCAACTAATTCCCACACAGCCACTTGCCCACCACCCCCTGGTGGGATGGGGGGAGAATTGGAAGAGGAAAAGTGAGAGAAGTCATGAACTGAGATAAAGACAGTTAAATAGGTGAAGCAAAAGCTGTCCTAGAAACCTTGCATTACTGCTGGCAAGATCCCCATAGCACTTGCCTCCCTTGGACTAGATGTGCTTCATAATGTCAGCACGTAAACCTGTTGGATCGGGTGGCCTATTTACTGCCTTAGATGCCTACATTTGATATTGTTGTGTCAGTTTGCTGTCAAAAAGCTGATACATGTGAAACTGGAGAAGGACAAGATGCAGGCTGGATAAATGCAAGGTCAGGCAGTTTCGATATTTCTGTAGTTCTGAGACCGTATTGCTCAGCCATGCAAAAACTACTCCCTGTCTAGTTCACAGAAGACACAGAGTCTTGAGATTTTAAATCTTTTCCTTTCACCCCTTGCAAACTCTTCTTCTTTCATCTTACTCTTCATCCCTGTATTTTCATAGCTAATACAGCAAAGAGCTTGAGCCAGCCACCCAGCCAGAACAGGCTTTGCTGCCCTAACATCAGAAGTATTAGTGGACAAATTGAGTGTAGATGTCAAGGTACTGGGGGGCTGCAGGGGTGGCCTGAGGTCAGGGGCTACCCTGTGCCAGAAAAAGCTGGTTCCAGCTGGCTTCATGTTGGAGCCACCACAGGACACAGCTGAGATCATCAGCAAAGCTGGTGACACCTCTGTGGAAACATATTTAAGAAGGTGTAAAATGTTGCATGACAGTGTGAGGAGTGAGGAAAAAAAGTATGAGAAACAACAGAGTGAGCATGAGGGGCAGAGAAGAAGGGAGGAGGTGCTCTGGGCATCAGAGCAAGTACCCTTGCAGCCTGTGGAAGAGACCGTGGTGGGGCAGATACCTACGCTGCAGCCGGTGCAGAACCCCACATAGGAGCAGGTTCTCCTGGCAGGAGCTGTGGCCCTTGGAGGACACACACAACAGCACTTTTTTTTCTTTTCCTTTGTGTATGAGCTCAGAAAATGCTCTGTCCAAGGCACAGTCTAGTGGAGTACACAGGACATTTGGCTTCCATTAGCTTGTGCCAGCAGGGTTCTTTCTTTTTTTTCTTTTTTTCTCCTATAAGTTTTTTTATTGCTGCCCAAGCTTTTCCTCCTTGTATGTTGCTTTTTTGTTGAGGGCAAATGAGCAGCTTCCTTCAGAGCTGACACTCAGTGGAGACTCGAGAGTTACATCTGTATTTCCCCTTTTTCAATCCTTACATTGTGTAATCTAGTTCTGCTGCCTTGTACTTTCTTCTTCTGCTATGCAATTTGTGCTGTCCTCTCTTCTGCAAGACACTGCAGACCTGCCTTAAATTCAGCTCACAATGCACTCACCCAAGGCTAGAACTCACTTTGCTGAGCAATATGAAAACAGTGATTGAGTGAAGAGATGTTGCCTGCAGCCTTGAATGCCTCAGGAGAAAATATGGCATGATATGACAGGGTCCTGAGCCTCCATCTGAAATAATTCTTTGGAAAAATCATGGTGCACAGCTGCCAGTCCTTGTAATTCTGCATTTGGCCAGAGCATCTCTGACAGACTTGCATGTGTCTACTTGACAGCACACGTGGTTTTCTCAGTGGCTCAAAGCACATTCAGCAAGGATTGCAGTGGAGACTTTTCTGTAAGAGCATAACTAGGCAGGGGATTGAGCTTCTGTCCTGTGCCCCATCTTTTGTGGCATCCTCAGGGACTCCTTCCAGAGCCATGATCTCATGCCCTGTCTTGGTATCTTTGTCCTCTCTATTTCGTGATAAAAAACTGACTCACTGGAGCTTTGCTCCTTGTCATGCTTGGTTAAAATTTGTCAGATCCTTCCAGAGAGAAGGGCATTTCTTTTTATGTGAGCCAACTAGCAGACTGGGTGGAGGCCAATAAGATCAACAGCTTAAGTATTCCTTGCCAGAAGGAGGAAGGGGTGTCCCAGCTGGATGGATTTAGCTGGTAATTGTATCTCATTGTTTCTGAATTGTAAACCTAGATGAGTTGATGGCTAGGAAAGATTTTGCTGGAACAGTAGTGTGCCATGGATAGAAGGACACCAATAGCAGTGTGAATATAAGTTTTACCACTGTCCTCTGAGGTGATGTCTGCAGAGTGTCTTGAAGGCCCTCTTTATTCTTATCCATCACATTATGGTGATGAATTCATGCGCAGTTACAGGCTCTGTAGATCTCCCCAAAGTGAGGAGCTCTAACAAGAGTTCTTCCTCTCCACTCCTTTTCCACAGTGATAGTTCCTATACTTTTGCCTTACACTTTTGTCAGCCCATTTGTGGTGTATAGGCAGTCATGTCCGTGACAGGAAGAGGCTTCACTGTTTGGTGCTCTCAGGGAGTGTCTTAAATGTGCAGAAACTTGTCTGTCTTCTGAATGACTACCAGAAATCCTCTGGTAGTTACATGTAGAAAAAGACTGGGCATCCTCCATTGCTTACAGAATTTCTCCTCTTGCTGGCAGGACAAAATGTTCTCTTTTTACATAATTATGAAACTCTTGTGTTTATACATAAGCAAAGAATTATATCCTTTTTGACAATGAGCAGCAGGCCTATCCACTCTATAGATTGTTTTACTGCTCTTTCTTATTTTTTTCTGAAATCAACCTTATTCAGTCCCTCCACAAGCTTCCATTTTAGCTTCACAGACTTATGTCATTAATCTTTCTGCTGTGGTCTGGAAAACATCCCGAGACTCATTCCCAGATGTTTTCTGCACTTTCTTGTCCAAAATGTGCACCCTGTTGGTGAATCTAAAAAGTTTAACCCAGTCATGGGTACTTTTTTCCACAGTGACATTATAAACTGCGTGTTTTCCAGGTCACTTACAAACTCAGTGCATAAATAGCTTCAGTAAATTAGGAAATACACCAATTTGAAATTTGCCAATTTGCTCAATCTATCCGTCACCAACAGTACCACCACACAAGCCCATACTGGTTTTGTTTTCATATTAGTTTGTGCGTCTGCAGCCAGTAGGAGAGATAATTAGTTTGCATTGAAGGATCAAGACTACTTTTAATGAAGCCACATGTGTTTGCTGAGGAGGTCCACTGGAGCAAGGTCATGGCCCCCATTTTGAAAACCTCTCAAGCTTTCATTCAGAGAGTAGCTGTTTTGCTGTGCACAACATGAGGTCTACAAGATTACTGCATGCCATGGTGTGGGCCACAAACATTCACTTCTTCAAAGTCTTAAGTAAAAGGTCTTAAGTTGTTTGTCCGTGATCTAGGAACATGTTCTGCTGGCGACTGGACCCTGAGAACTGCTGATACTATGAGTTAAAAAAGAAAGACTCTTGTATTTTTAAATACTTGAATCTTATTTGTGCTGCTTATTATTTTGATTCACATCCCTGGACCTTCAGAACAATGGAAACTGTTTTAGAGTGCTTTAAGACATCCTCATCTCCTCCATCACAGCACCTCTGCTTGCTTAATGGCTTTTAGAAAGCTGTATGTTCCAACTAATGTGTAAATGATATATGCTATTCCATCTTTTTGGTTGCTGTAGCAACATCACACTAAACTACACATTAGTCAGTAGTCCAGGCCAGAAACTATCTTGTTTCTGAAGCATGGTTTGCACATTACAAAGACTATAAGAAACAAATGCTGAAACAGATAATTGACTATAGAAGCAGCTACAGCTGAAGACTGTGCATAAGAAAGCATTATACTGATTTGGTTTAGAACTGAATCTATATATTAAGCTCCATACATAATTCTGTCAAATTTCTGTCACCTCCTTTTGGTCAATGCCAGTTCAGTACATACAGCAATTTTTATATCCAAGCAAGGAGGAAATACTGGAAGAATCTCATCAAAGAACTCTTACTAGTCTATATCTAATTGCTACAGAAAAATAAAATAAAGAATACAACTTCAGAGAAAGTCTCAAAAATAGTCAAACAATGAAAATTGTTGTGCACTTGATTCCTAGTCTCTACCTTTGTTTCTGTGCTCATCCTTTTGCTGCCTCTGCCTGCTGAGTTCAGCATTACTCTGCCTCAAGGAGCAAACCATCAGAGCTCCAAGTCTTTCACTGAGAGGACTGAAATGTTAATGGTAGGGTTACTTGTTCCTCTTTGCTAGGGGGAATATGATATTGGTGCTCATGGTTTCTTCATCCTTTTCTTGAGAATATACTTTGAGCCATTTTTATATGGCTCAGAGGGTCCCACTCCAGCAATCCCCAAATTGCCCAAAAACTAGGTGCCTCTGTGTCTGCTGGCAGTTCCCCAGCCCAGCAGAGGGTAAGACCAGAAATTTGTCCCAGCTCCACCAAGTCTAACCCAACAAAGGTGACACAATATCTGGCCAGTCACGGGTTAAGGTGTAGCTGCTTCTGCCAGCTCCAGGCAGCTTAACAGATAAATAACAGCTCCCAGCAATGGGGGGAGGGGAGACAAGTGCTCTGCCTCAGGTACTAGTATAATCAAGCAGAAAATAAGAGGATTACTATTTAAATTATTGTTTGGAATGTCGGAGAGTTGCCAGGTACCAATTAATTTGCTTCAGGCAAGATCGTAAAGAATTTTTTGCTAGATTTAATAATGAATATGCTACTGATATTAAAAATAAGAACTAGCAAGTTGGAGATGATTGCAAGCTTGTGGAAGAAACAGATAGAAGTTACAGCACAAAGCACCATATGTGTCTAGCTGAGTATGTTACCTTCAGCTAGGAATAATCTTCTGTACTATCTCCTGTCAGATTTCCAGATGTCTGTAGGTACCTTGTGTGGCACTTCAGCAAATTAAAAACATATAAATCCATTATTTGCAAAATATATCAGCTTCTTGTATTTTGATTTTGAAAGTTCTCTAGGTGTTTAAGTTTAGGCTGTGACACTGGCATAGCTAGAAAGACAGGCACTGTTCAGCATGCTGAAAACATGCCTAATTCATACCAATAGTATAGCTCCTGTTTTCCCACTTATGAAATACATTCCTAATGTAGGAGTGTTCCTGCCCCAAAGTAGTTTCTTAGCATATTCTTAAGGTTTGCAGATCAGACCTTGGGTCCTATTTGCAAAAGTGTAACTATAACAGAGAATGATTTTCCTCCCTCACATACCAGACTCCTTGAGCTCTTCCAGTGGCAGACCCAACTGTCTCGCCAGCCTGTTGCTAGAAGCCATGGAATCATAGAATTCCAAGTTGGAAGGGACAACAAGGATCATCTGGTCCAACCATTCTAGGTAGGAATACTGTTAAGATGACATGGCCCAGCACCTTGTCCAGCTGAGTCTTAAAATGTCCAATGTAGGGGAATCCACCACTTCCCTTGGGAGATTATTTCAGTGTTTGATTATATCTAATCAGGATCTCTCCAGGAGCAACTCGTGCCCATTACCCTTCCTTTTTTCAATCTGACTCCTTGTAAACAGGGAATCTCCATCTTCCTGGCAGCCACCCTTTTAAGTACTGGAACATGGTAATAAGTTCTCTCTGAAGCCTTCTCTTCTCAAGGCTGAACAAGCTCATTCCTCTCAGCCTCTCCTCATATGGCAGGTCCTCCAGTCCTCTGATCATCCTTGGGACCCTTCTCTGGACCCTCTCCATCCTGTCCACATCCTTTTGGTAGAGCAGGGACCAAAACTGAACACAATACTCCAGGTGTGGTCAGACAAGCACTGAGTAGAGCAGGATGATGACTTCTTTATCTCTGCTGGTGATGCCCTGGTTGATGCAGCCCAGCATCCTGTTGGCTTTCTTTGGCCCTGCAGAGCACTGGTCACTCATGTTGAGCCTGTTATCCACCAAGACCCCCAGCTCCCTTTCCATGGGGCTGCTCTCCAGCCAGTTGGATCCCAGTCTGAACTGCACTTCTGGGTTATGTGTTCCCAGATGGAAGGACCTTACAATTCTCCCCATTGAACTTCATTAAGTTTCTGCTACCCCACTTCTCCAGTCTGTCCAGGTCATCCTGGAGGGTGATTCTCCCTTCTGGAGTTTCTGCTTCCCCAGCCAACTTGGTGTCACTGTAAATTTCATCAGGGTGCACTTGATCCCAACATCCACATCACTTATGAAAATGTTGAACAGCATTCTGGAGCTCTTCCTCTGCTTTTCATAACCTATAATACAATGGAACAAAATCAACAATTGGGGCCTAAAGTCCACAAAACTATTGAACAAGTGGAAACTGAAATTTATTCTCCAGGCCCAAACCTAATTAATATCTCTTCTCCTCAAGAGTGTGCAAGATTTGCTTTGTCAGCCAACAAAAACTCTTTGTCTCATTGGTATTTAAGAATTGCTTGTATTAATTGAAGTTCAGTTACATATTCTGTGTCAGTAGGTCCTAGTTCATCTCGTATTTATAACCTTGTTTAGATAAAACCAAGTGTAACAGGATACTGATAGAGATTTTCCAAGGATTTTAGGAAGATAAGGCATCCCTTGACTCAAGTATTTTTCTCTAATAATGCTTCCTTTATTTTTAATTAACCTTTTTTTCTCTTCACAGCTTTCCCACATTTTTTTATCTTCTATATGCCAGCTGTCTCTGTAGAAAACACAAATGGTTGAAAGTTGGTCTGTCATGATAATAAAACACAAATACGTTATTGCAAGCTTATTTCTTCATGGATGTTTTATGTGATACTGAGCTTGGCAAATGTCTAGAATCAGGGCTGAAATACTTTCTGCATTAAAACAGTGTGCCTCTGCATTAAAATAGTCTTCAGGGATTTTCTGAGAAAAAACAGATTTAGCTGAATGGATCAATGTGTTTGTGACTGAGTCACAGATTGTAATATAAAACTTACAGGAAATCTTTTGGAAATCAAAAACCCCAACAATTATTCACATTCCACTTTTTGACAGAAGATTTTTCAGCCCTGTGCTTTAGGCAGCAATCTTCTTTTCTGTTGTGGGATGGGCTGATGGTTTGCACTTACAGCACAGAATTCTCTGCTGTGGAGACTCCCATTTTCATGGCATTTTTATGCTACAGTCAATCTCAGTTCAAGTATGCTTTTATCTACATATCCTTTCTAAAAGTCTTTCCTAACTTATTTTTCTTGACATTTTTCCTCAGAGCTTCCTTAATTTGATCTGCTGATTTGCTTTCAGCTTTGTGTGTGTCTACGTGGTCTTTCTTAGCCAATAGGGCATTAGAATAACCAAGACAACCTGGTAGTTTCTTCTCGTTCTTACCTTGTTGATTTGCATTGTCCTGTGACGGAGCAGAGGTGTTTGCTGTACTCTAAAGGAGCTCAGATTGGTGAGAGCAGATGGCTGAACATTTTGTGACTGAGTGGGGTTTTGATGCTTTTGTAGAGTCACGGCAGTTAAAGAAAATACTTTCTTTGTTACTTCATGACTGCAGAATTTATTGTAAATGTGCTTTACCATGGTGGTGTACATAAATCTGAGGGTTTCTTTTCCTGGATGTGTAAATCATTAACAGAACAGTATGCATGGTCAGTAGTCAGCTTACTTTTTAAACAAGACGTGCTCATTTTTATCAAGGGCATGTGGTTACAGCAAAGTATAAAATTCAGTAATACCTCATCTCTAGCTGCAAAAATTACATCTGGAATGATGTATTTTATATGTACAGTAATTGTTAAAAATACAAATACTCCTTTTCCTTACAGACAAATCCAGCTACTACAAATCAGCTCATGTATAGAATCTGCTTAAACTAATCTTCTTTTCGTGCTTCACCTTCTTCTCTTGGAGTCAATCCAGTCAGGACCTTTATTTCCTTGACAAGCATTTAAGCATCCTGTCCTCATCCTTGAGGACTATATTGTCTCACTGTGGTTACTCATGCAACCCCTCCCTAAACTGTGGCTCCACGCTCCCCTCTCTTGTGCTGTTATATGTCAAACGAAGTAATTGTTGAGTGCCTGTTTCTACCAGATGTGTTTAGGTCAACATAAACTTTGTTTTTCCTCTTTTGTTCCTCAGTATAAAAAACACTTGAGTGACAAGTTAATACTTGGTCTGGCTGGGACAGGCAGTGAAGGCTTGAATTTATAATCTTGAGGTTTGTGATATTCAAGTGTATTTCTTTCACAGAGACTTTTATAAAGGAATCAGCTCCCCTTTGCTTGGCTTCCAATAATACTTTTATCAACACATTTCTTACACACGGTCTTCCAAATTCCTTCCTAGTTTGTGATTTTCTGTTTGAGCCTTCTTAGTTTGCAAGGCATTATCCATAGAAGTGCATGTTAATCTGAAATATGAAAAGTAGTATGTAAAAATTCAATGTTATATAAACTGGTTTTATCAGTAGCTTGTTTAAGAATATTATGTCATGCAAATAATAATTTGCATTAGTTTATTTTAATCCTTAAAAAAATCTACCTATAGATAATCTTAAAAACAGAATGGAAAAAAGTTAGCAAAGCAAAAATTATTTTAAAGTAAAGGTTATGTTTTTACTTCATCCTTCCTTTTTTGCAGGAAGCTACACAGAATATTTGCCATATAAGCTTTGATGGTGAAGTAATCACTCAAGTTTAATTTTTAAGTGTATTCAATGTATTTCACTCTCTGTGCCCTCACAGAAAATAGAAATAGCAGTAATTTCTGTACAGGTTAAAAAGTGTGAGAGAAATTATGGAGCTATTATGAAATTTAACAAGGGAAATTATAGGGTTTTTTTATTATTGTTTGTATTGATATTACCTCTGTGGCATTGAAATCAGCTGTTTACTCTAAGGGATGTGCAATGTTTCAGCTTGTTTATATAAGTAGTTCCTTATTTACCTGAATAAAGGGAAGCACTTGAAAAATTAAGCCACCTGATGCTACTAGTTCTTCTGAGTCTTTCCAGAAAATGTAGAGTAGACAGATGCAGCCAGAGAATGGAAAGAATATGTAGATACCAGTATTCAAAAGTGAAGCAGGTAGACACGTCAAGAGGAATCCCAAGAAACTACAAGGAGTCAAAGGAATGTTCTACACTAAGTTTGAGTTTGTTAAGCTGTGCGATGAACCCCATAGCTAGAACATGAAACAGTCAGTCATGGGGGAAAAGTTGTTCGTTATATTAAAGGGTCTGATATTTTATTCTAGTTTTGCTCTTTTCATGCCATCTGAGTACAGAAGATGTGTTTCATCTTCTTCTTTGCTCTTTTCATGCCATCTGTGTACAGAAGATGTCCTTGTGCGAAGCTGAAATGGCTTTTCAAGTTGATCTGTCGAAAGAGAGGATCTGTTCTACCTGTTGGGAAGCCTTGCAGGTCAGCAGTGTTCCCAGGAGCATACAGATGGAGGGCTACATTTTGTCAGAGCCCCACCAGCAGCCCCTACACAGGGACTCTCTCACAGGGCTATCAAAGCAGTTGAGGACTGACAGAGATGAAGAACACAAATGTCCAGTGCACTGAGACCCAGCTCAGCAGTCAGGTGCTGGTTGATGAGAAGCTCAACATGATCCAGCAATGTGCACTTGCAGCCCAGAAAGCCACTGTGTCCTGGGCTGCATCAAAAGAAGTGTGGCCAGTAGGTCAAGGGAGTTGATTCTCCCCCTCTACTCTGCTCTCATGAGACCTCATCAGGAGTACTGTGTCCAGCTTTGGAGCCTCCAACATAAGAAAGAAATGGAGCTCCTGGAGAGAGTCCAGAGGAGGGCCATGAAGATGACCAGTGGGCTGGAGCACCTCTTCTGTGAAAACAGGCTGAGAGAGCTGGGGTTGTTTAGCCTGGAGAAGAGGAGGCTCCAGAGAGACCCTAGAGCACTTTCCAGTGCCTGAAGGGGCTACAGGAAAGCTGGGGAGGGGCTTTTTACAAACGTGTAGCAATAGTAGAAAGGGTCATGGCTTTAAACTGAAAGAAGAGAGATTTAGATTAGACATTGGGAAGAAATTCATTAGTGTGAGGGTGGTGAGACAGTGGAATAGGTTGCTCAGAGAAGTTGTGGAAGCCCCCTCCCTGAAAGTGTTCAAAGCCGGGCTGAATGGGGCTTGGAGCAACCTGGTCTAGTAGAAGGTGTGTCTGCTCATGCAGGGGAGGTAGAACTAGATGATCTTCAAAGTCCCTTCCAACCGAAACCATTCTGTGAGTCTGTGATTCATAAGCTGATTCTATTATATACAGATGGCATGAAAAAAAGGGCTTTGCTCTTCCCCTTACAAGTACAATAATCCATCAACATCACCAAGATTTGCAAGGCTTATACCACATAACCCCAAGAAAACAAAACAAAATACACAAAGTGGTAAAGCATATGGGAATCTCAGAACTTTATTGATATTTTCTGTTGCTGAGTAAAGGCAAGGTGGTGCCTTTTCTCTACATATAAAACTGTGTTGTATCCCTTCAATCTCCAACGTTAAATATTTGTTGTCCAGTGATCTAATCTAACAGGCAACAATCTTTCTCTGATAGATTCCACGCTCCTAATGCAGTCAGTTTAGTGAAATACTAATGCTACCCAGTACATTGTCTGTTAATCTGCAGGTGTAGGTTTAAATGAACACCTGCAGAGTATGTCTGTCTGCAGGGAAAGGGACAGTGGCATTAAAAGGAATGGGCTAGATGCAGAGACATGCAGACTATGAAAAATTAGTTCCCACCTATAGTAATTACTTTCATATGAAACACTAGCCAGCTGTTTCTAGCTGATTTATTTTTAATCTTGCCAGGTTTAAGAAGCACTTCTCCCATAAGTGTGAAAGGTTCTTGAACCATTTATTTCTCACATAAATTTGGATAGGTTTTGTTTTAGCTGTGAATTGGCATTTTTTGTGTCAGTTTATTCTGCTGTAATTTTTAGAGTGTTCATGCCAAACTGGCTATAGAGTGCTAATATTATTATACCAGTCAAAATACAAAGTCCTTTTCTGAGCCTATAATGAAATCCCTAATTTCAAGACTTTCATTATCAGCTGTTTTTTCTGAGAGTATGAGAGCCCACAGGCTGGTTTGCATGATTTGTTGAACTCCTGGTACTGTGCACCTTACCTCCCTACTGAGATCATGCAGTTTATTTGTGGCAAAGGAGGTTTCTAACTGCATCCATCCATTCAAGATATGAAGACAGGGATTTTTGTTGTACATTGTTTTCATTTGCTTCTAAGTAGGAGAAAGGGTCACAGGTATCACAGAATTATTATGCAGCTAGTGCATCAGAAAGTCAGCCTAAAATTCAGATATATGCTCCAAGAGTTTTGGATTGCAACCAGAGAGTGACAACAGGACAGCAGCACTATAAATAGAAGGGAAAACACAGGCCTGCATTTTGCTGATGGCAGCCTTCCAGTACCTGTGGGGAGCTTAATGCGGAGCAGGCTCTTGCTGCAGGGGGACATTTACTGAAACAAGAGAGGTTCTAACTCAATATAGGGTAGTATTTGTTGACCATGAGGACAGCCAAGCAGAGGAACACCATGCCCCAGAGAGGTTGTGCAATATTTATTCTAGGAGATTTTCAGGCTACAAATGGATAAGCCCAGAGCAACCCAGTCTGGTCTCATGGGTGAATGCTTTCAGTAGAGGGTGAATTAGTGATCCCCCAATCTCCCAGCCAACCTGAATTATGATTCTGGAATTCTTTGCTGTTCTGCCTAACCTTAATAAGTGCCATGAAATATAGGTGACCCTGCTGGGTCTTTCTACTGTTTTTGCTTTCCATTTTTAGTGCATTTCTTACAAAGTGCTTCCATACAGACACATTGTCCCTTTTCATGTGCAGCATTTCCCGAATTTTGTTATTCCTGTGTGCATGCCACACACAGCTACCTCTGCTGTTTCAATTCTCCACTAGCAGTGTCCCCAGTAAGAAGTAAAATTTCAGTAGCTTGTACTTAACTGTTCTTTTTAGTCTTGGCAATAATATTTACCTGCCACATCTAGCTCAGTATGATTAACACATGCAAGAGAATATGTCAGGCTTCCTACCCACAAACCTTGCGGGGGTGTTTACTACATACTAGGGAGCTCCAAATGTTCACAGTATTTCAGGGAGTTTAAAACAAACATGTTGTGTTTGGTTTTCCACTTTCCTAATTTAAACAGCTGTTGTATGTCAGAGGTAAGGTCAATTTAGCCTTTTTTTTTTCTTCTTCTTCCCTACCTGTGTTCAGGCAAATACTACGGATTTGTTCCTCAAGACAGTTTTTAGAATATTTCTTCTGAATGCAATGTTAAGCAAATACTTGCTTCTGCATGTCTAATTAGACAAACACGGATAGTTGGCTAATTTTAATCTCCAAGAATAGTGACTCCACAAGCTCTCCTATGCAAACTTTCACTATTTAACATGCAGCATGTGACATATCAGTTAAATTGCTGAGTAGTCAATTTCTTTCTAAAAAAACACAAACAACGTTGTTGATTTGTCCCTTTTCCTCCACAAGTGTCTCTCTTCTTCCTCAGCCTCCCTTCCCTTCTGTCTGCACACATGTACAGACATACACACAGCAGGACATGTTAGTTTTCCTTTTATCTCTTCTGTGATTCCCCTGACTACTACAGCATGTCATCTGTATTCTTTCTCTGCAGGGGTCTACTCTTGATCCTTTTTCTTTCTCCCTCCAGGTCAGCATCTTATAGAATAGACAACTTCTGTCTCCTCTGTGGTGATTACCCATGAATCTACATATCCAAACCTTTCCTTTTGCCTTGAATCCAAACAAAAAATCTGGCTTGTCTCTCTGACATCTCTTTGTGAAGTTGTCACCAGCAGAGCAAGCTGGACAGGGCTGGAAGACAGTTCCCAATCAGTCACCCAAATCCTTTGTTTCTCATGTTCTTTCTTGACTAATGTAGAAGCCTGAACCACCCTGCCAGTTGAGCAGCAAATCACTTTCCACATCTGAATTCAGATCCAGGCTGTCTTGCACATTTCTTTGCTTTGCTATTCTAAAATACTGTGTTTCCTGCCCACCAAATCTCTTAATGTTTACATTAAGCAGCCATTCTACAATAAACAGAAAAACTGGGCAAAAA
This sequence comes from Chaetura pelagica, assembly GCF_000747805.2. Classification (NCBI taxonomy): domain Eukaryota; kingdom Metazoa; phylum Chordata; class Aves; order Apodiformes; family Apodidae; genus Chaetura; species Chaetura pelagica. Next base: position 2,600,882 of record NW_009952481.1, read on the forward strand.
GCAAGCAAACCTCATTCTTTGCCAACCAAGTACCCTAAAAAATAAGCTATAGTCACATTCGGTCCTGGTTATCTTTTTTCTGTCCCTGTAACTCTTGCATTCATAGCCAGAATGGAAACAAGAGGGGTGGAGAACAATTCTAGCTCAGATTACTCCATGCCATAAGAAATAAGAGTATTTAGGATTGAATTTCCCTAAAATGAGACTATAATTTAAGTTATGTCTCCTGCTTTTTAGGCAAATGACCAAACAGGTCTATTTTTATCCAAGTGAGACAACAATCTGCAGTTCTCACTTGGTTTTAAATGCCTATGCCCTATTTGTTCAGGTGGCAACCCTTAAAAAAGAACTCCATGCTCAGAGTGAACAGAAACGCTGTTAAGAGATTTACCAGAAAAATAAAAATAAAATTAAAGTTTCTCTAAAATTACAATTCATTGGAGATTTTTATATGTGAAACTGCTCTTGGATTACCAAGGAAGTGAGGCTAAGTGGTCTCAGCATCTGTAGGCCTCATTCCTTCCAGTATTGTATTATCCTGTTGTCCAGTATAAATCATATTTAGAAGAGAGTAAAATTCCCAAAAATAATAAAAACATACAATTTTCCTGAAAACTCTCAAATTAATGCAAAAGAGAGACTCTTAATTAACATTTATTCCCATGTAAAAGTCAAACTGTGCAGAACTTAGTTAACATTGTGTTCCATTTGGAAAAGCCTGGTTGACCATCAGTACATTTGTGCTGGCCATTCCAGTCAGCTCATATAGAAGCCACCTGATAAGCCTAAGTTTATCTCCATCCCAGCCTCAGCATTTTGGTTTCATGGCAAACGGAGTATCATAGAGAATGTTATGAAGGAGGAAGCTGATATTACCATGGCAAGGTGAAACAAATTATTAGGAAAATCAGACTTCATTATTTTCACTGCTCATAGAAAAACATGAGTTCTTTTCCAGGCTCGTCTCAGCTTTAATACATTGTTTTTGCCATGTTTTAGAGCTTGACTCCCATTGACTCAGTACTGCAAAAGTGTTTCTGAAAGACATTTTGTTTTCACAAAATTACAATCTTGCTAGATTCAAGGGCACGAAGTATAAGCAGTGGCCAATAAATGTTTGATGCAACTGAGGGTATAAGGGACAGGCAATGTCTCTAAGCCTCTCATTACACCCTGGCACTATCAGCATAGGTCAGTAGCATAGAACTATTCAAAAATAATTTTGTTTCATCCCAGCTGTCTGTGGTTCAAACCTCATCTCCTGGCTTGAGAAGAAGGATGGTACATAAATCATTACAAAACCCAGGATGAATATTCTCGTCCTTTGTGCTGCTGTAGTCATAGCTGGCACAAGCCCATCTTCTCAGTTCACAATGGCCTTATTCAGGTACTCCACCCAGACTTCATACCTAGTACTACTTTAATCATTTAAGTAGGAGGCTTTGCTGGGTTTTAGTGTCAAACATAGTTGTATGAGTAAAGCTGCAGGAGAAACATCATTTCATAGATGTTAAAAAGAACAAAGGCTTCTGTTCCTCAGTAGTAAGAAGAGTGCTGTCACTCTGAACTCTTTGTAAATTGAGAACTCTGTATTGAGAAGCACTAAAATGTTCTGGGATGTAATTTCAGTGCAATCACTGAAAATGACACTCAAATAGAAATGCCAGGCCTAAAATTATTTTTAGGGGTTACCAACCTGCATGCTAATGGAGAGAGAGAAACAAATATCAACAAATGACACAGGTTTTATTTTCCATGCAGTAAGCCAAACATAAGGAGATAAACTTTCTGAAGAATGACAGTTTGGTCCCAGGTTGAGAATTTATATGAGTTATTTAATGGTTTGGCTGTAAAGTCAAAACTAAAGTGGTTTGTAAATGAATTCAGTCATTGGCTGCTGCTTTTGTTATGAACACAGTTCCTCTAAAAAAAGAATCAGATTTTGACTAATGGAAAAATATCATATAAAAGAAAATAAAAAAGATTCAGGATTAGAACCAGAGTTTCCTGAACTTTGGTGCCAGTTCTTATACATATTTAACAGTGGAAAATTAGCATAGTGAAGCTCTAACACGAAGATGTTCTCAGGGCTGGCCTCATCATTTCTCCCTTTCTCGATGAATGGAATTAATTATATATTTTAGCTTTGCTTCTTGAGCGTTGTCCTCTAGGGTAAGACAGCCTTAAGTTTAAAGTACCTGGAATGCTGTCACCATTTTGAGGCTTCCTCGTAAAAAATAAAACAGAATAGCAAATGATTCCTGAAACACTGGTGATGTTAATAGACTTTTCCTCAGTAGCAGAGTCTTGTCTTTGCCAAATAAGGGATCTTAACACTGCTTGCTTCTTGCATCTGCTATTTGCGGTTGTCCCACTAGTACATACATTGTTGAAATATAACAGAGCTTTAACACTATGGTCAAAGAAAATATTCTTGTATATCCAGTCTAACGAATGTATCTGCCTAGAATATGATCCTGTAAAAAGAATCAATCACAGCATTCATTTACAATTTTAAAATGTTTTAAGTTATTTGATAGACAAGGTGATGCAAGACTGAGTATAAAAGTAAAAAGGAATAAGCGTAAGCTGATAAATTAGTACATCATAAGTGGTCATACTTCATACAGCAGTCTGGTTATTATTGTGGAGTTGTTGGAGATTTTCTGTTTGTGTATACTGCTGTATACACATAATTGTGAAACTATTAGGTATATACAGGCATAAAAAGTAACAACTTTTGCTCAAACCGGGGGTTTTGAGACCTAAAAAAAAGCCCGTGACCTTCTCCTTTCTTATGCTTCTGTGCACACATAAGTATTTTCAAGTACCAGATTCACCTTTGAAATAATTAATTTTGTTTAAGCAGTTAAAGAGTTGAGCACTTAAATTAGAGTTGGAAGCTGAAATGGTGGAGTAGATTTTGAAGTGCAATGCACAGGGACAACTTGCCAAACCAGTGTTCTTTTGCACCACAAGAGAAGGAGTGTTCCAGAGATATCTATTGGAAAACTTGTCCTCTTGATTTGGTTTCCATATCAAAGACAAAGAGGGCTGTGAGAAGTGGCTACATCTACCTGTGCTTATTTAACCTTCCAACAACTGGGGCATTGTCAATCTCTTGCCTGTGCAGGATAACACAGCGTCCTGGCTGCACCCTCAGCTTCTGTCAAAGGGCAGGAGCAGATCCATATACCAGCTTAGTGCTTGTGTGTTCTGATCTGTACTCCTATGACTCTCCAGCTAGGTGATTCTGGATGCCTGTCTGGAGTAGCTCACACTCCATCCAGAACAGAGAAATTAGGCTTGTACCAAGATGCTGCTTCATTGGCAACAGGCACCTGAAGCAGTTTAGGAACATGGCAGGGGTGGCTGTTGAACTGAGCATATCCCTAGTGTATGCTAGTCAGCAGCCTTTAACTAAGAGGAAGAACTAATCTTCATTATTGAATAACTAGTAATTTTTGTACTTCATAGAAGGTAGTTATGGGAATGAAAAAGTAAGATAGCAAATGTTTAAATGTATTTAGGTAAAAATCAGTTTGAAGAAATCTGAGGGGAGGAGGAAAAAAACCCACACATAGAAAAAAATTATAATCCAATGGACTTCTACAACTCACCTGGTCTACTTATTTCTGAAACATTTGTTTACATCTGAAGATTTCGAGATGCCTCAATTGCCCATCCATATTGTCTGCCATTAATTCACCCTCTTAAGGCCCTACTGATATTGATGCTGTCTTGGAAGATCATGTCCAGGCAGCCCTTAAGATCTGTTCTTCACCCAGATAGCAACTTTGCAAGCCAAGTCCCCTGCAATCTCTGAGATGCACCTGGGCAAAACTCCAAGGAGGAAGGAGGAAAGGTGCTTCTTATGCCCACTTTCGTGGCTGGTTGTTAGAGCTGTTTCTGTGTGCTTCAGCTGTTCCCCAGCTGCTTTGACCTATGTGCTGATGACAGCCACCTGGGAGTGTTATATTGGCAGCCTTGTCAAAGCTGTAACCATCCTTTTCCCATGCACTCTGAAGGATGCACAAATTTCAAGTTGAAGAAGACCTTAAGGGAGAAAGGGATGTGACTGTTCTGCATCAAGGTTCCTACCATGCCCAGTTAAGAAAGCAATCTGAACTGGATTTTAAAGTCTTGTGCTGGTATCTACTAAACAGTGTCAGATCAAATATTCAACATACAGCCAGTGGAGCAACTCAAGGATTGAACTAAAGGAGTAATTTAAAATATGATTGTGTTACTCTTCAGTGATTTTTCCATGTAAATTGTATAAAGTAAACTGCTAGGTATGGTGTGCAGCCAAGAAGATGCAGGCATACTTAGAGGTGCTTTCCAGCCATGATGATTCTGTGACCATAAAAGGCATCACTGAAAAGACAGCGTGAAAAGATGCAGGTAACAATGAAGATGTAGATCCAAGATACAACTAAAATTACTTTTTAAAAGATCAGGCTTTATGTAAACAAAGATTTAAAAGTCTGTGTTGTTCATTACGTAAAGTAAAATTCACAGTAACACCATTTTTTCCTCCTGCCATTTCATAAATGTTAGCATAAGGTTTTTATTTCAGGGGTTGTGGAAGAAATACTGTGGATTAAATGGAAATGCAAAATTGTTTTACCATTTGAAATAGGATTGGATAACTGGCTGTCTACAAAAATTACTAATTAAAGTTGATTGTGATGGGATATAAAACAAAATGAGTTGCTGTTAGTTACAGATGATGATAGCTGATTTCTAGTGATCCAAATTACCATGGTTAAAATTACTTCAGTTGTTAGTAAAATTTCCTAGCTTGCTGCAATTTACCATTAAGTTCACCATACAGAGGGCAAGAATGAAAGTTCCTGATGCTCATGCCTTATTTTTGATTCCTTGAAAATATAAAATAATTCTAAAAGAAACGCCATTGATATTTCAGATTTATTACCTTCATGTTTTCTTTTCTTCTTTTTTTTATTTTTATTTTTTTTTACATTTTTGTGAGATAGCTGTTGTCCAAATAAAACATGCAGATCTGACATTTCAGATGCTTGGGCATAAACAGTCATCTTTGTCTACCTGCATTTATTGAAACTTGAATTTCGTGCACAGTTTTCTTTTAGGTGAAAATCCGATGGTTTTGCTTGTGAGTAGCTCTGAATTGATCACTCCAACAGCCCATCCTTCCCCTTTGGCCCCTGAACTGGATGGCAATTTTATAAGCTTTAAGCATGACAGCTCAAATTTAGAGGACTCCAGTGTTGAATCTAGTGTCCCAATGTGGCATCATTACCCAGTATAAGGCTTATAAAACTTGCTAATTATTGTGCACATCACAGGACCAATCTGAGGCAGAGTGCACAGAGGAAAAATTTCACAGCACAATAAAGAGTGAATCAAGTACATTTACTGAAAGAACAGATGTAGCCAGAGGCATCAATACATGCTGTAACCAGGAGTCCTTCATTTCATTCTGAGTCCTTTTTCACCACTGAAGCAAAGTGTTAAAATAAACTTTGTTCTAGCACAGAATATATTTTTTGGTCCTTGAAGTGTTTTCATCTCCAAATTCTGTTTAGTAACTATTTCTTTATTATGCAACCAACAAGTGGGCAAACTCCACAGAGGAGTAGAGTGAACTTTAACATCCATGTTAAATCTACATGGATGTATTTTGTTCTACAGCAGAAGTAAGGGAGAGGCATTCTTATGTCCTTAGTTTGTTAAAACTATACACTATTCATAGCCTGAAATCTACTACCCCATATTTAGTTAATCTTCACTTGTGAAGCCATTTGTTTGCCTTGACTGCACAATAAAATTAGCTCTTTGCAAAATTTCTTCAGGTAGTTTCTTGACACGTTTTATTTACTCAGTCAGAGATGCAAATATTACCAGTTAGAAACACATTATCAGTAGGGAACACAGTCCTGTCCTTGCAGTTTCTAAGGAGCAGTGAGGTGAGTTAATGAATGAATGGGTTACTGAATGAATACATTAATAAATTGACCTTTAACCTCCAGAGATTTCAGTCCAAGTCTTTATTCAGTAAACAAGTGTATAAAAGCCTCACAGTCTGCAACCTCAGAGTAATTTCCTTACACTGCAAAACAAATGAAAAATTCAAAACACAATTGACCATGACTGAGAATCTCCAAGGTATATCAGACTTGGATGAAGACAGGGTGTAGATCAGGTTAGTGTTATACTTCAGTTTATATATTCATCATTAAGAAATAAGAAGGGAAATTTGTACTCCTGATCAAAGGGTCAATTCAGTTCCTTCAGAACACATATTGCAGCTTTTAGGAGCTTCAGTATTCTTCCACTGCATAGTTGTAATTAAATAGATACATTTTTGCTGGAAAATGAGCATCTTTGTGGAACTTAACTGGGTTGTGCTACAACATTACTGATTAGGCTTGTGGAAAGTTCAGAGTAGTTTGGACAGCAGACTTTCTGTAATGAGACACTGCTGTGTGTTTTTCACTGACATTAGCAGTTAATGCCATCTATGTGAACACCTGTAGAAAATAATGCTTATAACTACTCAGGAATTAGGTACCAGAGGACATCTACAAAATGCCACCAACGTTAGACCTAGGTGTGATAAAGATACATCTCTGCATATCCACATGCTTCTGTATTAAAGGGAGTATAATGCTTTAGGTTAGAATGGCCAAAAGATTAATTTTAAGCTCTGGAAATTGAAGGCTGAATGTTAAATATTGTTTTATTCCTATCACTTATAGCAATTTCCCTCAAATATTTGTAAGAAAATGTTTTTTCCCCTCAGCTTTAGACTGCCAGGATAGCATTGTTTCGTTCCTTCAGCTAACCAGTGTGTCACTTGATCTGTGTATGGCACTAGTGGTGCATGCAGCCACAAAGTTCTTTCATTAACAAGTTTGAAGCTCGGGGAATATGTTTAAGAAATGTTCATGTTCACAAATAATTAGACATGGAGTGTTTGTATCAGTTTAATTGGAGTAGTAACATTTATTAATTGTGTTCTTTTGCACAGTGACTCTGCAGTCACTTAAACAATTCAAGTGTAGATGTACAACATGTACTCAGAAAAGACAAAGGAACAGCTACTTTTAGGACCTCCTACTGAGGCCTTCCTGAGAAAGAGAGAACACTGAAACATAAAACAATTATTTGATCAATAGTTTTCTCTGCTTCCACTGATATTGTTAATTACTGAGGATATTTGTGATTGAAAGAGAAATTTCATTCCCCTGATGCCAGGTGCTTTCAGTGACAGCCTTACCACAGTCATAGTAAAGCTTGGAAGAGACACTGCAGACACAGACTCAGCCATAATCAACTGTCTCAGTGAGAGGGAATACAAAAACTGTGCTAGAGCTCAGGTCAGTGCTTTCTTCAGCATTACCTTCTTGATGCTAGCAGGACTAGGATCCAGAGAGGCTTCTCCTTGACTCTACCCCATTGCCTGTTGCACCAAGAAAAGGCTGCTTGGGGATGGCATCCAGTGGATGGAACTTTGAAACTCAAAGAGAGTATTAGAATACCTTTGAAACTACAACTATATCCAACCCAGTGTCAACAGGTTATTTGTTCCTTCCCCTTTCTGTGTCTTTTCTCATTCTTACCCTCAGATTCACTCTATAAATGTTTCACACTTTTTTCCATTACTGTGTTCCCTTTACTGCTTTCAAAGCCCTGTTCCTTTGCATCCTGTGGCCTTTAAAGTGATTTTAATGTCTCCTCAGTAAACTTCCTTACCTCTACACAAACATCTTCCCCTAGAAATGTCAAATAGGAGGACATTTCATGCCACTGCATTGCTCAATGAAATTCTGTATATAATTAAAGATTACCAGAAATTTTTCATCACAACATGTTTTCATTGGAAAAGAATGTTATCATAAAGCTGAAATTATTTGCTTGGATTTCAGAAAATATTCTACTGGAAAAATTCAAACCAAAACACTTTATGTTCTTTTTATTCTGTGATATTTGTTCCTTCTGGAATTTTTAAAATTTGCATGAATTGGCCTTGGTTGAAAAAGAATTTGTTATTCTGAAATGACATTATTAATTGAATTTTCTAGACCTGATTCTTCACAGGCAGTTTCCAGTTAATGGGATATTTCGAAAAGAATTTGCAATTAAAATAGTTCTTAGTTTCATACCAAAAATGTTCAAGTTTTGACCTGTTTGTTATATCCCTTTCTTTCACTCCATATCATTACTTAGTTATTTTAATTTGGAGTTCTTAAGAGCAGTTAACTCTTCTGTGTAAAGTATCTAAGGCAGTAGGATTCTGTCTTTGTTCTCAGGACTCTCACAATAAGTATGACATGAATAATAACTATTTGATGTAGAAATACTTGAGTGAGAGTCATAATACTAGTTAATGCAGGAGGTAAGATCAATTCTATCATGAGTCATTCCAGTCACTGATATGAACAAGCCAGTGCTCATGGCCCCATTGCAGCTTTGGTAAAAAACACGTTTCGTGTCAGTCATATTACAGCAAGCTGTGGGCAACCCAGGAGACTCCTGAAGTGCCTCAATGACACCTTCTTACGACAAGAAATTGACAGCCCTGCCCAAGGGGTTGCATTGTTGGACCAGATGCTCACAAGTGCAAGTGAACTTATCAAGGGCTTATCAGTTGAAGGCAGACTGGGTTGCAGTGATCATGCACTCATGCACAGTAAGGACTCTAGATTTTAGGAAAGCAAGCTTCCAGCTCTTCAAGGACTTAGTAAGTAAGATCCAGTGGGAAACGGCCCTCAGGGAGAAGGGAGCAGAACAGAGCTGGCAGATCTTGAAGGATGCTTCCCATAGCACGCAAGAGATCTCAATCCCCAGGTGTAGGAAATGGGGCAAGGAAGGCAAGAGACCAGCATGGCTGAGTCAATACCTGCTGGTCAAGCTAAAAGGCAAGATGGAGCTACACAGGCAGTGGAAATTGATAGGTATCCTGCTGATTAGTAGGACAAGAGAGGTTCTCCTCCCCCTCTATTCTGCATTGGTGAGGCCGCATCTGGAGTATTGTGTCCAGTTCTGGGCCCCTCAGTTCAAGAAGGACAGGGAACTACTTGGAAGAGTCCAGTGCAGAGCCACAGAGATGATGAAGGGAGTGGAACATCTCCCTTATGAGGAAAGGCTGAGGGAGCTGGGTCTCTTTAGCTTGGAGAAGAGGAGACTGAGGGGTGACCTCATCAATGTTTACAAATATGTAAAGGGTGAGTGTCAGGAGGATGGAGCCAGGCTTTTTTCAGTGATGTCCAGTGGTAGGACAAGGGGAAATGGGTGCAAACTGGAACATAGGAGGTTCTACAGAAAAATCTTCTTTCCTGTGAGAGTGACAGAGCCCTGGAACAGGCTGCCCAGAGAGGTTGTGTAGACTCCTTCTCTGGAGACATTCAAAACCCGCCTGGACAAGTTCCTATGTGATGTGCTCTGGGTGACCCTGCTCTGGCAGGGGGGGTTGGACTAGATGATTTCGAGGTCCCTTCCAACCCCTAAGATTCTGTGATTCTGTGAGGTTACTTGGTTGTGTAGGGACGAAGTCAGGAAGGCCAAGGTCACCTGGAGCTGAACTTGGCAAGGGATGTAAACAAAAACAAGAAGGAGCTTCTACAGGCATGGAAGCCAGAAAAGGAAGGTTAAAGAAGGCATATGCCCTGATGAACCTGATGCCTGGGAAGATCATGGAACAGATCCTCCTAGAATCATAGAATCACAGAATGTCTTGGGTTGGAAGGGACCTCAAAAGGTCATCCAGTCTAGCCCCCCTACAATAAGCAGGGACATCTCCAACTAGAGTCCCAAGCATGACCTTGAATGTCTCCAGGTTTGGGGCCTCCACCACCTTTCTAGGCAACTTGTTCCAGTGATCCACCACCCTCATATTAAAGAATTTTTCCCCAATGTCCAACCTAAATCTACCCTTCTCTAGCTTGAAACCATTACCCCTTGTCCCATTGTTACCTGTGAACAGATCTTTCCCAGCCTTCTTATAGGCTCCTTTCAGGTATTGGAAAGTCACAATAAGGTCCCCGTGGAGCCTTCTTTTCTTCAGGCTGAACAACCCCAACTCCCCCAGCCTGTCTTCATAAGAGAGGTGCTCCAGCCCTCTGATCATTTTGGTGGCCCTTCTCTGGACATGCTCCAACAGGTCCACGTCCTTCTTGTGTTGGGGGCTCCAGAGCTGGATACAGTACTCCAGGTGAGGTCTCACCAGGGCAGAGTAGAGAGGCAGAATCACCTCTCTCTATGTGCTGGCCACACTTCTCATGCAGCCCAGGATGGAGTTGGCCTTCTGGGCTGCAATTGCACATTGGTGGCTCATGTCCAGCTTTTGATCCACTAGTACCCCCAGGTCTTTTTCCACAGGGCTGCTCTCTAGCATGCCTTCCCCCAGCCTGTTTTCATATCTCTGGTTGCCCTGGCCCAGGTGCAGACCTCACAGACCATTCTTAGTGTTAGTTGTAAAAATATTCTACTTTGTTTCAAATGTTTTGTAAGAAATAGTGTGACCTTAATAGTTTCAAAGTTAGTAATGTAATGTGTAAATAGTTTTTCTTGTGGTGGTAGGTAAGTTGCCCATGGAACTCATCTAAATTATTTCTTCACAGCATAATATATTCAGATGGGATGAGAAAGAACAGTTAGTTAAACATAGTGGCTTTTTTTGATAAAACCTTTAATTTCAGCTGAATCAAGTAGCCTCACAGCTGTGAGGCTGATGTAGGTCCACGTGCTCAGGTTCTGCCAGTAGCAAAGCACAGCAGCTGCTCCCGATGGGTGGGAACATGGACACAGTAAACACACACAGAGGCCACACACATCAACCAAGATGTAACATATACATTTACACATATATTTGTTTATTTGAACACAAAAAATTGATTGCTTTAGCAGCTGGTCTTACATGCTTAGACAGTCCACTAGCTGGCCTCAGATCCTCTAGTCTCCCCAGCAGCAGGGATTTGTGTATGAGCCCTGAGATTTGCAATCCCACTCCTCATTGGCTAATCCAAATGTACCCACTCAGAACAGAGCACACCCAGACTGAAGATAGATAGAAATAGGACTTAACGAGAATATAAAGTAGACTACAGTAATCAGGCACACATCTCAGTCAGAAAAACCACCAGTTTACACTTGACACCCTTTGTTCCTCTTTTCACCTTATTTTTCCATGCTTGTTTCTCTCCAGTCTACTTTGATCGCCCCCTTTCCTCCCCACATACTTTCCCACCTGCATCCCTGATCTCCTTCAGTCTGTGAAGAGGAAGGGGATTTGTCTGGTTGGCCCTTCCTCCTGGTGGGTTTCATGAAAGACTATGGCCTGACTTCTTTGGCAACCCTAGGTGTGGCTGATTCCCTGCACCCCATTCTCACTGATTAGGCTGCTAGGGTTCCTCCCCCAAACCTGCCAGTTTTTATCTGGTCCTGTCCATGGCCTTTTGTGTAGATGGTGATTAGCCTTCAATTCACACAGCCTAGCACAGTCTGCTGGTAAAGCTAAACTACATCCTAAGTTGCTACAAACATTTCTGCCTTTGTTGAAGCAGATAAGAGTGTACAGCAACACAGCATTTTACCATGGTCACTATTGCTCTCAATGCTTCAATGGATGGACTTAATGTCAGTATCTGAACCAGCTAATACAAAAAGTTTTGTTTTGTTTTGTTTTCTCTTGATGTTTCAGGAATAAAGCACTTCCAGCAATATATTAATCCTGGATTTTTTTTCTCTTGCAGATTATCAAGTGATCTGACATTCATGAAAGAGAGGAACAAAAATCTTCCTTGCACACATGAATCCTTTAGGTAGGAATCTGAACTTTATATTTCATGACTATGCTATATATAAATAATGTTTTAAATTATTATAGCAAGGTAATGACTGTGTAGTTGGGTTTGGTAGTTGGTATAGATGAACATCCATCATATTTCAAAAGCAATTTTCAAGTTCTAATATCAACTCTAATTTTCAAACTCTAAAATATTAATCTTAACAGCTTATGCTTTTCTTGTCTGTAAAACGCTGCTTTAAAAATAATAATCCTGAAATTACACTTAAATGTACAGACCAACAGAAAATAGAATATTCAAGAGCCATGAGACTGGTAGAAGAAGATTGCTATTGTTAGTTAAATCATGTTTTGTTGGGAAAACAAAGGCAGTAGAGGAGGTATTCAGAGAAGAGAAATAAAAAAAACACTAGGTGGAAAGGGTCAGGTTTTAGCTTTTGCTGCTTTTCTAATATGAATCTGAGCAAAGTAATTGATCATTCTCTGTCTTGGTTCCCCATCTGTAAAGTAGGGATAATGATGTTTTCTTCTTGTTGTCTTGGATTTTCTTGTCAGTTTAGATGTTGAGAGTTTTAAAAAGAGATTCAGGCTCAAGGTGGGAGTTAAGTGTATAAATATTTTGATGGAGAAGGAAGTGTCTATACTGTTTTCAAGAATCTGAGGTTTCATTATTTTTCATTTTCAAAGACTGAGGAGCACATATCCACAGGTGAAAGAAGTTGTTCCGTTCATTATCACATTTTGACTGCTAATCAAAGGAAGCACTACAAAGGGTTGTTAGGATGAGGTTTATTTAAGAGTGAAATTTAGGAATAATATACTAGAAACCCTTTTACAGGTTTTTTGGGTGAAATCTAAGAGAGCTTATAGGTACTTCTGGTTTATGCAACACAGAAGTATGAAGTGCTTGATCCCAACAAATTAATTGGGTGTCTGTGTTCCCTTGCATAGCCAACAGCAGGGATGATGTATCCTCACAAACCAAAAAATCTACGTGGTAAAGGTAGACAGCTGGAATCAGTCTCAAGAAATTAAGATCAGAGACACACCTAAATTCCCTACTTTTCTGGAGCCTCTACATATCATTGAAGGCTGTACTGGGTGTCCAAACAATTCAGAATTTGGGGACTTCCAGTTAGGGCTCATTCAGAGAGGCAAAGCAGAGCTCTGGTGACAGTGCAGATCCACAGCTTCTACTTTACAGAATAATCCCAACCACCACTGACATTCAGAAACACGTCTCGTGATAACAATGCCCAGGTCTTGGATAGGGACATATACCAGTGTTGGCATTTGAGAAATTGGCATGGGGAGATAAATTCATGCAATGTCCACAGTATAGTTGAATGTGTAGCCAGTATGATTCTGGATGGTCCAACAGACTATGTCATTCTTGCTTTATTCTGTTCTTTATTTTCTATTTGGCTCCATACAGCTGTAATTTAGCCTTCTAAACTGTAATGAACAGTGGTGTTTAGAGACTGAGACTCCTTATAATGCCTTCCTCCAGGCCTGAAAGACAATCATTGTTTCTCATCATAACTAGTGGGAATGTGAATCTTGTTCAGTACAGATTGGTAAAGTACTTGCGGCAAAGCTTGTGATGGACATAATGTAATTGCCAGTTGGTGCTATACAGTTGTTTCCCTTCCTGCAAGCCTGAAAACACTGCAGATTGAATTTTTTTCCATCTGTGAAGAAGTACTTCTGAGTAAAGTCTTCTTTGTCATCTCAAGAAATTTATCCATCAGCATAGCCAAAAAGGAGAGAGAAAAGAATGTAAGAATTAGAACTCGGTTAGGACAGGGACATTTTTCTCTCAGCCCTGCTCCACAGCACTTGATTTCAGTATTGATATTTAACTTTCAGCTTCATATAGTAGCATTGTAAGCACATTTTTCTAATTTAAATTTTCATCATATCATTAATTGCAGAGTAGGGATATTTTACAGGAGGATTGAGCACTTCTGTGGATTCTAAAACCCCGGTTATCACTTCCATTTCCATCAAGTTGCACTGTTTTCTGGCGTGCAATGTGCAGCTGTTGAATACTATATAACAACTGTGTTAGAATGGAGAAATCCAAGTATAATGTAAGAATCTAGTAACTTCATTGCAATTAAACGAAAACCTTCAAAAAGGAGGCATATGATCTTTCAACTACCAGTTACTCAGCACATGGTTTTGCATGGCATTTTGCCAAATCACTGTCTACTGTGTCCCTTACAAAAGAGTGCATTCATTCCTGAAACTGAAGTGTTCCATCCCAGTATCTTCAACAATATTAGTTACCCTTTTATGAAAATATTTTCAAGTCAAAGATAGGGGAGAGACACTTTTGATGTACTTACTACAAAGTGAGCATTTTTTCTATTGAAAAACATTTTTTTAAAGAACAGGACATCTCTCCAGAAGTCTTATCAATTATATGGGAACCACAAATACCAAATAGCAGGAAACCATGGAAACATAGGCACTGGAACTGGAATGTGGTTAATATGTCTAGAGCCTTCTGGCCACTGCACTTCTGCTGCATAGATTCCTTCAGAAAGCAATACAAATATCAGAATGAAGGTTTTCTAAAATGCTTTGTAAGCATGTTCTTCAAATAAACAGAGGTTCTTGTAATTCTTTAATAGAAAATATTTTGAAAGCAATAAATCCTAAAAGTAAGATAGGACATTCAGTCATCTCATACTTCTGCACAGTCTTCTACCTGTTAATAATTCAAGTTATTTAACTTGAGCTGGAACACTGGCCTGGAAAGCATATACAGGATCAGGAAGTCCAGTCCCCAGATACCTCAACCAAGCATGTCATATATATTTCATAATAGGTGAGAGTATCTGGGAAAACTAAACGGCATTTTTGTGTTTGGGTGACTATTCCAGAAGCACACTGCTGTGATGGTAACATTTTTCTCTAATTTTTTGAACTAATTATCGCCACCTGTTCTTATTATGACATTTTCTAGAGTTTACACATTATTATTTTCCTTCTTTTGCTAATCTCCTGCTATGTTTGTGGAAGACAAGCATCCTTGCATAGAGTAAAAAGTCAATTCTTTAAATCTCCATTGTGCGACAACCTCTGTGCCCCCTGCTCATCTTTGTTACCGTGTTCTAAATCTGGTCTAAATAGGTTAACATGTTTTTGGTTTTGGTTTTTTTTCCCAAGGATAGATGACCAGAATTGTACATTAGTTTGTGGCACTAATAGGTCCACAGCCTCCCCTGTATCTCTCCTGTTCTTTTTTCACAGCCATATTGAAGACGTGGTTCATGATCATCTCATTTTTAAGAAACAGGTGCTCCCAATGAAAAATACTCAGGTCTAAATGCATTCTTTTCATCCTGTTTGTATTAATTTGGTTCTTTAGGTCTCTAGTTTCCAAAATCATCCCAATCTCTCTCTTTTGTTGTATTGACAATTTTATTATTTTACTCACTGTAATCCGTTTCTATTATCTGTCAACTCTTCACACAGAAACGATATGCCTGTAAAAGTCAGAAAAGGAATCATGTTCCCTATAGGGAAGCACAATATGAATGTTTCTCAGTTTGAAAGTGTTGTGATTTGCAAATGGTCCAACCGTTTTTTTAGAAATAATCAAATACTGTAAGTGGTATCATGTGTACATGAAATTGTTACCATTTATAGTTCATTATTTTTCCTTCACCTAAGAAAAATGTGCCTTATTCTTGCATGAGCTCAATGGTCTGTTCTCTGCATTATGTAACACCAAGTGTCCAGCTGATTTCTGAAGTTAAACACTAACCTTTGTGCCTGCTTTTGTTTACAGCCATAAAATATGCATGTGCTTACACAAAACTGGAATTTATATTTAAACGGCTTGCTCTGCACTCACTGTATGTGTACAGATTGCTGTAAATGAGTTTAAAACTAACCCAGATATTCTGCAGCCTGTAGCTCAGTTACATGCATGGAACATGCCTGGATGTTCGGAGCTAGTATATGAAGTGTGTCCAACTGTTGTTCCACTCCACAGTGTCCACAGTAAGAGTCTTTTTTTAGGCTCAGTTAAATTAACTGATGCTTCATTTGCCTTTGCACTTAAGAGACATTTGTATGCTGATGGATTATAGTTTCTTGATACAGCAAGTGAATTGCATGATGAAAATGTAGTCATCTGATAAACCACAAAGAATTTTTCCTCAGCAAAGAGGCAGCTTGTTCACATGCTGTGCTACACTGAATGGGTCTCAAGCATACACATAAATAGCTGTCAGCTATGCTTGGTAGGAGTGGAAAGCTGAGGTAAGGAGCTTCCAATTTAGATAGTAAATTATTCTTCCGTTTTGAAGAGTGAGGTTGGTTACCGAGCATCTGACAGGCGACTCACATCACCGTCTCCAAGCAGGAACCATCTTGGCAGCAGAAGGAAGAGGTTTGCTTTAAGTTTCTCTGTCTTTCCTTCAGGCTAAACAACGGGTTTAGCAGCAACTGGGACCCTTACCACCCTGAGCTGTAACCTGAATTCTGAGGACATCTAGTGGTGCCAGCCCACTGCAGGGACTGGGTCTTCATAGCTTCCCACTTGCACCCGGGTTCTGCAGCGCTGGCTCTGGCCTTAGCAGGTTAAAGAAGGAGGGGCAATTGCATTCCATCTTGTGTTTTCATCTGATAAAGTAACTGTGAACTTAGGCTACTTTTTTCCCTGGTTTCTTTTCTTTGACCTTGGCATTCCCACTTCACTTCAAAATCAAATGCAGTGAAAACCATTTGTTGAATGCACAGAACCAGTAGCATTCTTCAGCTCGGGTGGTCTTCAATTCAACAATGCCAGTCCCAAATATTCAGAAGTCATGAGACTGGCTCAAAAATAATAAACTTCTAAATAAATTTTTTATATTTTCTATTTGCCTTCTGCTAACCATTTCAAAGACAGAACTACTCTGTGACTCACGTTTTCTACTGCTGAAGTGGAACTGTAGGTGTTCCTGCACTTTTTTGATAAATAAGAATCAGCTAGCTGCAATTCAGAAAGGACTTTGATCAAGCCAAGTGATACATGTTACATGTTAAGCATTGTTATTGACTGTTGCATGATGGCCTATTTTTCAGTGAGCACTTGATCTGATTTTTCCTCCTGACATCATGAAGCAGAAATTTACATCTTCAGTTCAAATTATTTTGCTACTTGCTCTGAGTGGAGTGGGTCTGACTGGTAAGTACAACACTTGCTGAAACACTTATTTTTCCTCAAAACACTTTATTTAGAAAACTCTGAAACTTCACCCTGTCTGTCCTGACCACCACTGGAGCCTGTATATTCTTAGATTACTTTCTTCTGAAGTTTTGTATGGAGAATTTGAGTCCTGTTTTTATTGTATTATTGTATTATTTATTGTATTATTTTAATGATTACGTGGTGGCAATGGTGAAAAGCACTCACTCCATCCCTACACTCACTCCATGCTTTTCACCTTCTTGGGAATTAGCATCATGTGAATTATAACACTATTAGAGATAATGGTGTGGAACTTTAATGAAGTAAAGGCAAGCTTAGGTTGAAAAGTCACATGATTTTCATGTCAAACTTTATGTAAATTTATGGTCTATGTTCTTGGTAGAAGTTAATGAAAACTATCATAGAATATTAGAGCATCAGGTTAGAAGGGACTTAAAGGATCATTTAGTCCAACCTTTCTTGGCACAAGCCCCATCTAGATAAGGTGGCCCAGTACTCTGTCCAGCCAAATTTTAAAAGGGTCCAATGTTAGGGAAGTAGTCTTAACAGTAAACATTCTTAAGTGTATTTAAATTATTAGGGAATATTCAAATAGTGAATTAATGTCAGGCTTCCAGTACACAAAATACTCCATCCAGCTCACTGATACCTCTTTTATTACTTGTTTGACATATAAGTTATCCCAAATAGTGGAATTCTGGTTCCGTTGCAAAGTTGAAGGTAAAATTTAATTTTAAGATGACCCAAAGATTTTTTTAAAAAATGTATTTTGGTAAAAAATGAAAGGTCATACATCTACTTCCAAGCTTTTTAATTTCAAGATAACTGAACACATGTATGTTTAGGTAAAAATTGAATTTTCATTTGAAAATGGAAAGTAAAATAATTTTTCTAGCTATTTTAGATATTTGAGGTAAAATACATTTACTTTTCTGAAAGTTTTGACCCTTTTCCCAGGCAGACTATTCAGTCCATAGTTTCAAATAATGTTATTGTCCTCAAAAAAACATTCCCTGCTGAATTTATCATTCAACACTAACAACGAAGTCACTGTCAAAAAATAACTAGCTGGATTTCTGCACTTCTCTAGGTCAAACACATCCTGGAAAACCTAAGATAATAAGATGTCGTTCTCTAGATAAGGAATCCTTTTCTTGTTGGTGGAAGCCTGGCTCAGATGGAGGACTTCCTACCCACTACACCCTGCTCTACACCAAGGACAGGTAACGAGTGGTGCATATGTGGTTTGTGAGTGATCAAGTGATGATGATGACAGAAGGAGGGAACAGTAACATTAATTTATAAATGTGTCCTTATGAATCCATGTAGGTAGCCAGCAAGGCTACCTGAATCCTCAGGTAGACACCAAGGGCTACATGAGATGAATGGCTTTTCTTTGTTGGAAGAAAACATAAATCCTACCAGCCCTAGCACTTCAGCCTGCCCCTACTGAAACTCATCTGACCTAAAAACCCCTGTTCTGAGGTGAAAGGTGTAGTTTGTCCATCTTACCGAGGAGGTTCACAGCTTTTAGCTGAATGGGGTGCTCCTCTGAGGAGGGGAGCATGGAGGCTCCACAGGGCTCCCCTGGGGCAGCAGGGCAGGGTCTCCCACCAGAGCCCATCCCACCGCCCTGGCCAGGGAGCAGGGCAGGCTGGAGGAACCTGGGCACTGGGCAGCTCCCTGGGGATGGGGACAAGGACATGCTGAGGCCAGGCTGGGCCAAGACATCTGCCTGCAGGTTGGGGCTGGCCTGGTAGCGGCTGTGGCTGGGCAGGGCAGGGCTGTGGGTGGGCTGAAATGGGGGTCTGTCCCCCGGGCAGTGCTTGAGGGGGCCCCCAGGAGGCTGGGCAGAGGCAGCAGGGGCTGGTGCTGCCCACATGGCCCTGCTGAGGAGCTTTTCCATTACCATGCACCAAGCCCCATGTGGAGAAGCAGTATAGAGTCTTTGCTTCCCCTCCTGCCTTTGTAGTGAAGCTCAAGGTTCCCAAAGTGTAATAAAATCTGATGTGGGTATTGCATCTCAAAAGTTACTGGTTTTGGTGAAGTCTGTGACTCCCTTATCCTGTTTAAGAGTAAAATGTATATTATTTTCAATTTTGCTTAACCTCAACTGCCCTTACTTCTGGAAAACAAGAGGTCTCAGAACAGTGCCAAGGAAGCAGGGAGGCTCAGAGATTAAATTTCTTTGAATAAATCCAGTGACATTCAGAACAGATAAGGTAAATCCTCAGACATCCCTCCTTCAATTAAATAAACTCCAAACCATTTGGGATTAACTGATCAGGAAAGACGCAGCATTTAATGAAGTTACCATACCCTAAAAAAATCTGAGAACATTTATGTTATGAAAGTCCAAATGTTTCGATCTCAATCAAACCAGAAATTTTAGTGAACATTTTAAGTTATACCTATCACAGCCCAGAACAGTCCTGCTTAGGGATGGATAGGAGGGATTCTGCATTTTATTAAATCTGCTGAACACAGGCACTGCCAAGCACTCCAGATCTGGGCCACAGTTGCCTTTCTTAGCTCCTTGTCTCAGGTACAGTCCCCTTACTTCCAGCTTTCCTTTCTGAACTGGAACAAAACCACCTGGAAAATAAAATACCTTGTTATTAGTGTACAGAGCATAACAGCAGCACTAAGTGCATCCTTGAACCATCTCAGCTAGTGCTTTGGGTTTGTGCAGTTCTTCACAACTGGAATATGCTCTGAGTACACCACCTAATTCAGCTTTGAGTACAAAACAATCCCTCTCCTGAAAAAGCTGAAGACTCATATAAAGGTAATATCAAGAGATCATAATTAATAAAATATGTTTTGTTGAGACCGTTGTGATGATGACATTAAAAAGCAGATAAATTAACATCTTGCAGAAAACAAAATAATCAATGAAACACTCCTCAGCCACATGGCCCATCAGGTTATTTTGCAGGGGAAATATTTAGAGAAGATATTTAGTAACTTTTCTTATTCAGTCAAAATGTATGTTTTAAATTTCTCTTTTTACTTGCTTTTATGTGTTTTTAAAAATTTCCTTCTGCTGTCTCTGGGAATTCATCTTACTGTTCTTTTGTTGACCTGTTCCTAGGGGGATAGAATAATTTCTCCTGAACAACTGCAGTAAAAAGAGCAGTGAAGCATTTGACACTCACCAAAATGTTTCTCAGAGGTGGAATTATCTATAGGTTTAAAGTTAAAACGTTTCAGATTTCTTCACTGCACCTAGGCCACTGCTAGAAGATTATCTGCTTTGCTTCATTGCCTAAACTTTTAACTTTTTAAATAATTTTATTTCAGTGAAGAAAAAACCTATGAATGTCCAGACTACAGAACGTCAGGTCCCAATTCCTGCTACTTTGATAAAAACCACACTAATCCCCGGGCAACGTACAACATCACTGTAATGGCAACGAATGAGATTGGAAGTAACAGCTCAGATCCTCAGTGCGTGGATGTGGCCTCCATAGGTAAAAAGAGAAGAATGAAATGGAAAACAAACCCATTGGAAATATATGTAGCTTTTAATTCTAGAACAAGTAGTGGTGAAAAATCTCTTTCTTAATGGTGTGCAACTTGCTAGGAAGGAGTGTTTATCTACAGATTATCTAGAAGATGCATATTCAATTTATGTGTAAACTACATTTTACTTATAAATTAATTAACTACATATTTTCTTGTAATTTTAACTTTGCCTGAAAAATTGGCTCCAGTTTCTAGTTATGTCCAGTATTTCAATTTGACTCAATGACAGTTTTGTAGATTCCTAGCACTGCAGAATATAACACTTTCAAATTAGGTTAAGCTACCTAAGTTTTACAACTGTAAACATCTTTCTGGCTGCTGCCATTGCAGTCTTGGGAGCATAAAAATAACTGCCTAAGAACTCTGTGGGCTTCTTGTAGTATTTCATATTCCTAAGCCCATTCTGCTTCCTGTATAAACATAATCTACACATTGTAATTATAAATGTACTTAGTCTTTTTAGCTATGAAATACCTGACATTTTAATTTTGCAAGAGTGGCCTAGTGAAATTATGATTCGTATTTCCTTAGCCTGACAAAGTCAGAGTAAAGTCTAAGATTTGCTGATACTGTGGTAAATCAGTAGCTAGTTAAACATTATTAGGGAGAAAGGAAAAAAAGGCTAGTGTATTAACACTTCCTTTACAGAAATGCTGAATGATCTGAAATTAATATGATGAAATAGAAACTGTAACAGAGGTGCTTTTTCTGAGGGAAAATTAAATTAATATAAAACTTCTCATTTTACAGTTCAGCCAGCTGCTCCTGTGAGCCTCTCTCTAGAAACCAAAACATCTGCTAACATAATGTACCTATGGGCAAAATGGTCTCCTCCTCCATTAGCTGGTGTCAGCTCTAGTTCACATTCATACCACTATGAGCTGCGACTAAAACCCGAGGAAAAGGAAGAGTGGGAGGTAATGAAAAAAATACATTTATTTTATAAAATCTCTTTTCTGTGAGTTCCCTTCCCTGAATTCAACTGGTGTTACATAATTTTTAGCTTCTGTAATAATAAAAAATTAATGTAAGCAAATCTGGTTAAAGAAAGAAAAATATTGCAGTGTTTTGTAGATGTAGTGAAATTCAAGGTATTTGTATAATTGCCTTAAAGTCATATAGTAAAAAAAATAAATAAAAAATTAGTCCACAGATATAATATAATTGTGATTTTCATCAGTGTGCCTATTCCTAAGTGTTACAGTAAGATACTGCTTAGCTTATATAGTTTTAACCAAATTAAGATCAAAGCTGTTTACTGATTCATTAACATGTAATTAAAAAAGCAGTCAGTTAAGAATGCAGACAAGGCCAGTATCAGCAATAAAACAGAAAAATCACAATACTGGCTGCTTCAAACAGTTAGTGGACACCTACAAGTTTATAAACACACTTCTATAACTAGCCTCAGAAGTATGCTATATGCAGAAATTCCCCCCTCCCAGGAAGGGTGGGTTGCAAGCACACCCCAATCTCCAGGGAGCACAAAGTCCCCAGTTTACACCCACTTCTGCAGGAGAGACAGATGCTTTAACATAATATGAAACCCTCTCCCTTCTTACAGTCTGCTAAGACACACCTCGGTGAGGAAGCTCCCGCAGGGACTCAAGCACCCCCCCAGCTGTGGGTTCCTGCCTGCTGCTGCCCAGGCTGGCTGGAGAGCAGCTGCTCACAGCATCAGAGGGGCAGCCTGCTCTGCCTGGCCCAGGCAGAGGTCACGATGCCAGAGCAGATCCTGGTAGCACCAAACCAAACTTCAGCTACCCCTGAGGTTCCCTGTCTCCCCCCACTAATTTTCATGTATCTTTAATACTGCTTTTGAAGCTGACCCTTTTTGTTAAACAAGCCTCTCTCTTCCTCCTTGCTATTTAATTGGGCTGAGAGTCATCATCATCATCATCATCCTCTTAAACATGATCAACTGGAGGCAATGCCCCTCTCAGAAAGTTTGGAGTGTCCTACTCACTCACTTTTCCACTGACATTCCCAGCTGTTGCCGTTCTTCTAGGGCTAAGCCACAGTACTCCCACAGCTGAGATACCAGAATGAAATACCACTATTAAAGTTTTAGTCAGGTGGCCTCAATCCTATCTAAATTGTTGATGCCTTAATGATGGAGGAAGTCCTGAAGGACTTCTGAAGAGAGATGCAAAGGGCCTGAGTAAGGCACTTAGTAGAAAGCACTAAAACTAGCCATTAAGAAGCACAAGCTAGAGAGCTTATCTGTGAGTTGAACTCCCTATAGTGTTCCTTGTATTGTGGAACTGATGGAGTACTATTAGGAAATCTGCAATTAAATATATTTCTGACTCTCAGAATTTCAATGCCACCAAACTGGGTTTCTCTGTTAAGTCACTTTCACATCTTATAAAATTCCCGACTGGAACATTTGCTTTTCAGAAGTCAGTGACACAAGTCGCTTTATGTTTGGGGTTTTTTTGTTAAAATGGCCAACTTCTTTCTTATTTTTCCCATCCGTTTTCTCTTCCAGACGATATCTGCTGGAGTGCAGACACAGTACAAAGTGATTAGGCTACAAGCTGGGGTGAAGTATGTTGTCCAGGTCCGTTGCATGTTAGATGTTGGGGAATGGAGTGAGTGGAGCTCTGAAGGACGCATTCAGATCCCCAGTGGTGAGTGGATGATTGCTGTTCTGTTAATTTTTTTTTTCAATTCTAGCCAGTTCAGTGTCGTAAAAGGTGCTTAAGTGGCAGCCCTGCAAACCCAGTTCCTCACATGGATACTTCACAGTGCTCAAGGAACAGCTCAGTGCATCTGACTGTACATTGTGTGTAATTGTCTACTTAGTCCCATTGATCCACTCAGGATCCTCTGCTGAAACTGGCTATGACAGACAGGCTGGGATTTACTAGGAACTCACTTCTCATACAGGTGTGCCTAAAATAATTTGTTGTTGCCGTCCTTCTGTTTAAAAATCATTACAGATTTCATCCATAGCTATAGGTATAAGGTAATGGTAGTCGTGTAAGTCATTCCTTTGTAACTGGGATGCCTCACTGCCGTGTCTCGCAAAGTGTAACACTTGCAGCTACTATGACATGGAAATAACTGTCTGTGTATGGTTGGGTCTGAGTGGATACATTAAATATGCATGACATCATATCTTGTTGTCAGACATTTTAGCCAGGTTGTCTCCAAACTTCTTCTTCTTCTCACATTAATTGTATTGTTATTTGACATGGAGACTGCTGAAGTCCTATTAATAGAAAAATATTTTTAAATGTCTCATTTTCAGATCTGTCTTAGGCAGTTATAAATTTGGAAAATCAATGTCCCTACTCTAAATACCAGAAAATATACATTATTGATGTATGCTAACTCCAAAAGTTTCAGTCTCATTAGGGTTTTGACTAGCATAATCCTATTCAAAATTTAAGTATCTTCCTCTACCCTACTCTAAGTGCTTTGCCTGAGTCTATCAAGACATCATTAGGAATCCAAATAATTATAAAATGCTTGGCACCAATCAGGCAAGTACCTTGAGTACTGAACATAATGTCACTTTGAAAGGAAATAAGATTTACATCTCTGGAGTTGGCTCAGCATAGGTACTTCAGAAGACAATTACTGGCAAAGACATACACAAATGGGCAAACACTTAATATTTTCATGTTTTTTCCCATAAAAGCCAAAACAAATGATGGCATACTTTTTAACAACGAAAAGTATCTTAAAACTTTTTTACTTTTTAAAGAAAAAAAAATATTTCCATTGAAAATAGATTGGATAGCTGTGTGGTTTTTAAATCATTTTATAACACTTCCTGTGACAGTATTTGGGCAACCTTTATCAGATTTGAGGGCAGAGAAGAGCCACAGCCTGGGAACTAAAATATAGCTCCTCAACTGAGGGAGCTGCTGTGGGGTTTTCAATGCATGTCAAAGTAGCTGCTGCCCTAACTACTGAACTGTCCTTCCTTTCCTACACTAGTAGGAAGCAAAGCTTTTTCTTTCCTTGGAGGGGAGGAAAGTACTTTCCTGTGCTTTGCTTGACATTGTTTTATGAATCTTACCTATTAATTAATTTTTTTGTCTCTTAAAGGAGAGTCATCTCCTGAAAAGCCTACAATAATAAAGTGCCGTTCTCCAGAAAAGGAAACATTTACTTGTTGGTGGAAACCTGGTTCAAATGGAGGACATCCTACTAACTACACTCTGCTTTACAGCAAAGAAGGGTAATGTGCTGTGTATGATTATTCAGTGTTTTAGTAGAAACTGCTGGTAGATCAATCCTAATTGGGTTTGCGTTTAGGAGAAGTCATTTTCCATAGTGTATGGTTTTGTCCAACTGACACATTCTGGAATAGTACTAGCAGGAACATATTTATGGTTGAAATAGGATCTCTTTGCTATGTCAGTTTTTTAAAATTTCTGTGAATTATTCTGTCTTGAAAGATAGACTGTCTTGAAAGTTACCATGGTGAAATAACTGCATAATAGTGCACAACACAAATGCACTGTCCTGTAGTTCTTTGGTCACACAGTCCCAAAACAGCCAGATTTTGAAAATTTCTTATTGTGATAATGCTTATTTATTTTGCACAAGTATTCAAATGCTATGAATGCCTTCTGGCTTCTGCAGTAATCTTGGTCCTAGAGCTTAGGTCAAGTGCCAAACATCATTTTAAAGGAGTAGTCAATATTTTGTTTGGGTCCTGTGACCCGTTTGGCTCACCCAGCAGTGCTCAGCCTTGCATTCTGTACTTGTCAATTGAGAGGCAAGTCTTAGTGGAAAAGGCAGATTCTGGTCTAGCCAGCCAGGGCAGAGTCTGAGGTCCACATTCACAGCTTTGTCTTTTGTTACTGTGCATCTCAAAGGAGCCTGGAAACAACTTTCTCTCCAGTGCCTTGCTGCCTTTGGGAAGCTTGGGAATGGGTTTGGAGGACAGGTACAAAATAGATTTTTTTGAATGACAGGTGATGAAAGACCAAATAGATCCTGAAAGCATATTAATGCTGAACTCATGTTGTGAAATGAACATTGGAAATACTGAGTTTTTAATAGATGGTGAGAAAACTTCAGCAATCACTTCTGCTGGCTCTCTGGAACCTGTAAGGGCCACGTAGTAGACAATGGCATTCAGGAATGTAAGAGCTATACTCTACTAGCCCACTGCTGCATCTACAGCAGCCTAAATTCTTCAGGCTTTGTAGTCTTTCTTGGGGGGCAGGGGGAAAGTGCTTACTCTAGGATTTTCCATGCCTCTTTAATCTGAAAGCAGTTTTCTGATTTCCTTCACTTTGCCAGGAGTGAAAAATCTGGTCCAGCCCTGAATAATGCTGAACTACTAGTCATCAAAGTCAGGTGTCTTGGTCTGTGTAACCTAATCACTGTGTTTCTTTCATTTCAGAGAAGAACAAGTTTATGAATGTCCAGACTACAGAACTGCAGGCCCCAATTCATGCTACTTTGATAAAAAGCACACCTCTTTCTGGACCATATACAATATTACTGTGAGGGCAACTAATGAAATGGGAAGTAACATGTCTGATCCTCATTATGTGGATGTGACTTACATAGGTAAAAGATTAAAAGTATTTTCTGTGGAACCAAATAGTTCAAAATTATGGGTTTTGACACAAGACTTTTAATTCCAGCTCTTCTTATATTACATACAAGTTAAAAATGTGTAAGAACAAATAAGATCTTATCTGGTGTGATAATAAATCAACATTTGTCCCTTTACCATTTTCTTTTCAAAGGAAGCCTAAAATTGCTCAGAACTTTAAAACTGCGTTCAGATAACTATTTACTGGTTTTCCATTTTTCTTTCAGTCAAGCCCTAAGAAACATTATCCAGTTAAAATCTTTTTCCACTCTACCAGCAGCAGAAATCAATTTGATCTTTTAACTAATACACTTGAGCTTGGTTACCTAAAATTGTTTGAATTAGTGCTTTTTATAGCACAGTACTGATAATCTCTATTCTCAGAGTATTTCCATGGAGGTTAGGTGTTTTTTGTCTAAGGGAATGGAACATTTTCACTGATAACCATTTTGTTACCAATGATCTGGCTGCCAGGCTGTCTGGTAAACAGCTTTTGGAGAAAAGGCTTTACATTTTACTTCTATGCTCTGACTACTTGCTTGATGAAGATTTGCAGCAGACAGTGGTAAAATACGTGCATGATGTGCAGAAGCTCTGCCTCTGAACTGAGGAAGCTGCAAGCCTGACTGTAACAGAAACCTAAATTCCATTTGGTTTATTTTTGAGATATAGGTGGGGCTTTAATATTACTGGTTTATTTTCAGACATCCTTACTTATGAATATAGGGGTTATGCTGTTGTATTTTCTGAATGTAAAAGATGTCGGGGGGGAGGCAAGTTTAATCAGCTACATCTGTGTTTTCTGCATTCCCCAAATGAATATGCCAACTTTGGTAAGATTATGGTAAAACACAACTTTCAAATCACAGCATGGAAGATGTTAAATATGAAACTGTTGTGGGGAAAAGCAGTAACACGTGCTAATGTAAGGAAAAACTATTTCTTTTGATAAAGTACTAAGGCAAATCTGAATATAAACTCAACATTTTTACTGCTCTTTATTTTTTTTCTTCAAATTCATAAGTCCATGCCTACTCTGTCAGGAAACTCTTCACCCCTGTGTACCAGCAACAGCTGTAAGTTACAGCACACAATGGAGGTAGAAACTCACCACTCTCATGATTTCATATTTCTTCCTAAAATGCAAGGGAAAAATCATTTACACTCATATGGTCATTCATTTATTTTAACAGTACAGCCCGATCCTCCTGTGAATGTAACTCTAGAACTAAAAAAGCCAATAAATAGAAAACCATATCTGGTCTTGACGTGGTCTCCACCTCCGCTGGCTGATGTCAGGTCTGGATGGCTTACTCTTGAGTACGAGCTGCGACTAAAGCCTGAAGAAGGAGAGGAATGGGAGGTAAGGATGTTGCAAGTTTTTGCTAGATTATATTTTCTGATCAGGAAGACTTTTGTCAGCTAGGTCTCATGCCTGATTTTAATGAAGGAGGCACATTGAATAGTTCAACATTTTTTTAAAAATGCTTGTGTGTTCCGTAATTTCCTGCTAAGAACAGTGGTATCTCAGATGCTGTTGTGTGTTAGCAGATGGCCATTATACAGTAATCATGTTGGCATTGCAAATTAAAATTTTCAGTCTCATTTAGTCAGATTTCTTTTGTGATAATTTGCTCTTAGCCATAAGCACTTCTTAGGTAACAGAAAGCTCAGTAACATTGTAAAACCAGTTAAATTTGTATAGCTAGTCATTAGGTGATAGTTGTCATAGGCGCACAATAACAGTGACTGTCTATAGCTAGCACCTGCAACTCAAACCACTGAGCAGCAAATGGAAGTCTCCAGCTCTTGGTATTTGGCTGCATCCCCTTCTTGTCTTCTGCAATACCTCCCAGTCATCTCTTCCTTCCTTCCCTCCCCCTGTCACGGCATTTCCCAGCTCCCTAGACATGGCAAGATCCACTTTTTACTACTCGTGCAGTTCCACCAACTCTACATTCCTTCCTTTCTCTTCAGTTTAAAGCCACTACCCCTTGTCCTATCACTGCCCTCTCTGGTGAAAAGCCCCTTCCCAGCTTTTCTATAGGCCCTTCAGGTACTGGAAGGCTGACCTAGGGTCTCCCTGGAGCCTTCTCATGGCTGAAGAGCCCCAACTCTCTCAACCTGTCTTTCTAGCAGAGGTGCTGTGATTTTGTAGTGGTTTAATTTGCACAGTATAGCAGAGACAGATCTCATTCCCAGTAAATAATGTTAGAAAGCTGAACTATAGAAATAAAATACATGTACCATTTTTCCATGTCTGCACAAAAATTACTAGGAAGCTATCCAGATTCTTTCTTCATTCCTAACTTGATTATCAAGCCTTAAACCTAGCTGTGACTTTCATATGAAAACACCATGCATTTATGATTTATATTTCATTTCCAGACTATTTTTGTTGGACAGCAAACACAATATAAAATGTTTAGTTTAAATCCTGGAAAGAAGTACATTGTACAGATTCACTGCAAACCAGACCACCATGGATCATGGAGTGAATGGAGCTCAGAAAAGTATATTCAGATCCCTACTGGTGAGTGGCCAGTCATCCTTTCAATAACTATTATTACATGGAAGTAAATCTAATACTTCTGTTAGCTGTTTATGACACCCGTGCAGATTGACATCCTATAGTTTGCCTAGGACAGGTAAGAACATCATTGGTAAGGTAACTGAATTCCCAGTGTCCCTGCATCATACCCAGTTAGATTTCTCCTTCATTGCTTTTTGGAGTTCATAAAGTGAATCCATTTATTTAGTTATTTAAACATGTCCTTTCTGTTGATTCCCTAATTTGTTCTCATGATTGTGGTGGTTAAGACACGGGCTCCAGGGTGAGAAGCAATGGAATTGTTTATTATGAGAAAAATGCTCCATTATATGCTTTTGCAGTGGGAACTGAGAATAAGCAGCCAGGGTACAGAGAGTGTAAACAGCACTCACACCTGCTTCTTGGCACATGCACAGTCCCTGGGTTCCCAGGATGTAGCCAATCACACCCCAAACTCATGATAAACAGTGTTCTGATTTTTGTCAACATTCACAGCAGGCCCTTAGCTGGTCTCATATTGCTTTATCTACTTCTTTACAAATAGAGGAGGCCCTTTTTCTTTTCCCATGGCTGTTCTCCACACATGATGGTAGTTTTTAATTAAAAAGAAAACTAGTAACTGCATTAAAACTGCTACATAGACAACAAAGAGTGACTGCCTTCAGACAATAAGAGCTCTTCATTACTTTTTAACTAGAATGAATTTGAAGTAAATACCTCAGTGTTAAAAGTGTCACATCACAATAGAAATTCTTAAAAGTATCTGCTCCTAGATCATTTAACCCACCACTTAATTTTATTATATGTATTTGATAATGAAATTACTACATTACTGGCATGATTGGATTTGAACCCAATTGCTATAACTGGCTGTGACAAAATTCCTTTCTTCACACGTATCTGTATCATTTTTCAAAGACAGTTTATTTCCTGCACAGTACCATTAGTAAAAATTATATTATCAGATACTACAATTATTTCTGAGATCCATCTATGCTAGTAAAGGCCTTTAGATTCAATATGATGCTTGGCAGTTTATACCAATTTTTAAAATAAAAGTAATTTGAGACTCTTTTTATATGCTGACTATGCTTGTGCTAGATTTGTGTCCTTAAATATTGTCTCTTCCCTAGACTTTAAAGTAAAAGATTTGGTTGTGTGGATCGTTGTTGGTGTCTTATCATCTCTTATATGCTTAATTGTGAGCTGGACAATGATTCTGAAAGGGTACAGGTAAGTCACCACTCTCACAATTGCATGGAGTTGAAAATTCTGAGCCAACCTTTAAACATACATTTCTAATGTTTTATTCAATTTCCTGTAGGTTTTTTGTTCTCTTATAGGCTGTATGTTACAGGTATTTTACTTTAAATTCCCAATGGATAAACAGGCATTTCTATTCTTTAGTTAAACCAAGCTAAATTCTCAGTTGGTTAAGACATGTCTCTCTTAGGTCTGACTATCTTGGTTAGCCATGTAAATATTCAGCAAATGTCATTTGGAACATCCCTGCTTCTGTAGAAGACATGTCTGGTTTTGCCCTAGTTTCCTAAAAGAAACTAGATTATATTATGACCTTGTCTTTTGGCCCACCTGACTGTCAGTTCCCTAGATAATTTGCAAAAAGTACTGAGTAGAAGAAAGAGGCAGACGCTTTTGACGGAAAAGCCATCAGAAGTAATTCATCATAAATCCTGAGCAGTCAGCTGACTGTCAAGTATACACATACAGGCCCACCCCTGAACTATGCCCCAGAAAGCTGTTTCTAGCTTGTTTCAGTGATAAAGTTACAGTGATATTAGAGAACTGGGGGTTAAGAGGCAAAGGACAATAAAAGAATATTAGCAGTTTTACTGTTCCAGATGACTAACTTCTGTACTGTTCTCTTTCCTATAAATACATCTAAGGGTAACTTATGAACTGTAACTGGATTTGTAAATTACCAAGATGAGTAGTAGACAGAAAACAGATGTCTGACAGGGAGGTATCAGATATGGGAGAAGTGCTTAAAATGTCAGTCTGCTTCAGAGGAAATGGGAGAACAAACAGAGATAGGGCTCGTGCTTATGCCCTGTGTGTTTGTTCCTTTTTTTTTTTTCTTTCAGAATGATAGCCTTTATCCTACCACCAGTTCCAGGACCAAAGATAAAAGGCATAGATACACATCTGTTAGAGGTGAGTACCACTGATAACAACAAAATAATCTGCCATTACTTGCTTTTCCGAGTTATATACTAGGGAACATAATTAACTTTAGTAAAGTATAAAACAGATTCAATTAATTTAATCAGTGTGAAAAAATAAGTGACACTTTCAGGTTGGTCATGTGGAGGGCATGTGTGAGACAGAGTCTTGCCTTGCACTCAAAGTAGGAGGGTGTTTGAGAACAGGATTTGCTACCTCAGCTGTTCCCTGGGACACCACAAGAGCCAATGCCTGTGTGATCTTCCTAATAGTTCTTATGGAAGTTGCTCTCCACAGCCTCTTGCCATGCTGAGAAGACATTGTGCTCTATCATTGTCCCCCATTTCCCTCTTGTTAAACCCGTGAGATCTGTAGCTGGTGAAAGATAGTCCTCCTGTTTTAGAAACATGAATTCTGGGGTTGTGTCTTCCCACTGAGGTGAACTCAAAGACATTTTCTTCTTACACTATTACACTATTTTCTGCAGCAGTACAAATCCAGTTCAGGTCTAGTGATGTAGCTATTAAAAATACTTGCATTTTAAATACATAGATTGTTCACAATTGTTCTTGCTAGATAAGCCCTTAGGTTAACAGTGGAAAAATGTATGTTATTATGCCCCTAGACTGGAAAATCTGAAGAATTATTGAGTGCTCTTGGTTGCCATGGTTTCCCTCCAACATCAGACTGTGAGGAACTACTGATAGAATATCTAGAGGTAGAGGACAGTGAGGATCAGCAGCTTATGCCCAGCCATGACAACAGTCATCCTAGCAAAAATGCAAAAATGATACCCAAGGAAACAGACAGTGACTCTGGTCGGGGGAGCTGTGACAGCCCTTCCCTGCTTTCTGAGAAGTGCAGGGAGTCCCACACTCTTCCATCAACATGTCAAACACAAGAAGTTAGAGATGTTCAAGAAAATAAAGGAGGAAGAAGGGTCTGGGAAACTCACTGTATAGCCTCAGAACAGAAAATGCTCCTTTTTGACAATGAGAGTACAAAGTCATCCACATGGCCTGCAGCTCAGTTACCTAATAATCAGCCCCCTATGTTTGCCTATCACAGTACTGGAGATATACCTAAGATAACACTGAGTACCACAAACGTGAACATTGCACCAGTTTTGATGGGAAATGAAGAAAAGCATCATTCACAATATCCTACCACTGAAACTGTCCATGATGACATGGGAAAGCAAAGAGAGGTGGAGAATTTGCATTTCAGAATTGACCAAACCACAGTGCAGGTCAAACAAAACAGACCTAATGACAAGTCACCTTTTTTGAACCCTAAACTGATGGATTATGTAGAAGTTCACAAAGTCAGACAAGATGAAGAGCCAGCAGTATTACTGAAACATAAAGAAAACAGTGGAAAGACTGAAAAATACATTGTTCCAGGAACCAGCAAAGAATATACAAAGGTCTCAACGGTTATGGACCATAATATCCTAATACTAATGCCAGATTCACGCATTCAGCACATACCTGTGTCTCAAGAACCTGCAAGGGAAACATCTCAGAACCCTCAGCAAGGTCAAGCTGAGAAAAATATGAGCTACTGTCTGACAGTTCCAAGTGAGTGCAAAAGAGACACCAGTGGATCAGAGTACATGGACCCATCTTCCTTTATGCCCTCCTTTAAGTAACTAGTAGTTAGTACCGTTCATGCTTAGTAGTTAGGTACAGTAAAACAAAACCACATAGCAAATTGTTCCTTTAAAAAGCCTAGTCACCTATGTGTATTATACAGAAGATAAAATAAGCTGTGGATTGAGTTAATAATCATGGAAGTAAACCTTGGATCACTAACATGTTTTTCTGCCACAGGGAAATGAGAAAATGGATATTATCTGTCACAGAAAATAAACTGAAAACTAATTATTAATTGATTAAGCCTGAGGGAATACTGAAGATTTAACAAAGACCATAGTGATCTGAGCAGTTCCTAAATCAGATAAATTGTTGCACAGCAGCATTATGATCTACAGTGTATTTTCATCTGAATGGATTCTGACACTAGATTAAGTTTTCTTAATATTTTTTCTCTATCTTTAAGAAAAAAAGGAGCTCTTGTATATGACAAATCACACATAAAAGATAATGTATTCAACAAATAGCAGTAAAATAACAAATTTTTCTAAATATATTTTAGCTTTCTTTCAATGTGACAGAAGACTTTGCATCCCATTCATATCCTTGTCCAAACATACCAAACTTGAAAAAAATAGCAGGACAATATTTTATATACTGCCTTACTGTATATAATATACAATTCTACTTTAGTACAAGCCCATATGTTTAACAATGTATTTTTAAAGGCTATTTTTCTATTATCAAAAAAAAAAAGCTAAATACAATATTTTTTGATTTCCCAATGTTATTTAGCTACTTATGAACTTTTATGTTTCCTTCTGCTGACACAGCAGTAACAAGTCTATACAAGTTCTATACAAAGCATAAAATTAAACTTTATACTAATTAAGAATACAAAGTAAATTTTAACTATATTTCTAATATATTACAAATGTATTACTATTTTAATTGTAAATTATTTATTTAAAATGTTTTTATCACCTGTAATTATAAAATTATAATAGAATCTAGGGTTTGAAAGCAAAGCTTTTTCCCACTGAATTTGTACTCTGATGCCAATCACAAATGGAATGGTGTTGTCCTGAATCCTTAGGCACAGCACTTTTCTCTGAGCCTGGAAGAAAAGTTTGAAGTCAGATTTTTCATAATGAAGTTATTTATATTAATTTTGGGATCCAGCCTCTAAAGTCAAAGATAAGAGGCATAAAATCTGAGTCAGAGCTCTGCTGAAATATTGGTGTGAATAAGGAAAGGAGTGCATGTATTTCGGCTGGACAGATGTCATAGAATCATAGAATCATTTAGGTTGGAAAATATTTCAAAGACCACCAAGTCCAACCATTAACCTTGCACACTGCCAAGCCCCACTAAACCATGTCTCTAAGCATCACGTCTACACATCTTTTAAATATCCCTAGGGCTGGTCACCCAACCACTCTCCTGGGCAGCCTGTTCCAGTGTTTGACAACCCTTTCAGTGAATAAATGTTTCCTTACACCTAATGTAAACCTCCCCTGGTGCAACCTGGAGTCCAGTCCTCTTGTCCCAGGAACAGCAGTAGGAACACTGAGGATCCCTCTCATGCCTTGTAACCAAAGGCAGAATTAAAATGATACTGTGGTCCTTCCTTCTGGACACAAGTTTAATCTACTCCAGGAAGATATGATCAAGCAATGACTGAGTAAAACTAGGCCAAGTATTGAACCAAATCACTAATTTCAGGGGAATTTGGAAACACAGAGGAAATTGTACTGTACGTGTAGTGGGAAGTGTATTTACTATAGCTGAGTTCCCTTCTGTTCTTTCCTGAACAGCTTTACATTTCTCTAGCTTTTAATCATTTTATGCACAGAGCCAGCCTTCCTGCAGTATCAGGAACCTGCTGCAGAGCCAGCTAAAAGAGACTTTCAGATTTTGAAGGTCCCAGAAGGACCTAATCTAATTTGGTAAATCAGATTCTCATGTTTTACCTCCATGTCATGGAACTTGCTCAAGTACAGGTCAGTTGAGCCATCTAGTCCTTCCACTGGAAGGACTTTAGAGTTTAACTATCTGTATGTCTGTAAACATACGTATTAGTGTATATGTAGCATTTGCATTAGGCATCAAATTCAGAGCCTGTGTCCTCTGTACAGGCAAGGTACTGCCCACTTCAAGAGGTTGATCAGAGCAGTCTGGATGCTCTGCTGAACGTGCAGAGAGGTATCTTGAATAAGTAGCCACTTATTTAATGCTTGAAGACATAAAGTGGCTACTACAAAGAGAGCATCCAAGCATAAAATCTGGTTAGTTATAGTTAACAATTGTTTCTGTTGCAACAATACACTGTAGCATGCAGTACACCTGACAAATTTTCCAGAGATCCTAGAAGTACTGCAACGAACCCATCAACTTTTCAGTACCAACTGGAATGTTTTGCAGGGCAGCAGCTGGTGTGTGTGCATGTGTCTAGGCTGATAATACACTCTTTATCCCAGTGCTTTATTTGCACTTCAGTTTTGTGACTGAACGTGACAGAGCTGGTCTGGATCAGACACGTTCTGTTTCTCTGCACAGACAGAAGCTGCAGCTCTCTGCTCCTAAGGATGTGCATAAAGCAATGCTGCTACAGGACTTCCGTGATGCATCTCTCGATGCACAGAAGCTACAGAACCTTTAAAGCCACAGCCTAAAGATTTTCCTCATGCAGTAGATTCCTTAGGGTACAAGGCAGGTGACTCCACAGATGTTGTAAACCAAAGAAAGCACAGGATAAGCTGCTTTGGACCTAAGGCAAACAGACACAACTCTTGGCAGATTTTATGTGTAGGATTCATCCTGCCTGACTGTAGGAGTTGATCTGGGTACCTCCAGTAATCTGTAAAGAGAACTGAGTGGAAGAGTTTCTGTGCTTTGCAATAAATTGGTACTGAAGCTGCAAAATAGCTGTAGCCTAAATTACATTATGAGGTGTAGATTCTCTCCTACCTTTTCTGATGAATGTATCAGTATGCAAAATCATCATGGCTTTCTGTGTAAAAGGAAATTCAGCCAGAGGGGAAAAGGTGCATTTTCTTGTTGCTCTGAGGTAGCTAAGCTTTCTGGGAGATGTGCTAGCTAATACAATCTGAACACAATTTTCATAAATATATTTAATAATTTAAGCTGAACAAATTTGTAGGTTAATTATCTTTCCCTTGGATTTGCTTTTATTTTCCAAAACACATTGTTACTCCCAAGGTAGGAGCAACACCTTCTGAAAGTGGCCTTTAACATCTGAAAGTACATTAAGAAGAGAATAAAGCAGTTTTCTGTAAAAATCAGAATAACCTTCTTCTAAGTGTATGGGTCTTTGGATTTTCAAATACTTCTTTCTGTTTGCAACGATGTTGTTTGCTTGCAGCTCTTTCAGGAATAGCTTTTATTAGGAGACAGGTGAGATTTGGCAGCAGTTGTACAGTCAGTTGGAAAATTATGACATACCAGTGGGAAATAACATGCTCTCGAGACATCCTTTGATATACAGAGGGATGAAGTCTGTCACAGAACTTACCCCAGGAACAGGGATTAACCCTCTATCCCTTACCCCATTAGTCAAAATTTATTACTTGGAATAGTGATTTGTAAAATTTGAACATTGTTCTCAATGTCAAATTTATGCATGAGTCACTTAAAGTGCAAATTATTTTTTAGTAGCATAAAAGCCCTGAAAGGAAGGATTAAAGCCCTCAGAAGTAATTAATTTTATAAAACTCATAAAATTATATATATATGTATTTTAATTAATTACCTTCCCTTTAGATGCTGACTAATGTTATTAACAGGTTTTCTTCAGTATTGACAAACATGACTCATTATCTTAAATTTTCTAATTATTTTCTTTAGCAAAGACATGTTTGATGTACAATTTTAGTATTTTAGTGTAATATTCCTGGCTTTTAAAAAAATACAATTTATTGAAGTGGGACAGGTATTCCCAAAACTCACATAAAATGCAGACTTGAAAAACTGTGTAGATTATACTATGTAACTACAAACATTACTTAATAAAAATGTTGTAAACTGACCTTATATCATACTAGTATGGGGACATATGTGTTTATGGAACAAACTCTAAAAAAAAAAGAAAAAAAAAGTCATGATAACTGATTTATGTTAAAGCAGTGAATTCTGTGGTATATCTGTTTATGTGTATATTTAGATGGCTGACAATATGCAGTTGCTTTAAATGTCATTTAAGTATTTAAGTATTTAAACTGTAGTAACAGCAGGTGTTCATAATGAATAATCAGGATTTTATTGTGATCTCTGAAGCATTGTGTATGTAGGGTTCACTTCATGAATCCTGCAAATGTATTTCATAATTTTTCATTAATTGTAAACAATTTGAAGGTGTTGTGCAAGGAAACCAAAGTCATCTAAGTCAGCTGATAGATGCTACACGTCCTCTACAAAGCCATAAAGACAAATGAAATTAAACAGATCGTAAGATCAGGCATCATGTTCTCAACAAACTACTACCTCAGATCATGTTTCTTGTTCCCTTTAAAAAGGCAGACAGAAGTATTTTACTTTGTGTGTCAAATTGTGAATCAGTCTATCAAGATTTTTAAAAATCCTGCTTTTAATTTTCAAATTGTTTTTGTTAACTGACAGCTTGTCATGGGATCATTACTTATGTTGCACTGGTAGCACTAGGATGGGATATTTGAGATGTGTAGCAAAATTACATATTTTTTATGTGGAAAAATAACAGAGAAATGTCCATGTTTTAGGGAAAGCCATACTGGCCAGCTTCCCAGCCAAGAATCAGCCCGTTTCCTGGGCTGAAGAGTTTTTTGCCACAGCCTGTGTGTTCAGCTTCCTAGGGCTGAATGAGCTGAGTTGTCAGAGATGCTCTGATTCTGGGTCTCAGCAGTGGAATTAAGCATTTATCAAAACTTGCTATTTAGAAAGACCCAGTTTTAGCTGCCTTTCTGAGAAATAAATCTTCAAACTTTCCCTAAATGAGCAACAAATGGACATTAACCCAGCTCTAAACAATCTCAAACCCTCATTCAGACTCAAGTTCCTTGTGGGTGTGGAAAGATGGACTGAATTATGTTAACTGGAACAATCTTGAGGAGCTGCCTTGAAAACAATTTGGAAACAAACAAGGGAATTTTGTAATCCTTCCTGTGTATGTCAAGCAGGAGATTAAAGATAAATGGAATACAGAAACACATGCTATATGGGGATAGAAAGAGAGCTTAGTGATGGAAAGAGGGACACAGTTGCTGCATGTGGCAAAATGGAAGAGGTGTACAGTCACTGTAGGGGGGTGAACAGGTGGATAATGAGAGAAATCAGAGGGGGTAAGCAGGCATTCTGACTACAGCTAAAAGGGAGGGAGGACAGAAAATGGAACCAAAGGAATCACGTGTAAGAGCAGGAAAAAATGGGAACTAGTAGAACTGCAGAGAGTGATAATTGAGGGGGAAAAAAACCAAACCAAACCAAAACCACTTTGATATCAAAAGTGGGAATATGCACAGGTACCTCATATAGTCCACAAAAGTAATAAATACTTATTACATGCTGAACAGTTGACAAAATGCTGAAATCAGCTATTGATCAGCTGTTACATATGAGCAGCAAAAGTCCTATATGTGGGAAGCAGTCACTCTCTCTCTGTCAGTTACAGGATTTTTTTCCATGTATCTGAAAGTGGTCCTGGGCAATCGGAATACTTGAAGAGCTAGATCCCTCATCTGATCTGTGTTGTATTTCCTACATACCTAAGGAAAATAAAAATATTTTTAAAAAATCAAGATAAGTAAGGTGTACCACACTTTTTTTATAAAGCAACCTGCAGTTTTTCAGATAGATCTACCAGTGAGGTGTGTCTGTCCATTCACATCGTCTCACACATGCCTGTCATTCTTAAGCATTCTTCTGTTTTTTATTTATTAAAGATAATGTAATGTCCTAGAACTTCCAAGAGAAAAACAACTTTGGGGATATTAGTAAACCATCTCTTGGCATTTCTGGGTATTGTTTAGTTTGTACCTGTGATAATGTATCTGTTAACATTTTCCTTCTTCAGAACATCCCTGTCTTGGTAATAAATTTGGAAAAATGCCAGGTCAGGCTTAAAAGACATCTCTCTCTCTTGCAAGCTAAGTTTTTAAGATAAAGTATTGTATCTGTCAAAATTAATTAAAAAAAAAAAAACAAAAAACACAAAAAAAAAACCAAAACAAAAACAAAACAAAACAAGAACCAGAAAAAACCCACCTGAATTAGTTGTGTGACCTCTTGCAGTGCTGATGTACTAAGAGCTGGGCTTACACTCAACATTTTGGTGTGTAGAAAAGTTAGATATAAGGAAGCCTTTTTTTTACATCTTCCTCTTTTATTTTTGGAAGGTTTAACATCCTGTCCTACTTTGTGATGCTGCTTGTCTTGGACTTTGTCTTGATTTGACTTTTGTTTTGGTCAATGCTGCTTCTGGTTCTTTTTTGTTGTTGTTGTGAGCTGCTGAGTACTTTCACCTTATTTTGTCATTAGTAAAAGTGGAAATGTTTCACTTCAGTTCCTACAAAGTCTGCCTTGGTTAGTTTCACAGACATGTAGCACTGAGTAGAATTTTTACAGGATGCTGGAAATCTTTGTAGAAGTCACTTGTAGAAAATATCCCTTCAGTAGAACAGAAAATTATACATGTCTAGAAAGAGGCAGATTTTTCTACATGCAGAATACATGCAGTAATATAATGATGTCAAATCGTATTTTTTAATATTCACAATGCAGTACACTACTCTCAACTCTCATCTCTGTGTCCAACATTCCAAAAGGAAGAGGAAACTACTGCTCAGATATACTCAGAAAGAGCTCCTGGGCTGCTTTACTGTTATTTTTCTTTTTGGAAAGTACTTTTCTTTAAAATCTGACTACAAATACCGTTCATTATCCATCACTTCCATATATGCATCATATTGCTCAGAGATACTCGGCACTATCTGAGCTTCTGGAATCTTGATATTGTACTTCATCTATTTTTTTAGTCATTGTGAAAAATACCGCAATAGTGAGGGTGCTGGTCTGAAAAAGTGTTGCCCAGAAAAAAGAAAAAAAAAAAAAAAGTGTCAGCAGTTGTTAACTAATTGTATTTGTTACAATTTCTGCCATGCTGTTAAGTGCAGGTAAAAGTTTCTGGAACTTCCTTGCCTGTAATTGTGCCAGCAGGTCTCACAAAGAAGCATAGTTATAAATTAAATTGCATGTTCTGAATAATATGCAGAATAAACAACATACTTGCCAGCAGAGATAATCCAATATTTAAAGCAAACTTACTTCATTTCCATAGGCCATTTCACTGCTAGCCCTGCAATACAGGCTAGGCATTTTTTCCATTACAATCTCAGAATTTGTATGCAATTTGGAATATCCGAGTTATTGTTGTGTCATTGCTGTACCAACAGAATGACTTGAAGCACAATTATTCTACGAACTAGATCAAAATGTTTTGTAGATTTCTAAAATTCAAGAAATTACATAAAGTAGATTTCATATGCAGGATGTAAATTGGTTGGAGAATACTGGTATAAAAAATAGTTGCTCAGGAATTCTTCATTGTTTCTAAGTGTATCTGAAGGAAAATGCTTTATTTTTTAAGTTCTTAATATTGAAGATGCTGGCTTTGATAAAATGTTAGCTATTTCAGTCAGAAGATCAATATTGTTATGAAGTCTGTAGCTTTCTGATGGAATTTTCAATCTTTTGTCATTGTAAAATCTCTTTGCAATCGTGTTTGCATTTCAATTTAATAAAAGTTCTTGTGTGAAATTCACAAATTCTACCTTTTTTTCATTAAATCTAACGATGTCATATAAAATGTGGGGGGGGG
>NW_009952481.1:2641193-2642189 GCF_000747805.2 Chaetura pelagica
GTATAAAGTCAAAGGTGGTGATAAAAAAGGGGGGGGGGGGGGGGAGGGAGAAGGAAAAGCCAGGCATCCAGCACAGCCAGTAGGACAGGTTCCCTGTCCATGTGGAAAGCCCCACGACAGATGTGTTTAACCCACTTTGCATGCACCACTACAGAGGGCTCGTGCACCAGGTCATTTCTTTTACATGCCTCTTTGTGGCTCTGTGTGTGGAGGAAGATTATCCCTGCAAATCAGGGCTTTCAAGTTAGCACAGGAAAAGTCTGAGGAAGGCTCAGCATTTGGGAATCCCACCCCGGTTAGTAGAAAATAAAAATCTCTGAGGCACTGCAGCAAGATTAGGCAGTTCTCTTGCAAAACTGAGACTGCCCTGCAGGGTCAGTGACACACTCAGCTTTCTGCCTGAGTAACCCACATCTTTTAATCTAGTTACACTGTTTGCCAACTACCACTCTAGGCAACCAGGCCACAAATCTATTTTTCTTTCAGTTGATTCCATTAGATGTGTCATGAATTACCCTGTCACATCATCTTTCACAATTTCCTGATCCACCTGACTGTAGTAAAAGATCACAGAGTAATAGAAATACAGAATGGTTTGGTTTGGCAGGGGCCTTAAAAGATCATCCAGTTCCAACCTCCCTGTGTGAGCAGGGACACCTCCCTCTAGACCAGGTTGCTCAGAGACCCATCCAGCCTGGCCTTGAACACTTCCAGGGAGAGGCATCACCAACCTCCCTGGGCAACCCTTTCCAGTGCCTTCCTACCCTCATGGTGAAGAACTTCTTCCTGATCTCTAACCTAAATCTCCCCTCTCTCAGTTTAAAACCATTACCCCTTGTCCTATCACTCTGGTGAAAAGCCCCTCCCCAGCTTTCCTGTAGCCCCTTCAGGCACTGGAAGGTGCTATAAGGTCCCCCCGGACCCTTCTCTTCCCCAGGCTGAACAGCCCCAACGGCACGCGCGGGGGGGCGGGGCGAGGGGCGGGGCCTGGAGCCC
>NW_009952481.1:2642324-2646997 GCF_000747805.2 Chaetura pelagica
GGCTGGATCCGCCAGCTCTGCCGGGAGGACTTTGGGTGCAGCTGCAGATTCCTCTTGGCAGAGGCCCAAAGGCAGAATTTCTCTAACTTAAGGGTTTGTTGTGGGTTTTTTTATGAGTTAAGTTTGAGAGTGGAGTCCTGCCGACGATTTGGTTCATTAGTGCTGTGAGTGGTTGTAAGGGAAGAAGCAGTGGGTGTCATTTGTCCCAGGAAACTGCACTCTTCATTCATTTCTATTTTGATGTGGCTTGGAAAGTGCTTGGAACCTTTGAAGACAGTTCTCAGCAGATAATATTGGGGGTGTAGAAGGAGAAGAGTAATTAAATGGCAACTTTTTTGATACCTGCTTCCTTACCCTTGCAGCTAAGTGAAAGGTGGGACAGTGGGATGTTTCTAGGGCTTGGGAAGGAGGACAGAGGGTGGCAGAGGCAGTTGTCAGGGCCCTGAGCAGCCTCACCTGGGGCCTCCAGCTGTGCCTGCTGCCCAGGAGCCCTGTAACAGCTCAGGGACTGGAGCTGTGCCATGGACACGGCTTTGCCACCAGTCCAGCCTCTGGCCCAGGCTCCTGGACCAACCTTGGACCTGTGCCTTTGTCTCTAGCCCTGTGTGGGAAACTGTTCTTTTCTTCCCCACGTAAGTCTAAACGCCCTGTCTCTGGCCCCATCTCCTGCCGCTTTGACGGGGCTACCTGGGGTGGACCCTGGACCTGTTTTGTTTCCTCCACTTATGTGGGGCACTCTCAGTGGACCCTGGTTTGGACAGTTTGTTCAGGTCTGTTAGGACTGTACCCTGGTCCCTCAGAGCACTACCTGTGCTGTGGTCACCCTGCTCTCCTGGCAGAGAGAGAATCCCTTGTAGAGGATTCCTGCTTTGGCTGTTCCAGACCAGATGCTGTATTAGAAACTGTTTTGGGGTTGCTTTTTAAATATTTTTTTTTTTTTTTTTTTTGGCAAAATGAAAGTCCAGGTGAAACTGGATGTTGAGTTCCTAGAGAAGAGTCTTTATGGGCTTTTTAGTAACATATAGTTGGCATTTACAAAGATATGCTACGTAATTATTTTGTTCCCCCAAGAAAACCTGAGAAAAAAAAACAAAAAAACCCCTTTACTTTCACCAGATATTGTGTGCTCTGTGAACAAGCTTACCGAGAAACTCTTTCAGATGTTGACTTTGAGAAGTGTTTGATAATACTCTTGCTATTTTGCAGTTGCCTTTAGGCAGCAGAAATGGAAAAGCACTGTCTCCACACAACAAAAAATGCCTCCTTGTGATTTTGTACCTGAAAAATATACTGTAAGTCATACATACTACCCTGAACCTAAGTAAGACTACATTACTAGACTTAAGTGCTAGGCTTATCTGCTTTAAGTAGTCAGTGCATTAAATATCATTTATTTTGTTTGTTTGGGAAAAAAACTATTCTGTTTCAACTAGGATGTAAACTGTTGATGTACCTATGTGACAGTACTGTAACTTATGACCAAATTGTTGATGTGAAAAACTTTAAGGAAGACATAACTGTAGAACAGTGGTCTTATTTGAAAACCTGAGTGTCAGTGTTGTGTAGAACCCTCTATGTGCCAGAATTCATTAAAATCTTGGTACTGTGAATGACTGCTATAGGCAGGTGTGTAATCTGTGTGACCTGCTAGAGCTTCATTAGTCTGGATCGTCAGAAAGCATGAACAGGTACTGACTTTTTGGTTTTGCTCAGTCCTATCCATACGAGCACATGCAGAAGATTCGTGAACGACACGTTTCTCCTTCTCTGAGAACCTATTACAAGAAGCCGCTGTTGCTGCATCAGGGACACATGCAGTGGCTGTTTGACTATGAAGGGCGAAGATACCTCGATCTCTTTGCTGGAATTGTCACTGTTGGTGTTGGTCACTGTCACCCGTAAGTTTGTGACTATTTGATTTATGCCATCAAGTGCAGGAAGAGATACCTGTGTTGGTTTTGTTCTTCATTAATATGTGGCACTGTGAGCCTAAAACCGGAATATAATTCACTGAATTGTCATGTCTCATGAATTAAGATCCATTTCCTCTATGTTTGGGAGAATTCATTGCTTTATCTACTTGTTCAGCCATCTGGCCAAGGGAGCAGGGTCTGCATTTTCATAATTAGTAACATCTATGTGCGCACAAGTGTGTTGAACTGAATCCCTCTGTCTCTTCTTGTGCCACACGCAGGAAGGTAACTGTGGCTGCCCAGAAGCAGCTTGCTCGCCTGTGGCATACCACCAATATCTACATGCATCCCTCCATCCATGAGTATGCTGAAAAACTAACTGCTCTTCTTCCAGACCCTCTTAAGGTACTTTGCTTCTGACAGGAGCAGGGGCTGGTGAAGGGAGTGTGTGTTTGTAATAAATGTTTAATATAAAAATACTTATTAAATAGATGAGAGCCAAGATAACTGTGGAGAGACAACCTGTATGGGAAGTATAGACTGTCAGGTAAAGAGAGAGAGCATAGTGGCCCTCAGCTACCAAGATGTTAGCTACTTTTATATGTAGCCAGCCTTAATTTGCCTGGCCTCATTAAAATTAACAGTGAAAAGTGTTTGGCAATAGAGTAGTGAGCATTACTGAAAGTTAATAAATAAATAAACCACATAAATGTAATAAAAATAATAACACATAATAATAATAATAACACATAATGTTCCATATGCCTAGAAGCAGTAAGAAAAATAGAGGGTTTGTTTTCAGGTAAAATAAACTGGTAATAAAATTAAAATAATTCAGCAGAAGAGTGTGAGGCTGTTGCAGTCTTAAAAATGAGGAGTGAAAAATTGTACAGTGTATGGGCAACACTGAGTTTGTCACAGTGAAGTGACCTTGTGGTAGTGATAGGTTATAGCTCATAGTCTTCCTAAGTGACATGGCCTGATGTCAAACGAGAAGGTGGTGGTCGTGTGCTGTGCTGATCCCAAGCAATCTCCTCCAGGTGGTTTATCTGACCAACAGTGGGACAGAAGCCAACGATTTAGCCATGTTGATGGCAAGGCTGTACACGCGTAACTTCGACATGATCTCTT
Organism: Chaetura pelagica; assembly: GCF_000747805.2. NCBI lineage: Eukaryota > Metazoa > Chordata > Aves > Apodiformes > Apodidae > Chaetura > Chaetura pelagica. Next base: position 2,645,369 of record NW_009952481.1, read on the forward strand.
TAAGGTAATGCTGATAGATCTTCACAAAGTTCATTTCCATATGTGATCAGTCTCTACGTGCCTAAACCAAGAAAGAACAGAGAGCTCCTTAACCTCAAATCTGGTGAGGACAACCCTGTGAAATTATTTTATTTGGCAGAAAGGAGTAAAATTAAGTTAAGCTTTGACACGGTGTGTTAGGCCTAGTTCACATACAAAGCACAACCTGCATTTTTTGCTTTTGTTTCTTAGAAAAGGGTCTGGTCTCTGTTCACAGTGTGCTTTGCTGGGTTCTTCAGCAGCAGCTGCTGCTTTGTTCCATCATTCCACCCCTGAGTGCCCCTCTTTGGGAGGGTACAAAGGTACCTCTGGAGCAGCAGTGCAGTGGACCACAGCACAGAACTGCTTTGGCTGAAAACTAACCTGGCAGAAGGACTCACTGTTTTGTTTGTTCTGCTGCCTTATTTTTCTGCCAGATCCCTGAATCACAGTTCACTGTTCAGGTACACACACAGCTTTCCTGGCTTAACAACAGAGGCAGTGTGGGACTGAGTCCTGTGTAAGCACCAGTGTAAGCAGTTCTGCTCTTCACTGTGCATCTCAGGCAGCCTCAAGTATTTGAATAAAAGGCCTTGTAATGACAAGCTGTGTTTCTCTGTTATTCTGTTCAGCAGAACACTGGGTGCCCACTTCGTTTGTATATTGTCGTTAATGAACTTTTCATTTGTGTATACAACTGGCAGCAAACCACCATGTAGTTTAATGGTTGGCAGCATCTGTTGGAGACAACAGCAGTTCCTAAGATTCTAAGAAAAGAGATGTTGCTCTGGAGGGCTCAGGTGCTACGGCAGAACTTTGTGAGGAGCTGTCTGAATTGCTGTTGGTTCCAGTCATTGTTCTCTTCTCCTTGCAAATGCTACCTCACAGTTCTAACATTTGAAATTTCAGGAAACCGATGCAGATGGTTGGTCATGGATCTTCCAAAACCTGAGCAGAAAAAGAAAAATGGCAGTAGGAATCTTAATGTTTCAGTGTAACAATGCACACTTCCCCCACTAAGTTGTAGCTGAGGAATATACCTTGTCAGAACTACTGTTGCTACAAGCTCTTCTTGGAGATGAGTGATGTTCATGTGCTTTGTTTATTTGCACAGGGGAGCTTACCATGGAGGCAGCGCATCCACGCTGGGATTAACAGCTCTTGGTGTTTATAAGCATGGTGTTGCCAGTGGCTTTGGCTGTTCAACAGTGAGATTTTTTTTTAATTTATTTTTTAAATAATCTGGTAACTAACAATGCATTTAGGTATTTCAGCAATGAGTATGTTTTCTATCCTTAAAGAGCTTTATGGTCACTTACTAAGAAGCAGAGTAGCTGTTCCTGCTGTGTGAGCACAATAACAGCCAGAGTGCCCTTTCCTTCTCTGTGTAGTCACTCTTATTTGGATTTGGGACAGTCACAACATGAGTGGCCATGATTTACAGTGCTTTAGTCATGCCTGGTGCTTGCATGGAAGTCTATGTAAAGTGCAAAATAATAATGCTCAGAAGTCCTTTTCTTAGGTTTGTTTTGGCAAATCTGTGCAAAGCTGCTTTCAGCCAGTCTGGAGTAGATCCTCCCTTGGAACAAGAAAACAATCTATGGTGTCCCT
>NW_009952481.1:2647261-2669710 GCF_000747805.2 Chaetura pelagica
GGACAGGAGACATACATGTTAAGGGCATCCACTGGGGATAAATGGCCATACATCCTCTCCCTGCCATTGAGCAGATGGGAATCATTTTCTGTCAGCTGGAACCTGGCACTGGCTACTCTGATCTGTACTGGTGGTAGCTCAGCAACAGCACTGGATATCGGAAGGTTCTGTTATACTTCCATCACAACCCAGCTCAATAAATGAGTTGCCTGAAGTCATGCAGTTTTTCATCAGCAGTCAGGATGAGAAGGCTGGAGTTCCCAATTTCCAGCCTGTCATTGCTCTACTAGATCTGCCTGCCTTCCTGTATTTTTCAGATTTTTATCATACTTCCAATTATTGAAGTAGTACCGGCCAACTTTTAAGATGTTGCTATTACTTTTAGATAACCAAACCTTCTGATTAACTTAAAGAACAAAACAAAGGAAATAATCAATTTTGTGACTTCTGACCTTGTTTTTTCCCAAAACTTCTGTCTGTGTTCTGCCACTCCTTGAGGGGGAAGTTTGGTATCATTGGTATCATTCCACAAGTGTTCTCCAGACAAGTTGCTTGAACTCAATGTGCCCTTCTACTCTTAACCAACTTTTTTTTAGCCTTCTTTTCACTAGTCATCCCTAAGTATGATCAAAATCTTTCTCTTAGAAAGGTGTCACCAAATCTGTAGCTGTTTCTCTTATGCTTGACAGACAATGTTACCAGATGTTTTCCGTGGTCCGTGGGGAGGCAGCCATTGTAGAGATTCTCCAGTGCAGACTGTTCGAAAATGCAGCTGTGCAGAAGGTTGGTCAATGACAAAAAGCATTTGGCTTTTAGATTAGAGAATATTAGAGGGCTGTGGAAATAGGTTATATTTATCTCCTCAAGAAAAGTTGAACTCTGGTTAGGATTTGCAAGGGTAACCAAATAAAATATTGCAGAGAACCTGAGGCACCTGCTTGCTTCTGGGAAAAATTTTGGCCAGGTGACACCTCATATTCTCAGTTTCTTCTTAAAATCCCAGCCTTTGTTTTCAGCACTTGTCATGATCGACTCTGGAAGCTGTGGAACTCTCTTTAGCACATCTGGAAGAACAGAAATGTTGATTAGTGTTTTCTGCTGTTTCTGAATTTTGGGTGGCTCTCCAGCTTTTGTTTCAGAATATTGTGAATAGTACAGACAACCTGATGCCAGTGATAGGCAAAACATCTTACATGAGGCAAAATGTTCCATACGCAGCATGTGAAAGCTCCTCTACTGCTCTCATATTAACAACAATCACAGCCATTTTTTAATTGTTTCAATGGGCAATCTTTAGTATTTTAATTCACGTGCACATGTGACAGAATGTTTTCCTTTTAGCTTTGTCCTCTCTGATGGTTGGGAACTTTACCTGTACTAATTGTCCTGTTCTTTATTTCAGTACAGACTGACATGTAACTCTCTGTTCTCCAGAATCCTCATACCTGTACTAACCTAATGATTCCTTATGTCTTATGCTGATGTTTATTAACCCTCAAGAAAGTGTCTGCTTATTCTTTTTGCTGGGGTAGGTGATCCACAAACACTTTCTGTAATCAACAGCTTATTGACCTGTATAATGTGTAACATCTTACTGCCTGGCAGCTTTGCCTTGCTGTTTTGGAGCTGGCATTCCTTGGGATAGGGATGGTTTAAGAGAAAACAAAGGACTTTCTCCTTTAATATTTAACCTTCTATTGTGTAATTGAGAGGTGATATTTATTTACCATGCAGTCAAATAGTACCTGCTGCTTAGATGTGTGATTTCATGTTTTGACATAGTTTTTGTATAATTTAAACTAAATTCCCTTTAAACTATTTCCTCTGTAAACAGGTGTATGTCATGCAAACGATCAGTACATTGAACAGCTCAAAGAAACTCTGAATACCACTGTGCCAAAGACAATAGCTGGTTTTATTGCTGAACCAATTCAGGTAGGTAGTCTTTGCTATTTCTCAGTTGTGAGAGCACAAATACTGTGAAACAATCAAATCTGATATTCTTTAGCTACATCCTAAATATGGACTTCTGCTGGTTTTTTGTATTGATGCCTTAAACACCTTAAATATTTGAAAGAATAGATTCACTGTGTTAAAATTTCAGCTTTTCTTATTTATTTCAATGGAGCTAGAATTTTGCTCATGAAGTTAAGTGAAACAGTATTATGATTAAACATATACACTCATCCTGCAGTTAAATATTGAGTAGGAAGCATTTTATCATTTAGTTTCTAATACCTTCTTCCAAAATTCATACTGGTTTTCTTTTTACTTTATCTGTAAACTGTAGCTCAGTCTCTCTTCTACCTGTTCCCAACTACATTGTCTACTATATTTTTTAGTAACTGTACAGCAAGTGATGGCCACAGGATTAATTTTCTTCCCTCAAGTTCCAGAATTGATGTATATGTAGCAAGAATGGAGAATGCATTCTGGGAACAGTAAAAAGAAGGAAAAAAAATGTGAGAATTATGACCAGAAAGAAAATTTGAGCTGTTCTCTGTTTTTGCTGTCTTCCAAGCCTTTACATACTTTAGAAGTCATTGCAGTCCAGGTGTAGAGTAGAATTTCTGATTCAAATGAAAAATGGCAAGGCAAAGAGAAATTGAGGAAGGAGTGTTTTAACAAGATTAGCCAAAATGGGGATAAGCGTTCTCTGGGTAACTGTGTAATCAAAAGCAGTTTCTGGATTTCTCAGTGTGTAGGTTTCCAAGGTACTTGTTTGGCAGTTTGTCTGTAATCAGTTCTGTCTTACAGTGATCCACTCCACAGTGTGGCTGCAAACATTTATACCAGCACAGCAAATGGAACAGCAAACTTCCCTATGGAATGGGAATGAGTGACCTGAGCAGGAACTTTTTGGAGCAGTTTCACTGCTTCAGTGAAGCAGGAACTTAAGACAACAGTCTTATTACCTCAGGGCTGCTGGTATTTTTTCTTGTAGTAGGATAGGCACACAGTGGGATGCCTGTTTCCTTGTCTGTTCTTGAAGACGTTGTCTTTCTTTGTCTCCGCAGGGTGTTAATGGAGCTGTTCAGTACCCAAGAAATTTCTTAAAGGAAGCTTATCAGCTAGTACGGGAAAGAGGAGGTGTTTGTATTTCAGATGAAGTGAGTATTTTTGACATAAAATCTCTAGAATTCAGGGTACCTCTGACAGTTTTCTTAAAATAATCCAACTGAACAAGAAAATGGAATCCTGAAAATAATCTAATCTAAATTAAATGCTATTATACATTTTGTAGCTTAGCCGTGCATCTCTCCAAGCATAGGGGCCTCTCAGTTTTTGCTGTCTTTATTCTGCTACGTGGTACTCTGATTTCAGACACAAGTCATGCTCGTAGCAGACTTCAATCTTGTCCTTTTGGCAGCAGTAAATTTACACAAATACGGAGCTAATAAATGTAAGCTGTGATGTGAGGTGTGTCACAATAACAGCTGCTTCTATGCGCATTGTTGGCAAACAAACTCTAGAAGGGAGTTGATTGCTGTACCTCTGCAAATACTTCTTAAAACCAGAATTTGCTTACTTGAGGCTATTTTACAATAGTAGCAAATGCTTTGAAGTGCTGCTGGTAAGTACCTCAAGTGTTGCAGTAGTAGAAATCGGCAGTCATGGGATTGCAGTTTTGACATGTAATAAGCAACTGCATTTTCTCTCAATTTAAAAAAGGAAGCTACAGCTTATTAGAGCATCCCACCATGCCTAAGAAGTGGTGACATGTTAGCTCTCTCATATGGGAAAGAAAAACCAAATTACAATAAATAACATGTTGAGCAAAGCCATCTCAATAAGAAGCCTAATACAAACTGACTCCTGATGTAGGTGCAGTCTAGTGCAAATCACTAACAAACCAGAAAGACAAGAAAAAAAAGCCATACTGTAAAATGTGAGAAAGTGATGGGGATTTCTCTGGACTTTTCTTTTGAAAGGTACAGACAGGATTTGCACGGACAGGAAGCCATTTCTGGGGATTTCAAACACATGATGTAGTCCCTGACATTGTTACTTTGGCAAAAGCAATTGGTAATGGCTTTCCAATGGGAGCTGTTATTACAACAAAAGGTATTAACTGTTCTGTTCTGCTAAGGGTAAAAATAGAACAATAACAAAATATGCTATACAATAATTACTTTCTGGAGAGATGTGTGTTCTAACAGCTGAGCTTTACTGGTAATCTTTGACTGGATCTGTCTTTTGACAAATGAATTGGATTCACATTAATCATTTGTTTTACCAGGTGCAGTGCTATACCAGAGCAAAGCTTAATTTAGAAGGGGTTAGTTGTATAACTGGTGATAGATCCTGGAAATTCTTATTGTTTTACTAATCAGTCTATTGTTAGCCAACTGCTTGATTTCATACAAATGACTTGATAAACCTACTGAAGAAAATTTGTAGATATTAGTTTCAGGGGACAGCTGGCAGCGTATGCTAGAATGTGACTATTTCTCTAGTCTGTTTATAGCATCTACTAGACACTATGCTTTTGGGAAATAATTGTATTTTTTAGACTACTTGCAGGAAAATAATCTTCTTATTGCATTGTCTCCAGCAGAATCAGGGTTGAAGCACAGTAAATTTAAATTAACAGTTAACAAGTACGGTTACCAAACATAAGGCAACTCTAAGAGTAATCAATGTTGTTCTTTTTCTTTCAGAGATTGCAAATTCCTTGGCCCAAAACCTTCACTTTAACACATTTGGAGGAAGCCCTTTGGCCTGCGTAATTGGATCTGCAGTTCTTGATGTAGGGAGAACATTTTGTACATTTATATATTCCACACTCTTCCTTGTAGCAAAATATGAGAAATGTTTACATTTATTCTTACTATAATGTTATATGTGGGCAATTTTTAAAATAACTGTATTAAATGCATTAACACCTGCATGCATTATGCATGCATGGCAAACATGCCTTATGTGTAGGAAAAAATATTTCCTGGTGAGTTCTAATGCAAAATTTAAATCTCTCTAGCAAGAATAGGAGTCCTCTAGTTATGTTTTCAGAATCATCTTTCTTTGTCACCTTTATATTCTTTACTTTATTAATAAAAATGTAGGAAAACACTTTCTCAAAAGCCTTAGCTAACTTTTTCATAGGGCTGTTCAACTCTTCAGCTAAACCAGATTTATTCTCTGGCACACATGCTTCACATAATTGTTTTAACTTTACAGCTTTTACCTTATGCCTAAAAAGCCTTAGTGACCAGATAGTTAAAATATTTAAGGTCACGATTCCTTTTGGAGAAAAAAAAAAAGAAAAGAACCCTCATGAAAAAGAAAGTAGAAAAGTTTGCAATGTAATTCACTGGTTATCCAGCAGAAAATCAGTCAGTGATTTCTCTTGATCTTGTACAGACCATTTTTCCTTTTACTCATGTTACTTTCCTGAATGTTTTGGGTTTTTTTTAAGCTATATTCTAAGTTGATTGGTCATACAAATAAAAGCCTTCTGAAAAAAAACATTTTACAGATAAGATCTTCTGAACCCATGTTTTGGGTTTTTTTGGCTCAGAAGTAACTTGGAGCCTGGATATGAAAAAAGTCCAAGGAGGTTATCCGAGTCAGGAAGACTAAAACAAAGTTGAAATGAAAGGGGAAAAAAAAAAAAAAAAAAAGAAAGAAAAAAGAAGACCAGTTTATTGACTAGGAACATGAAAAGTCAAGAAAAAATTGGTTCTTAAGAAGTTTGGAAGTGTAGTTGCAGTCTGTGTAGGTCTGATGTGTAACTTCATCTGCAGAAGTAGGGCTTGCCAGAAGAGTTTCAATTAATACTTTTACTAAATTACTCCTGTCTGTAGTGACCTAGGTCACAGATGACTTAAGGATTCCACAACGTCGGCTTCTCAAAACAGTAGACCAGCAAGGGTGTAAATCAAAGAAAGCTGAGGAATGGGGGAAAAAAAAGGAAAAAAAAAAAAAAGAGCAGCACCCACTTTGAGTTCTGTAATTGGGTTTTTTTGTTTATTTTGTTTTGTTTTCATGTGAATGCTCTTATTGCAAATATTAAGCTCACAAAGCAGTTTGTGTATGTCAGTGCTGACAGCTGGCTGCATGTCAGAACTTTGATTAAGAAGAGGTAAGTAAAGAACAACAAAAAAAAAAGCTTGTGATTAAAAAGTGTGGTGTTCATGAATCTAGTCTTCTCATGATACTGGAGAAAGAACTAAAATATTTCTGGTAAGGTTTTGAAAATTATCCTGCTGTTGATGTATTATTCAGTTGTGACCACAAGCATTACTGGACTGTTTATGGAGTGAGAAGTAAAATGTGAAAAATGCCACAGCAACATCAAAATCTGTTTAGTTGTATCCTGATGCCATTAGAGGATTGTAGGAGAAGACCTAAGGACTGTAGTAGTGATGGAACATAGTCTGCAAGGAAGTGAGATAAACATAGTATGTCATCCAGCTAATTAGGGATTAACCAACAGCATTGGAAGTTTATCTTCTAAAACTGTTCCTGTTCATCATTTTAACCAGGCTATTGAAGAAGATGGTCTGCAGAAAAACAGTAAGGAGGTGGGAACATACATGCTACTGGAGTTGGCTAAACTACGGGATAAATTTGAGATTGTTGGAGATGTTCGTGGAAAGGGACTTATGATTGGAGTAGAAATGGTGAAGGATAAGGTCGGTGTTCTACTTTATTCCTTTCAGCTTACAGTGCTGTTGAAAGTTTTGTCACACTTATTTCAGCTTAAATAATAGGAAGATTTGCACAGCTAGTGAAGTGATAAAACATTGCTCTGGCTAAAAATGAGCCAGGACATTCCAGCAATTCAAATATTTCACAAGCATTGAGTAAACAGTGACTTGCATAACTTAACTGCAGAAACTCATCTTAGATAAATTACGCAGCCAATGTGTTCAGCCAGATAGGGGGGTGGGATTTGTTGGAGACAATGGAACATACATCTTTTTTTGTAGAACTAATTTAGAATATCTAAGTGAAGTTTAGTATTCACTTCCCTTAGGACAGTCGTCACCCTCTTCCAGCTGAAGAAATGAGCCAGATCTGGGAGGACTGTAAAGACATGGGGGTTCTCATCGGCAGAGGAGGACTCTATAGTCAGGTACTGAAACTCAGGTTATACATAAAGCTTCTTTTCTGCCCTCATAAACTGTATCCTGTTAGTCTCAAGCTAAATGAACTTTATTTTAGTAAATAAACTAGACAACTTGTATTCTTAGGAACTAGCTGTGTCATTCAGCATAATTTGCAAATCAGGTAGGAGATGTTTGGTTTTGTTCAAGTATGCTGAACTAGCCCTAAGCTTGCAGGTTTTCTCTAGAGGGACAACCTCCCCTAGAAAAGCAAAGTAGAAGAAATCAGCAGTATTTGGATCTGCTGAGTCTTAGCAACTGTTTAGATTATCACTGGACCTGTGGGTACAGAACAAGTCTTGCTAGTTCTTTCTGTTTGGAGAGCTGGTAACATTGTACCTGTATTGTAATTAAAAAAATTAAAAAGTTGTTAATAGCAAGTTCAGCAACGCAGCACAAAATTGGGAATTGCATGTCAATGGGCATCAGCATAGAGCAACTGAAGATGCACTGTGCTGTTCCCAGGGTACTGCATCACCAGCTTCTTACAGCATATAAGTCAGTCGCAGAGAATAGCCTCAGGGCTGGCCAGCTCAGTGAAGCCCTCTGGCACAGAGGAAGCAGCTTCTGTAGGAGGGAGATGTATGGTGGCTAAAATAAATAGGAAGCTGCATCTGTCATTGGTTCTTCCACAAGTCACAGACCAGAACACAGGTCACAGGCTGCAGCTCAGTGTGTAGAAAAATCTGGTTCTGTCTTACAAGCATGCTGTTATCTATTAGTGTGAGATTCAGCTGGGGCTGTGGGTAGGAAAGAACGTTACTCTACTCCTGCTGTATGAAGTCCTGTGATGTGATGACAGAAAAATCTAAACTGAAAGTTGAAGATTCTTTCAGAAGTTAAATACTCTTGGAATTGTTATAATATAGATCAAACATTGATATTTAGGAACATGTTAAACTGCATAGCCCATTCTGATAAATGTGCATTCAAGCTATAGTACCCTAAATGAATGCTGGAGTTTAGTGATTTTTTTTCATCATGTATTGTCTTAGAAGCCTTCAACAAAGGTTGTAATGTAATAGCAGATCAGCTGACACAACATGAGAAGCTGATGCTCTCAATAGGCACCACTTCTCCCTGTGGTGCAGAACTGCCAGAAAGCAAAAGACACCTGCAGCTCTCTTCTTTCTTGGTACAAACTGTCTAAGGTTTTACACCAGCTCTGTCTGGAGCAACAGCCCTGCAAGCTCAGCCTCCTCTAGTCAGGCCTCTTCTGGAGGCAGTTGCTTTGTCGCAGGAGCAGGGTGGAGAGTTGGATGCAGGAAAGTCCAAAATTGCTCCATTTCAGAATGCCTTTATCAGATGCCTCAGTCCTTGTTCTGTTACATACTATTTCTCATACTTTTGGTTAGATTTTGGGGGGGCAGGCGAGTGCTGATCTAGACGGGCTGATAGAAACTATTCTTGCCATACAATTAAAAGGATTTTTTTCTCTCTCTCTCTCCTTAGACATTTAGAATTAAACCTCCTATGTGCATTACTAAGAAGGACGTTGACTTTGCTGTGGAAGTATTTCATACTGCTTTACAGAGACACATGGAAAGAGCTGCCAAATAACTTGAGTTCCATGAGGTCCACAAAGAAGCCCTAGTGATACCCAGATTGCACTAATCTAACACGGATAAAAAAATCAGTCTGATATGTTTAGCATCACAAGAGCATGCCAACTGACTCAATGTTTAATCAAGAATAATCTGTAATCTATTTTGTAAACATACAGGTCTGTTCTATAGTGGTGCTGTGCACTAGCTGCACACCTACACTAGCATTAGCATAAAAATACACTGTATCAGCCGGCACATACTCACCTGTCATCTGTGTCAGTCATAACAAAATCGATAAGAGTATCAACAAATGAATAAAGCTGTTTTGGGTGTGTAAATGCTGTTTGGACTTCGTAGCATCCACAGGCCCCTGGGGGGTGGCACCAGTGCTGCTTTGAGTGCTGCCTCCTGCTTGGGCTGTGTCTTCCCCCGGTGCCCTAGCGGTTACTGCTGGTTCACAGCTACATTTCCACTGCTTCTGTCCCCACCCCTGCTACCAAAACCTTGCCATTTACCCCTAATATATACAAGCGGTTGTAAAACACACAAATTATTAAGTATTTGGTTTTATTTAAATAATTATTTAAAAATAAGTTAAAAAGTAATGCTGCTGGATTCAGTCTATGAGATATGCACAGTTGGTCTCTGACTGGGAACCATCCTGAGCAGAACATAACTGGAGGTTTCAGAGTTAAAACTGTTTACACTTACTACAAAAATACACTGTAATTAGACCATGATTAAAAAAAAAAACTATGTGCACACAGAAATTGAGAAGTTTCTAATTAGAGAAATTCATTACCTCCTTCAGTTTCCAACAAAAAAATGACATTGGGTCAGTAAGAATGGTACCTTTATGATTGTATTTTTCATTCAAGCTCTTACATTGGAGTAATTTCCTTGGCCCAGTAAAGGAACCATATCAGCTTGTGGGAGGTATGGAGACTGTTCTGCCAGTTGGCGTGACGAGTTGAAACTTGAGAGGTATGTGGTTAATGCAAGAACAATGGTCCTGGAAAATTACACACCAGGGGTGTCCTCAACGCTTTACTACAGCCCTTGCTGAGCACTGCATTCTCCAGCTGCACTGACAATTCCTGTGAAAAAGCTACTTCCACTCCAAAATCAGGTGTTTGTTATCCTACCTGTTTTGGGATTGTTTTAGGTGCTATTTAAGAGCAGGCAGATTAAGCATTTAAACAGAGGTGTAACACCCATTTTGTTTTTCAGAAATCAGAAAAAAAATAAAATAGTTATTATTCCAGCAAGGCTCTTCCACCAGACTTATTTTTCCAACACTAGGCATGGAGGAAGATGCACAAAACCAACAGGAATGGTGAAAGTTGATTAACCAGCTTTGTCATCTCACTCCTTCCCTTCTGTCTGATGTTCTGCCCTTAGGGATGGCAGAAAAGGCTGTTTTTCCATGTCTTGGTGACATTTCATCTGTGATGGAACATAAAAGCAGCACAGGCCCCTCCTACTGGCCACATGCACTCTGAGCTAATGCCTCTCAAACGAAAAGCAGCAAGACAAGTGTTAAAATAATTTATTTCTTCGGTATGGGTAGGTTATCTGTGCAAGTTTCAACAGAAATGCAAGGGGAGAAGCTTTGAAATGCTACTTCCCCATCCCCAACGTGGAAACCACCCCTAGCATGACAGCTGCAAAGATGGTACAGCAAATCCAGTCATTAAAGAAAGGCTAATGAAACCAAAAGAAAGCACAGGTTCCTTTCGTTGCATTTTCCTTTTTTTTTTTTTTTCCCCCAAAATTAGGACTTGCTTTTTCTAATTTAACTCCAAACACAGGCAATGTGCAACTTTCCTCTTTGGAAGAGTTTTCATTTATGATTTGGAAGACAAAGTTCTATCTGTTCTTGCGTTTCTCTTTTTTGCTTCTGGCACTTACAGCTCCATTTACAGGTGGTGCTTGTGTTGCTTTTGCATGTCCTGTGGCTTTTAGGTGTTCAAACAGCTTATTTCGGGATGGAAATGCACAGTTGCAGGTGACACAGAGGATGGGAACTTCATTCTACGAGGGAAAAACCAAAATGCGTCACATTGATATGAAACATAATAAACACAATTCAGATTCACTGTACGGATTTTCTCTCAGACAATTAAACGTGAATAACCTCATTCTATCATAAGTACTCCTTTGCTGATTAATAATTAAATACATATTTATTTATCTTTTTTTAAATAATCACAAATATGACTTCCTGAAATACTACTAAGTAGAACGAAGAACTAGAAGCCTTGAAAGTCTAAGTCAATATAAAGAATACTATCGATCTCTCCTGATCAAAAGAAAAAAAAGACTATACACTTACTACTTTGGGCTCTGAGATTTAGATAATTTAATCTGTCTTAGCTGGAGTTACTACACAGGATCTCTCTCTTTCTGGGAAGCACCAATATTGGGAAACATACAAATGGTATTGTCTGTCACCTGCCTGATGATAATAGGTGTCTTCAGTTGTTTAATTTATATGGTTTGGACTGCCCTGGATGCAGAGCTTTAGCAGCTCTCTTAGAACTTAATTTGGTCCTGCTCTTCTCTCTGAGGATATGAACTGATGTTCCAAGTCTCTTAGTTTCTAACAAAATCACAGGAATAAAACCACCTGCATTATTAAAAAAATAAAACAAACTGAAACAGAAGCTGTGGGCTGAAGCAATCAAGCTACCAATCTTGTCTGCAGTAACATTACCAGTAGTTTTTCAATAGCATAAGTAATTTGACGTACCGCTGGCTGCTCAGAAGATGCCTTGGCAGACTTTTTTGCATCTTTGGCTTTTTTCCCTTTTGGCTTAGTACTGCTGATAAACAAAGAGACACCAAGATCAGTGCACAAGAACATTCAACATTTGAGAGCTTCTGATAGTTCTCCATCACCAGTGTTTCTGCTGCTTCCCTGTTCTTCCTTCACCTGAAACAATGCAAGTGCTTCCAGCAAAAATATAAAACCATTTTATTTATGTGATCAATTTTTGATCTCAAGATCCGGCTAGATGACAAATCTGCTACTGCTACATGATGGGGAAGACATCTACAGTCAAACACCATTTCTGAAGTAGATCCTCTTAGTATCACATTTATTCCACTCTGGTTGAATAGTGGAGTAGCTCCCAGTTCACACTGGTGAATAATGTAGACTCGTTTGACAGTATCAAATATGACCCAGAGTGATACAGCGACTGCACCTTTTGGCTTCAGTTGTTGCTTCTTTCACTTGGCTGACATCTTCTGTCGTGCTTGTGTCCTCTGGCTCAGCACACCTTTGGCCATCATTCACCAGCTCTTCTGCTGAGCCACTGTCCTTATCCACACAGGGCACCTCCTTCCGTTCAACTGTTTCTTCATCAGCACTTTTGTCAAGAGAGTCCTCATAAGTCTGACAAACAGAAGAAATGCAAGTTAACTACTGCAGGTTCATTAGTGATTATAGTATTACACCTCCTTTACCCCACACATGGGTGAGTGGGGAGAATACAAAGCCACGGACCCTCTTAATCTTACTGTGTTTTCAGTGACATTTTAACAGGTAAAACCTTAGTTTTCCTGTTTTCAGAGATGAGGCCACCTATGATGAAGGGAAGAAACATCAACAAAACAGCTTCTAAAACTACAGAAGAGGCCCCTAAAAGTATGGAAGAGGAAAATGAAGGTACTCTGGGTTCATTCTGTTCTGGCTACCATTTCACATTATAAACAACAGCTTTGCTTACAACTTTGAAGAATGTTAATTACTTAGATGGAAGTTTTCTGTGCCAGACACCTACATTATAGCATTTAAGCCAAAGTAACTAAGCTGACAAAAGCTAGGCAGACACACAGCATTTTCCCTCTGTAACATCAGAAACACTGGCAGCCTTGTCCATTTACCAAAGGACAGAGTAGACTCCAGACATGCAGTCTGGCAAAAGATTAACCCCTCAGCATATCTGAAGCAAAACAGCTTAGCTCCCAAAAGCAGGATAACTAATTTGACCTGACACTACATTAATGCAACTCTTCTCACCTCTTGTATCTTTTTCAGTCTCAGCTACCTGAAAAAAAAACTTGCCTAATACATCTATCTTCAGGAGAAGAAAAAAAAACCCCATACTGATTCCCTGCACTCCATGAATCTTGGTAGAAGACGGATGCTATATTTCCAGAAGAATCTCTCCACACAAGATTCCAGCTCATGCTATGCAAGAGTGGCACCTACTGTCTGGGCTGCAGAAGATCTCATAACCACACTGATTAAAGAGAGACACAGTGCTTACGTGCAACTTGTATACAGCAAGAACACCTTCTGACTTCAATCTGAGGAGACAAGAGCTGAACAGAAGCCTAATGGTCTGCCTGACAATAAGGTGGTCAAGCCAATACTGACTTGGAATATGCAATACCAACCAAAGAGAAGCAAGAAAAATTCAGTTGCTTGAATGTCTCTGAGAAGTTTCTTGAGGCCAAGAGATCATAATGGTGTGGGAGGGGGCAGCGAAGGTGAACACATAATAGGAAACTAGAGAGGTGTTAGGCTGGGGGAAGACAGAAGACCATCTTGGGAAAGGATGAGAGAGGCAGGAACGGGTATAGACAACTCACTGGAACAAGGCAAGGATGGAGGCAGGAAACAAAGAGGTACGACTTGATAAGGATCAAGCTTGAGGAAGGCAGACAGAAGTTTTGCTTAGTATGACACTACTGCCAGTCAAGCCTGGAACAGCTTGCAGTTCTCCAGTTCACCCAGCACAGATCTGTCTCACCATGCACAGACTGAGATCCTGGAGTGCAACAGGTTGGTGTTACTTGTGTTTACAATTCAAATGTAAGGTGAAAGGACGTGTTCATTTCAACAACTACAGTGTCTGTAGGATACCAATAATGTGTTACTTTTTTTTTTTTGCCCCTAAGTTACAGCTTAACAAACAATACATTACACCGATTCTAGCAACCAAAGCAGAATATGATCACCAAACAATTAAGCAACTAATGCAGTAAGGCCATTGCTGGTCCTTCTGATCAATTCCTTGAATTCTCCCTGTCCGCCTGTTTTCCTTACACTTTAGACTGTAGCCTTTTTTAGAGCCAGCACCACATATATTAGGATCTGCACAAATAGAAAAAAGCTATTTCTATGAGGTTGCTACCATAAAATATGGTAATCCTAAGTGTAATAAAAATTGGTTTGAATTATCTGAAAATAATCGTCAAGTTTTGTGGAATTTCAAGTTCTCTCATTTTTCAGGACAAAAAAAAAAAAAAAAAAGTATTTAGGAGGTCACAAAAGGCTGTAAAGTTCCCTGAATATCATTGTATGACTACCTACCATCATTGTTCTCTGTTTCTTCCTCTGCTTCTTTGAGAGTCTGTAAAGGCAAGAATTTAAAATTACCTCAAGAAAAAATGAGTAAAATTTCTACAAAGGTACCAAGTTACATTTGTGCTTATCCTCTTAACATGATACTAGGGAGACAGTAGCCACAAATAGAAAATTACTCATGCCTGAAGTGAAAACAACACTTCTCCTAAACTACTCATTGCACTTCATAATGCATTTATTCTGCTCAAACTGAACACGAAGATTCTAGTGAAAGAATTGCTATTATGTTTTGGCCATTCAAAAAAATGAAGGTATGCAACTTAGGTCATCGATTGTCATTTTAAGCACCCTCATTTTCTGTGTGTGCCAGCACCCAACTGACAAAAAGTACCAGAAAAGTACAAATACAATAGAGACTGGCCCTGTGCAAGCTCTCCTGTTTGAAAAATAACAAACACTATGTTTCCTTAGTATCTAATTTAAGAAGCAGAGAAAAAAATATGCTATGATTCTATGATTCTATTATCCTACCACATTTGAAACAAGTCATACTAATGCATGCATTTTACTGGAACTCTGGTGCTAGTAAGTATTTTAATACTCTTGAGTGCTGCCTCTGATGGCCTCGAAGACTTTTTATATCATTAGTCACCATAAAATTAAAACATTTAAAGTACTTCTGCTTGGGCGTATCTTCTGTTTCTTCCTCCTCTTTGGTTTGTATTCCATTTGCATCATCCAAAGACACAGGAAATTTCCCTTCTTCTTCTTCCAGTTGCTGTCGTAAGAGTGCGACCATCTCCCGATGCTTCTTTGACTTTTCATGGTTCTTCATGCTGTGAAGACCAACAGGTCATTACCGCAGGTAGCTCTGAGCAAACCTTGTTCTATTTACATATAAATTAGTAACAGGCTCATTATCCATCACTACCAAGTATGGAAAATTCTGCCCTGACAATGTCTCTACTGGAAAGACAACACTGACCACTATGTGAAATGAAAAAATCTTAAAACCACATTTTAACAAAAGCTAAAATCCAACACCCCCAACCCCAAATCCCCGCCCAAAAGCACTTACGCTTTCTCAGTCTTTAAAAGTTTGTCACAAGCAGGGCAGTACAGACCATCAACAAACTCAGCTTCTTCAGTCTCATCATTCAGGTTGTCTGAAGAGATCAGTGGGGATCAGAGAGACCAAGTCAGAGGAGTAATTTTTGCATCAGCTGCTCTTAAAGCCCCAGTGAACAGTTACAACACTGACAGTTAACTTCTTCACTATTATTGACACACAAACGGATCAAGACTACCTCAACAAACCACACATCAGCAAGAATTAACAGCTGAAGCCTGATGTCCTACGTTCAAAGGAAAAGGGCAGAGATGGCCAGACTGGCATAGCTCACCTGGAGGCAGAGCCTGGCACTGCAGTCAGACCTGTGACTGGGGCTGTAAGTGCTGTGAGTCGATACTCAGGCTGCAACGAGTCAATATAGATCGCTCCCTTGCCCCCCATACCTTCGATGATTTTTGTCTCCTGTTCGTCTAATTCCTCCTCATCTGATCCATCTCCAAATTCCTTTTCATATTGTGCCTCCATCTCTTGCAACTCTCTCTCCAGATCTGACATAGTTATCCAGCTCTGTTCTTTATACTGCTCCGCAAGCCTTTAAGAAGAATAATACAGTAACTTGTACATTGCATACATGATACAGGAATTACAGAAACGGCATTATTTAAAAGACAGTTTGCTCTCTGGTACTTCAGGAGGAAAGTCTTGAACATTATTATGATGGAACAAACAATTGTCTGTAGGGCCTAGAAATCTGAGCAGTTAGTTTGTGATGGGCACATCTACACTACAAATGAGGAAATATTCAGGCAGGTGGGTCCTGCAAGAACCTCTGGCAGGAAATGCTGTGCAGCAGGGTCAGGATCAGGCTGACTGCAGGGAAGTCAACTCAATCCTCAAAGCAGCACAGCTGCCTTTACCTGCTGCAACATCCAAATCCACAAACAGTACAGAACCACAAAAACCACATTGCTCCTTGACTCTGCGCTATGGGAACGTACCAGGTCAGTTTTCCAAATCTAAGTATGGCCCAAGTTACCCATCAGTGCACCACAGGAGAGCTGCATTTTGCTCCAGCTGGCTCCTGGGCTCAGAATGATCAAGTCATTTGTCACTAAAAGCATAACTCTGCTTTGTTCTCCTTTCAGGGAAAAAAAATGATATACAAATAAATTGTACATATTATATTCTGTATATAGTTTTGTAATTCTTAATAAGAATTTATGCTCCTCCCTCCCATTTGCAGACCAAAAGCTCTTCTAGTTAGAAGAAAAAAATCATGCTAACACTTGGGGAAGTCACATCTTCCTTCTACTTCATTTGGGGAAAAATAAAAGCATTAAAAAAATGCATTCAGTCCAATGAGAGGGTCCTTTATGAAGAATTAAAAGGAAAAGCAAACCTAAGTTCATTTTTCCCCACTTTCTTTTTACCGGGTACAGTTCCTAGGCAGAGGAAGCTGATCTAAGTCCAGACTGTCATAGTCCCGTTCTCCCTCATTCCAAAACATACATTATTTTTCCTTTAAAAGAACAATTATAACTATATAACTATAACAAGTAAATCTTACTTCGCCAGGCAAGTAAAAACACACTGGATTCTGTGCTAATACAGTGAGCTACCTGCACCACTCAGGTAACTAATTCCCTGGTTATCCTGGGTCTCTACACGTCAGCACAATGCAGAGACAGTCAAACTTTAACAAGCTCAGACTTGAGACCAAAATCTATACATAAAATTCTCAAGGGTGCTTAAAAGAGCAAGTGGGGCTATTACTAGAACCTAACTCAATATGGTATCCTGAAGGATAGTTTCTCCAAGTTTAGAAGTTTTCTTCCACATTTACATACTTCGCTTGTTTGAGCTTCTGCTGCCTCCGAAATTCCTCTGCTTTCCTAGTTTTTTCTGCATTTTGTTCTTCTACAAGTTTTCTGTGAGCCTGTACTCTCTTATCCCTTTTACGAATAAATGCTACTAGCTGACGGACCAGTTCATTCCTCTCTTTCCTTGCTTTCTCTCTTGTTTTCTTGTTCTCTTTTTCCATAGCACGTTTCTCCCAGCGGTTTGAGGCTTGTCGTGTGTCATACTCTTCCTTCCAAGCAAAGTTTTTCTGAGTACAGAAACTCTGCCAATATGCATAGAAAGGGTGAACTACCTGTGAGGAAAAAAATATAAATATATATATAAAAACAAGTCACTATTTTTTTGGGGGGTACAAAACCCATACCAAGTAATTCAGGACTTTCAAAGCAGTTTTCTCTCTTCTATAAAGGCCACAGTTTTCCCTCAGAGTGTAAGTCACATGAGGTTTAGACAAACCTTTTACATTGCATTTAAAATTTCAAACTGTGCCAATCAACAACCTTGTCTAAACTATTCCAAACCTCAACTTCTAAAAAGTAACCCCTTCAGGACTGCGTCACGCTGACAGGAGGGCCCAGTTACTTTGTTGTGCTGAAAAGCACAACCAGAACCAGAACACTGCCTGCAAGCAGGGATATGAACACATTGCCTAAGAATCAGCTCACCAAATGACACCACAGGTAAGCCCTGCACTTCCAACAGCAGCCAATGACCAGCACAAAGCAACAAGACAAACACTATGAACATAAGGTTATTTCTTCCCCATGTATTATCTCTGCTTCCAGAGCAAAACAGAAATTAATTGCCCTTGACGGATTTTTCTTTCATGAATTTGTTTAATATGTATTTTCTTAACAAATTGGTGGCATACACAACAGCACTGAGCTGAGACTTGCACAAGGGACAAGGAAGGCTCTGAAGATGCACTGACTCGTCTTTTCTTAGCAAATCATATGACTGCAGGTTAAAATGATGCCCCCCTACCTCCCACATCAAGAGAAAAAGTAAATTAACTTTTCTTACTCTCCTTCCTTCTGCTGTTCATGAGTAAATGCTGAGTTAGTAAAATGGAATAATTATTGTTTTGATTGTTCTCTATTCCTCTCCAAATAGTTATTAATCCTCTGCATTTTGTATCTTCAGAACATAAGATACATGTAAACTCCATTCCTACATTACTTGCCCCATTAAGCTGCCTTGTTACTACTTACTCCTACAAGCACTATTGCTTATATTCTGGAGTACTTCATAGAAGTATTTTATCTTTAATATCTCTTGCTCTAGTGTCTTCTCCTCCTTCTGCCATTGGTACTCACATGGACTACAACCATCAACACCTCCGCAGTAATTTCTAATGTTTTCTAACCTCTCCAAAGGGTCATGGCTGTGGCAGGCAAGTTACTACAGTTTTTCTCTGCAATCACAAAAACCTAGCCTTATAATAACCAATAAATATTTATATTTAATCCAATAACTGAAGCGAGATTAGACTCCCTGTCTCAGATTCCTGCTTCAGATGAGATACCTTTCTGTGCAGAAGGATGCACAGACTATAATCTTCGTGGTCTCAAAACAAAGTTTCCAAAAAGTGTTTAAATCCATAAAAAGACAGATTCTAGCAGTTCCAGAGACACTAAAAATTCTCACACAGGGAAAGATTTCCAATTGTTAAGTGACCCTGTAATTTTACCTAACATACAAATACCCATTCTGACACTTCTTAGTTTGTTTCCAAATCCAGCGAAGTTTTGTATCATCAAAGTTACTAATTTTTAAGGTATGTCTCAATTTAAATTTCATAAATAATTAGTCATACAGTACAATCCTACTAAAAGTAAAACAGAGAAGTAGCAGACTAGGAGCAACATTTGAGTACACTCTGTGCAGTTATTCACTGGGGAAAGTACTATTACTTTACTATTTAATTTCAACACAGGAATACTGGTAACCTTAGAAATCAAAACTTCCAGGTCTGATGGAATACAGCAAATTCCTGGCAAAGCAGATTTTAAGTATCCCACACACATTCTTTTCTTGCTTCCCAAAGGTACTGTAGTTTGGAAATTAAATCTTACTTGGTCTAGATCTTTAAGGTCCTTTCCAACCTAAACTATTTTGTGACTGACTACTTCTCCTGTTTTCTAAAGGCTATGTTATGAAGCAAGTGCTATGCAGTTTTCCTAAATAAGGCAAGACAAAAACTCAGTATCCCTTTCTGTGATGTATCTTGCATCAAAAAACTGGTCAACTAGTCCAAGCAGCAAAGAAATAATCTGCTCTTTTGTTTTACAGACACTACACTTAAGTTTCAGTGTCATAACTGAGGATTAGCCCTGTGAAGTGCCTATCTGACAACTTGCCCTAGAAGCTTGGGTAATAATACAGTTCAACAGGAAATACTCTTTCTGATTCACCTAAATATTATGAATCAGAACACAACCACTTCCTTTATACTCACGGTGTACAGTGGTAGAGAAGACAGCAAATACACAGTTTTGTATCACCTCAAAGATCAACAGGAGGCTTCCCTTTGATGTCAGTGTAAGAAAAAGTAATGACTTAACTGTGTGACTTTCAGTTCAGATTTACACTTACTCTTACCGTATCATAGTCACTTTGGGAATTTCCAAACATAGGGAATTCTTCAGTATCTTCCTGGGTCATGTATTCCATCTCTTCTTTTGCAATCTTTTCAAAAACTTGCTGATAGACTGTAAAGAATCCCTGAAATTAAAAAAAAAAAAAAACAAAACTTCTGACTCATTTTGCATGGCTCAGTAATAGATGTACAAATGCTCAGCTACAGGAGTGTACAGCAACCCAGCATGAAGGGTAAGGGCCTTGTAAGTCCTGCCTCTAGACAGCAAGACCCTTCTTCTGCTTAACCAAGTTCCCATTCTCTTGCATTCCTTTTATTTCCATCTCCTTTGTGCAGACTCACATATCAAGCACCAGTACTCAAATCTAAACGAAAATCAGAAGTTCCAGCATGCTGGAGATGTTGGTAAGTCTCTGGTTACACAGAACCAACTTTGAGGAAGGTCCAAATAGAATATTTGCTATGAAATATCCTATCTCTTTTTAAATTAAGATGCTATTAACTCACTGGTAGGATATTAACAAAAAGACAAAGATTTTCTCTGGCAAAGGTTTTTCTGATCACCTGGTGCTTTTTAAGTTACAATGAGTATCTTAAAATCCAACAGGGAATGCAATTATAGGAAGCATATCTTCCCCAAGGACTGTTGTTCTATTCATTTTTTCATCATAGAATCATAGAGGTTGGAAGGGAACTTTGAAGATCATTCTGTCCAACCCCCCTGCTGCAGCAGGAACACCTAGGTCAGTCACACAGGAACACACCCAGATGGGTCTTGAAAGTCTCCAGAGAAAGAGACTCCACAACCTCTCTGGGCAGCCTGTCACAGGGCTCCATCACTCTCACCGTAAAGTAGTTTTTCCTAAAGTTGAGGTGGAACTTCCTGTGTTACAACCTGTTGCCTTTTCTCCTCTTCCTATCACAGGGCACCACTGGAAAGAGACTTGCCCATTCTTGATATCCACCCTTTACATATTTGTAGACATTAATAAGATCACCTCTCAGTCTTCTCCTCTCTCGACTAAACAGTCCCAGGTCTCTCAGCCTTTCCTCACAAGGCAGATGTTCCAGTCCCTTAATCATCCTCGTAGCCTCCTTTGGACTCTCTCAAGTAACTCCCTGTCCCTCCAGAACTGGTGAGCCCAGAACTGGACACAATACTTCAGATGTGGTCTCACTAGGGCAGAACAGAGGGGGAGGAGAACTTGATCTGTTGGCCACAGATCAAGTATCCCAGGATACTACTGGCTCTCTTGGCCACAAAGGCACATTGTTGTCCCACAGATAACTTTTTGTTCAACAGGATCCCAAGGTCCTTCTCCATAGGGCTGCTTTCTAGCAGGTCAACCCTTAATCTATACTGGTCCACGGTGTTTTCTTCCCAGATGCAGGACTCTGCACTTGTTGAACCTCATGAGGTTCCTCTTTGCCCAGCTCTCCAGTCTGTCTAGATCTCACTGGATGGCAGCACAGCCTTCAGGTGTATCAGCCAATCCTCCCAATTTTGTGTCATCAGCAAATTTGCTGAGGATACACTTTGTCCCCTTGTCCAGGTCGTTGATGAGGATGGTGAATAAGACTGGACCCAGCACTGACTCCTGGGGAACACCACTAGCCACAGGTCTCCAACTGGACTGTGCACCATTGATCACAACCCCCTAGGCTCTATGGTGTAGCCAGTTCTCAATCCATCTCACTGTTCACTCTTCCATCCTTTGCTTCCTGAGCTTATCCACAAGGGTGTTACGGGAGACAGTGTCAAAAGCCTTGCTGAAGCCGAGGAAGACATCCACTGTTCTCCCTGCATCTACCCATTCTGTCACACCATCACAGAAGGCTACCAGATTAGTCAAACATCTCCCCGTGGTGAATCCATGCTGGCTACTCCTGATAACCTCCTTTTCTTCCATGTGCAATTTTAAATTGATTCATTAAAGATGAATTAACTCATTACCTTTTCATCATCTCCGTATCCAGAGTAACAGCTGACAGTGAAGTAGCGCAGCAGATCCAAACTATCATCCTGATAGTCTCCATCAACTCCTCCTTTCAGCAGGGCCTCCCTGTGATTATCATACCTGGGGAAAATGCACAGTGTAAAGATTGTGGAGACACAGAACATCCCCCAGTGCTGGTAAGCTGAAACAGTACACATAGCTCCTGGATGTACAGCTTAGCTCAGTGTATGGAATTTGTGTCTCATAACCAAAACCTTCAGAGAGAAAAAAAGGTAACTTAGTAAATACTCTCTCTTTACCTCACTTATAATTACTTTATCTGCAATACCTGCAACAGCAATTTCTTAACATTTGATCGAAATGCTTCAATAAGCTTTCAGAAGCGGGTAGAGTATTGTTTAAACCATCCAGTATTTACAAACGCACCAAAAAAAGGCCCCAAATCGCACATCAGCACGTACAGCTTTGGAAACAGCACTTTCCTTTCAAGGACAAGCCTCCTACAGGTGCTTTCGGCTGCATAACCCAGCAGATCTCTTAGCCTATTTGAAAAACAAGCTAGATGAACGTTTAAAGAAGCCTGCTTCGGATGGGGCCGGCCACAGCGACACGGCACTGCGGGTTCCCAGGGCCGGCGGTGCCGGCAGCTCCGTGCCCACCTGGGCCTCCCTGCTCCCTGGGGAAGCCGCAGGGCCCGGCACTGGTGCCCCCAGCCCAGCAAGAGGCCCGGGGGTGCAGACGTGCTTCCCTCCCGCAGCCCCGGCGGCTGCTGTGCCCACACAGCCCCGTGCCAGCAGCAAATCCCGAGCCCCGGCTGAGGCAGAAGCAAAACGCTCTTTCTTTCCCCAGGCCGGTTCCCTGCTCACCAGGCTCTTTCCTGCGGGTCACTGAGCACGTCATAGGCCGCCTGGATTAACTTGAACTGCTCCGCCGCCTCCTCCGCGTTCTCTAGGTTTTTATCTGCAAGATAAAAAAAACAAAAAA
>NW_009952481.1:2670486-2675204 GCF_000747805.2 Chaetura pelagica
TGCAGGGCAGGCGGAGGTGGGGCTGGTGTCTGTAGCTCCAGCTGCTCGGCGGTGCTGAAGGACACGGAGCCCAATATGACCCACCCACAGGCCCAAAACGGAGGTGAAACAGACAAAGAGTTTGCTTGGTGATAGAAGAGCCTCCTTGGGTTTCTCCACTTTTGTTCTCCAGTGAGAGATTTTGGAGGTACAGGTGAGTAGTTAAATGACAGCAGCTAACCCCCTGTATGGTGTAAGAGTCTTGTTCCATCTCTGACAGGGGGGCTTGATGCACTTTCCCAGGTGTGCTGGACCTGCTCTCCAGCAGGGCTGCCTGCTCGAGGGGTCATTCATTCAAAAGTTGAGGAATGAGACAAGGGACACCTAGCTGTGGCTGTAAGAGGGTGAGAGATACCAGCTCTCTATACATCTTTATTATCTAGCTTTAATATTAAGATATGGTCACACATACCACGTGCCTCTTGCCTTCAGGGAATTTGAAAGGAATTATCCTCCATATATAAGTTTCAGGTCTTAAGAATTTCATTAGGTACAGGAGCTATCACAGGCAAAAGTAGCAGCTTTTTTACCATTAATTAAAGAAAGCAAAACAATTAAGAGGCCGTAGCCCTTTGCATTCCCTGGGGGTTATAAGGAGAAATAAAAAACAGTAACATCACTCCCCAGGAGAAATATCATATAAATATCCTATAAAGTTACGACTTTTAAAGGGACTTTCCACTGTCAGACTAGGAAAGCTGACATTTGAATTCCACTTAATGATGAGCACCAATGACTACCCAGTTATTTTTATTCTTTGTACATGTTACAGTGAGATGTTTCCCACAGGAATTCAAGTCTAAGAGGCCAATTCTCAAAAGCATAATAATCTGCAATGTCTTGCTCCCCCTTCCCTGTTGCTGCGTTGTTTTTCAAAACCCAGGATCCTCCCAAAGAGAGGAATGAAAGAATGCAAACTCAATCCAAATAAAGAAATTGCTATTTTCTTTACTTAAAACTGAAGTCCAGTAAATTCTGCCTGTAAAAACAAGTATTTACAATATTATGCCAATACATCTAGTTTCATCGCTTATAACATTTATGCTGATGCTTCAGTTCTGAAAAGCTTTTTTTGCTTCTTCCTCTGAATTTTGCGTAGTTTCTTTTTATCTTTAACAATTGGCTTTGACTCTGGTTTCACCAGCTGTATTTCCACTGGCTTTTCTTCAGCTGGAGTTTCAAAGACCACTTCAGTGGGATCTTCACCAACGAGCACCTTACTCTCCTTTTTCTTTATCTTTTGTACTTCTTTCACTTGCTGCTTCTCCCTAAACTTAGCAGCCACTGACAATCTTACCATCCGCCGATGCTGTAAAACAAGAATCGAAATTGCATCAGGTTTCAAATAAGCAAGACGGAAGAAAACAGGTATTAAAAGAAACAGGTGGTAATTTCTCTGCTTAACTGTCCAAATGCTCAAAAAAAAATGCCAATTTTTCTGTAACATGGTTTTTGCATTCATCCTGTTTTTACAAAACGACTCTGTTCGCCGACTGCGATCAGTTAGGGCATGTTTTTCTACAGAGGGTACCAGGGAAGACAAACACCATTCTCCTGCACAGACAAGCTGCAAGATCCGTTTTCAGATTAGTTGCTAAATGAAAAAGAAGACATACACAGCTGCTTACCATATTTGGAGACTGGTAATGAGGGTTTTCATACAGAGTTGGTCCTCCAAAACTACCTTGGAAGATTTTTATGAGGTTCAAGACAAAACGAGGTCCAATTTCTACGAGTGATGCATCTTCCTCAATTATCTGCAATAAAAAGAACACTCTCTTATGGACTGAATCAAAGTGTGTGAGCTCAAAGGCACTTTGTATAGAGTGATGGATTGAAATCCAAGACACAATGCCACCAATGCTGATAAGCTGGACTTCTAGAACACAGTTCTGTATATAAAGCAGTTCCTTTGGGCTCAAACAGGCAGTCAGACATTACTGGGTATTTGTGAAATCCTCCTTAACAAAGTAAGCTCCAGAGCACCTTGGGCCAAGGCACCAAGTAAAGGTTAAAAGACAGGAGAAGCTTAGGCCTTGGTGACCCCTTCATGCTCCCAAGGCAACCACCACAGAATCACACCTGACAGAACATCAGCTGAAGTACACAGAACTTAACCAGCTCTGTCCAGAGACAATTAAAGTACTTTGAGCAAACATAAAAGTGTTGGCTCATCCTGACACTAATGATTCTTCTCATTTCATTGTGGTTGATGGATTTGATACAAAATTACCCCCTGGGCACCAGGTGAAGAGCTAAAAGGGATCACTAACCTGGTAATTCCGAAACCAGATCCTCTCATCTGTGATGGTAAAGGTGAAAACATGATCTACAAATGGCTGGCTTTTGGGGTGATACTGTGGTGTGCCAAATATCTGTAACAAAAGGCAGCATTTCCGTAATTTTATGAGGCCAAACATAAATGATTCATTTTAAATTAATTTTCATTGACTAAGATCCCAATCCCCAGTTACATTTCAAAACTCAAAACTTAAGAACAAGTGTCCCAGTGATTTTTAGCACATGACCCTAATCCTTTGAATGGTTTTTTGCCATTTTAGAAGTGTAAAACCACTACTTTAAAAAGCCTTGATATTTCTAAATACGTTGCCAAAAAAACCCCGCATTTCCAAAAAGGCAGAAATGCTGGCAGCAGAAGTGCAGACTGACCTGAATAAACAACTCTTTTAGCAGGGCATAGTGTGGCTCCTTGTCGAATATCTACAAAAGGAAAAACGTAATTTTAAACACCAAGCTAAATGCAATAGTCATATAAAGAAAACAAAAGCATACTCCATGAAATAAAACCTGTACTTACTGGATCAAAAGACAAAAGGGGCCGTGAGCCCCTTAGGCAGTTTCCTGTCATCTTCAATTCAGCCAGCGTGTGAACTACAGTGATTTTTTTAAAACAAAAGATCATTTAGTACTTACAGGTAATTATACAGACAAGAAGACATGGTCCAAACACAATAAAGTCAAGCACCTTACCATTCTGCACTAAGAATTTAGCTGATGGTCCCTGTGGTGTATTTGAAAGCCTACAGAGGACAGGTGAGGGGGAAGAGAGAAAAGAAAAATGTTAACAGCAGCCAGAAGCTGTGCTGGATTTCTGCAGCACGCTCTGAGCAGCTGCATCTCTACTGAAGTAACTTCAGCTGCTTCTATAGCATTACTGAGTTTCTTTCACACAAATACTTGCTCCCTCAACAATTTTATTTAAATGCTTCTGTAAACAGTCTCCAAAACCTCTTCATGCACTGTACATTTGCAGTAGCCACAGAAGTGCAGGTTTAGTACAGATTTAAATAAATAAACACCATTTCATGCATTTTGGCTGTTATGGTAAGAAACTTTAGATAGAAGAGCTGCACCCCCACCCAGACACAGAAATGTAAGAAAACATTTACTTACCACATATAGAGATCCTGTTTCTTTTTGGCTTCAAAAAAGATGCACTTATTGCAGTTTTTCATTTCACACACCTACACAAGACAAGTCAAATTAGCTGTTTACAAAATTCTCGTGACACTTTCAAAAACTTTCCCCTCTCATCTCTAACATCTTTCACCCCCCCAACATTAAGTTGAAAAACAAAGGTCTTGTCTTAATAAATTATTCTTGCTGATCCCCAAACTTAAGTTGAAGTGCCTGTTTTGTTGAAAGATCTCACATTATTTATCACCAGGATTAGTGAAATTTCACTAAACCTACAAGCAATCCAGTAAGCTCTCCATGACTTAAACATCAGAGCAGGAGCTGTGACGTTAGGCTCTAGTTTCAGAACCAACAATGTCCTAACACTGTCTGACCTGGGTGCATGTTTGTTCCCTGTTTTCCTCAAGTACAAACTGCAATACACATTTCACCTATACAGAAAAGCATACTGGGTTTTATTTGTTTATTTAAAAGTCTGTGTTTAATTAAAGGTTTTATTTGGGTTTAATTCATCAAAAGTCAACTTCCTTTTTTTAACACGAGCAATTTTTTTATACCAGTAATTTTAATTTATGAAGCTACACAACTCCTGTAAGTAGTGTGAGATCCATTGAGCTTGGCTGCCCCTTTCTTTTGCACACTGGGTTTCCAAAGAAAATAAAAAAGAAGTGCTAAGTTAAATCCTGGATTACCTCATTAATCACAAACAACTGGTCTTTACGGTCCATTTTAGTATCTGGAAGACAAGAGCAATACTTAGTAGGTTGAAAAACCAGTTTAGCACAGGAATTCTTTTAACAGTCTGTCCTTTTGCAAAAAAGAAAAAAAAAATTGTTGGGCATGTATGAAAGACAAAGAATAAACATCAAGTTGTTTCAGCCACATTATGTGACAAATAAATATAACGACAAAATTACCCGGGCACTTAGAGGGATGAGGCCACAGGAGTAACTTCCCAGAGAATATTAAGACACAATGACAGTCACTGTGCTTGTTGGGATAGAAGAGGTTTGGTGGTTGGTTGTTTAAGGTAAAAAGTTTCACCAAAACCCTTAGGCACCACATTTTCAAAGACAGCGGGTTATTAGAAGTTCTTGGTTTAAAACCCCTCTGGAAGTGTCAGGGATGATGCCCAACCCCACCTGCTTTAGAGTGAGGCATCAGCGTTCTTAAATCTTGCATTAGGTGTCTTGTTCTGAAGTTAATTCCACGAGACGAGAAAATGAGCACTCGCTCCTTGT
>NW_009952481.1:2675219-2675806 GCF_000747805.2 Chaetura pelagica
TCAGCAGGGAAAGGAAGTTTCTAGCCTTAAAACTACCACAACACAGCAACCATACAGGTTTGAAATGTAGTTACGGAAATGCACAACAAGAACTGTTGTTACTGTCTCCCTCAGGGAATCACAGCCCCGCTGAAAGTGATGAGCTCCCTACAGACCGAGGAGGTGTAAGGTCTCTGCATGAAGAACTGCCACCCATGCTGCTCCAGCACGTTCCTACACAAAGGAACCAGCCCCAAACCCGTGGGTGTTACGAAAGCCACAGACAACAGTGTTTGCAAACGGCCAGACGGCAGGGACGGAGCACAGCTCAGCTTCTCCTACAGCTGAGCACATGAGGAAACCTCAAGGCTCCAGCGTGCTGCTTTAAACCACAGGGCAGTTACTGGAGCCTTCTCAGGACGATTCCTAAACGAAACAAGCACGATTTCCACACACTCACTCTGCAGCAGGACCATCCAGCTCTCTGAAACACTCCCGAGCTCAAGGTAGCACGACTCATTCACACCAAACAGAAGAAATCTCTCTGTCTGCCTTTACAGAAACCACAGGATGTTTCTGGTTGGAAAAGACCTCCAGCACCCCGGGCC
>NW_009952481.1:2676756-2693298 GCF_000747805.2 Chaetura pelagica
GGACCGCGCCACCTGCCTGGCCACGGCCAGCGGGCTGCGGGGCACGGTGGAGGACGCCAAGTGCATCCAGGCCAACGCCTTCATCCAGGTGCGGGCTCTGCCCCGCAGCCCGGGGCAGCGGGGATTGGGGGGACCCAGCGCCCGGTTGTGCCTGGTTATTCTGCCTGCGTCTCACACCGAGTGCAGTGGGACAGTCGCCTCCTCTGGCCCCCTGCGTGTGCTGTGCTCGATGGGATCCCCCCTCGTGGCAAACTGGGCAGCCTGGAGCTGCTCACAGGCGTCTTTTAGGCCTTTTAGCACCTTCCAGCGCTTGGAAGGGGCTGCAGGAAAGGTGGGGAGGGGCTTTTCATCAGAGAGGGCAGCGATAGGACACGGGGTAATGGTTTTAAATTGAGAGAGGGGAGATTTAGGTTAGATATTAGGAAGAAATTCTTCACTATGAGGGTGGTGAGGAACTGGAATGGGTTGCCCAGGGAGGTTGTTGATGCCCCATCCCTGGAGGTTTTTAAGGCCAGGTTGGATGAGGTTTTGCACAACCTGATCTAGTGGTTCCCTGCCCATGGCAGGGGGGTTGGGACTAGGTTATCTTTTAAGGCCTCTTCCAGCCTTAATGGTTACGTGATTCTGTAGTTCAGAGCAAGTGTCAGTGTGGTGAACTCACTGTTCTGTTCTGTTCCTGCGTGGTATTTATTATTTGAGAGGTTTTTCATGCTCCATAAATATTGTTGCTGGAGAAGGGTGGCACTTACATTGCATAGCTCCCTGGATGTTTCCAGTTCCAGAAGTAGGCAGCTTTGGGTTTTAACATTTGTAACTTGTTTTTTAAACCACGTAAGATGAGTGTTTAGGTTTTCATGCTCATGCTACTTTTGCAACTGTGACCTGATTTCATTTTGCTGGTTTTGAAACAAAACCCATTTTTCTTTAACTGACACTGTGTTACATGTAGAAATCACGTTGTACTTCAGTGATCTCTGAAAGTGAAGGGACTAAATTTAAGGAAGTGTAAAGTGTAAAATGATGGCAGAAACTCCCTCTCCTCATCACTTTCCTTTTGCTTACAGGCAGAAATTTTTCAGGAATTTGCTGTTCAGGAGGAATCAGTGACATTCCGGATCAATTTGTCTGTTCTCCTCGACTGCTTGACCATTTTTGGTGCCAGCTCTTTGCCAGGTAAGGTGCGTGTTTACCCTGTCAGTGTGTGTGCATACGTGTCATGGCCCAGTGAAACCTCTGCACTGCCACAGGGAGGTCTCCAGTCCTGGCAGAACTTCTGGCTTCCTCCCATGGAGTTCTTCTGAGCATGGTGGCTGTTGCTGTTGAGCAGGGTCCCTCCTGTGCAGTTAAGCTCATGTAGGTGTGTGCTGTGGGGATGGTGGACATAGACGAGCAAGGAGCTGGTGGATGTGAGCCTGGCCAGTGTGTCAGGAACCACTGCAGCAGGAGAGGCTGGAAGAGACTCAGGCTGTTTGGAAGACGGAAAAAAGGTGTATGTGTCTGTGATGGTATTGGAACACTAACTAAGAAGTTTGAGTTTTCCTGTGAGGGTAATCACTGATCTACAGAATCTCACAATCACAGGGGTTGGAAGGGACCTGTGAAGATCCTCAAGTCCAGCCCCCCTGCCAGAGCAGGACCACTTAGGGCAGGTCACACAGAAACACCTCCAAATGGGTGGTGAAGGTCTCCAGAGAAAGAGACTCCACAACCTCTCTGGGCAGCCTGTCCCAGGGCTCTGTCACCCTCACAGTAAAGAAGTTTTTCCTCATGTTGAGGTGGAACTTCCTGTGCTGTAACTTCGTGCTGTTTCCCCTCTTGCTATCACGGGAAGCTTCAATTCAGGTTGCACAAGTAACAAGAGCTGTAAAGAAAGATGATGTGTGCCAGAGAGAGCCTCAGGACCATGGAGGAGTTTTCAGCTCCACTAAACTATTTGCAGCACTTCCAGCCTCATTGTCACAGCCAATGTTAGCTGCTTAGTACGTGATGAGTTGTATTTTAACTGATATCTACATGCAAATAATTTCCTTCTGCTTCATAACCATTAGCACTTCCTAGGAAGCTGCACTAAACATGCTTCACTTGTGTTTTGGAGGCTGGAACCAAACATGCTAAATCAAATTGATCTGTGCCTCTTATGCCAGTAAAATTTGCATTTTCTCAAGCGATCAGATGTGCTAATTAGCTCTTTGAAGAATTTGTATTTCTCTTTTCCAGGAACATCAACAGCCCTGAGGATGTGTTACCGTGGTTATGGCCATCCCTTGGTGCTGTTCTTGGAAGAAGGAGGAGTAGTGACAGTGTGCAAAATTAACACTCAAGAACCTGAGGAGCTGTTAGACTTTGATTTCTGCAGTACAAAGGTTGTTAATAAAATCATCCTGCAGTCAGAGGGGCTACGAGAAGCATTTGCCGAACTGGATATGACCAGTGAAGTTCTGCAGATTACTATGTCGCCAGACAAACCCTATTTCAGGTACTAGAAGCTGTGCTTTCAGCTCGTGCTTGGCTTCCTTTGGTAGGACTAGAAGTTTTCAGGTTGAAGATAGGAGAGCTATTTTAGAATATTGCCTTATTTCAAGAAGAATTCTAAAGAATATTGCAGATCACAGTATGTAACCTGATTAACCCAGTAATATATTGACAACCTGGTAAATGTGCCACTGATATGGACAGTTTAGCATTTTTAATTAAATAACTCAAAACAAACAACAGTGTTTTTTGAAACAGCCAATATGATATGCAAGATGACTGATTGTGACACGTTTTATAGGGCTGTGATCAGGTGTTTTGAGGTGGTGCCTTTTGTCTTCCAGGTTGTCCACTTTTGGAAATGCAGGAAGTGCACATCTGGACTACCCGAGGGACTCTGATTTGATGGAAGCATTCCACTGTAACCAGACCCAGACAAACAGGTCAGGAAGTTCGTGATCAGTGAGTGCCCTCTATGGCAGGTCATGCATTCTTGCTGAAAAGTTAACCTGGTTTTGCAGGTACTGTGACATTGACTAGTATAGTGGGAAAAAATACTCCCCATCTGGTGGAAGTCTGTGTCTGTGACCAAAAGCTGAGTGATTACAGTGTCTGTCCAGTGTTGTTGCCAGGAAAGGATCAAATTAGCACATTGTTGATTGTATTTAAGTGTTCTGTGTCTTTGATTGGAAGTGAAGTTTCAGCTCCTCTCTGCATGATCTTACTTTTTTTTCAGATTACTTTTTTTGTTCCCCTTGCAGGTACAAGATTTCTTTGCTCAAACCATCTACAAAGGCACTGGCTTTGTCTTGTAAAGTGTCAATTCGAACAGATGCTCAAGGATTTCTTTCACTGCAGTATATGATTAGGAATGAAGATGGACAGATCTGTTTTGTGGAATACTATTGTTGCCCTGATGAGGATATTACTGAAGCAGAACCATAGGTGCACAGTCTGTTGTCTGTATTATATTTATGAATATTTAAAATACTTTATTTTTTATAAAACTGAATGAAAGCTGTAAAGATTGATAGATGATATATTTTTGTTGTTTTTTAACTCTGGAATTAGAAATGCAAAGATTTCCTTTTTATTCCCTTACAAACTTTTCTTAGCCTTGAATCAAAAAAAATGAAGCTAGAAAGGCAAAAAAGGGAGTTCCTCTCCTCTAGGCACTGACTCCAGCACAGATGTACAAGTGCTGTTTGTGTCAGATGTTGCAGCTTTTTACAGCAGCAACCCTGCTGTAATTCTTGTTCTCCAAAAATTCTTGTTTGTGTTGTGGGGGTTTTTTTATTGGTGGTTTTTTTTTTTTAATTTGGCTTACTCTAAGCAGTTACAGAAGGGAAAATCTGAACACTAGCAGTATGTTAGCCAGTAAGCTCTCAGTGACTTAAAGCCAAATCTGTCTTGAAAGAGGTTGACATTTTCAAACTGATTTCCTAAAAGCTGGAGGTGGTTTCATTCTGGCAAATGCCAGCATGTTTTGCTGGTGAAGCCACTAGGCTTCTCCTCATCTTGATTAATTCTCAATATAACTCAATTCCTTGGAGTTTCATCTGATACCAGTTTACCCTTTTGTCTGTAGTACTGGTGTTGAATTGGTAAATAAAGATAGAAGCCAGGATTTACTTACTCATTACTCATAACTTCTCTGCCAACGTTACAGTTTTGTATCTAGTTATTTACTACACATATGCAAGAATGCTGCTGCTGAAATGTCTCTTTCTGGACATGTCCCTGCTCCTAGCCTGCTCCTAACACTGCTAAAAATCATAAAAGGAGAGAAAAGTTTCATATTTGAAATTATTTGTGAAGTTTGTTTACCTTCTCAGTAGCTTTCTTCAGCAACAGGAGGGACTCTCAATCTGAAGTAAAGTCTGTGTCCCTCGGAGGGGTCTCTTCCTGTCACTGCTAAGAATGGGTCTAACCTCCAGCTCCCTGGAAAGAGAGGGCAGTTTCTGGAGAGCTTCTGCAGTGGCCAGCTTTGCAGAGCAGTGACCTGGGCTGCACTGAGGGCAAAAGTTTCACACCTCTCCATTGCAACCAGCCTGCTCAGAACAGGAGGCCCACCAGACTCATCTGGATCTTGAGCCAGATGCAGAACCTGCAGCTCACCCTGCAGGAGGCTGAAGTCTCCCTGCCTTGCTGCCCTGGGGTGGGATCCAGGAGTCAGCCATCAGTCAGCTGTAGCCTGTTGCCAA
Organism: Chaetura pelagica; assembly: GCF_000747805.2. Classification (NCBI taxonomy): domain Eukaryota; kingdom Metazoa; phylum Chordata; class Aves; order Apodiformes; family Apodidae; genus Chaetura; species Chaetura pelagica. The sequence continues at coordinate 2,681,433 of NW_009952481.1, forward strand.
GTTTTGTGGTTTGTCCAGAGCTGAACTCCTGCTTTGCACATGTGGAAACCAGTATGTTCGTATGTTTTCCAAGTTGATTGCTCCACAGTTCAACAGAATCTAAGTCCTTTGGTTTATTTTAAGTTTAAAATGCTTTTGTTGACTGGTTTTCACGTCTTCCTCATGTCAGGAAGAGGATACTTTCAGAGTGCACAGTGTCAGCAGTCCACTTTTGTTGTTCATTCAGATTGTCCATTTATTGCAATAAATTTTACTTTTTAAAAACAATTGCAAGTCTTTGAACTACAGGATGATAAACCTAACAATATTCTAAATAACTCTCGGTTACTGTTTTATTTATTTTCCACACTGAAGTACTCAGTATGGGTGAATCTCCTTTCAGCTTGCTGTCTTGATTTCTTCTGTGACCAAAAAAAAAAAATGTTCCTGGGGAATTATTGGTATTATCTCTGACTACTCTTAAGAACTGTTAAGAATGATTTACCTAATATCTGGGTGACAGGATAAAAATGAAACAGTACATGTGACTTTCTTAATGTGATTCATTTTAGAATATCAAAGTTCCTGGTGTTACATTTAAGGACATTACTGTGGCTTTTTTTTTGTTGTTGTTCTTTTCTATAATTGCCAACAGATGTACTATATTACTTCTTAAAATAGTACTTTTAACAATTTTGACTATAATCTGCCAGCAGTGATCATGGAAAAAATATCCACAGAGATAAAAAATAATGCCACAGAGTTCCAGAAACTTAACTGCTGCATTTCATAACGAGTAGCTATTGCAGACACGTGTGCAAGGCTCACATCTGTGCCCAGCTAGACCAAGTCAGGGCCTGGACTGACAAAGGTGAGGAGCTGCTCATGCACCTTGTGCCTTGGTGGGTGAACAAAAATCACAGAATCACAGAATATTAGGGGTTGGAAGGGACCTCTAGAGATCACAGAGTCACAGAATATAAGGGGTTGGAAAGGACCTCCAAATATCACCAAGTCCAACCCCCTTGCCAGAGCAGGACCAAAAAAAAAACCCATCAAAAAACCAAAATTAACAAACACAACCAACTAGAGCAGATCACTCAGAAAGGCAGCCAGAGAGGTCTTGAAAGTCTCCAGAGAAGGAGACTCCACAACCTCTCTGGAGAGCCTGTTCAGTGCTCTGTAACCCTCACAGTAAAGTTCTTCTTGTGCTGAGGTGGAACTTCTGTGCTCAAGTTTCAATCCATTGCCCTTATCCTGTCACAGGCAACAAGTGAAAAGAGCTTGTCCCTGCCTTCTTGATGTCCAGCCCTCAAGTATTTATAGACATTAATAAGGTCCCCTCTCAGTCTTCTCCTTTCTGGACTAAACATCCCCAGGTCTCTCAGCCTTTCCTCACAAGGCAGATGTTCCAGTCCCTTAATCATCCTTGTAGCCTCCGTTGGACTCTCTCAAGTAAATCCCTGCCTCTCTTGAGCTGGGGAGCCCAGAACTGGAAACAATACTCGAAGAGAGGTCTCACCAGGGCCAAGTAGAAGGGGAGGAGATTTACTTCAGGTGTTCATTTTGGGTAAGATCCTCATGGAGAGGCAGGAGTTCAGGTGCTGCATTGCCATTGGATGAAATGACAGCATCAGCTTCTCATTCGTGGTGACGCTTAGCAAATTGCAGCTTGTTTTATTGCAGACACAACATGGAAAAGGAGTGGGAAACTGGACACTGCTTGGAAGTCAGCAGGTATTTCAGTGGCAGCACAGACACCCTGGCTGTTCACATGTGCAAGTTCCCACTGGTTATGACTTTTACTCCATTTGAGCTATTCTCACATACCTCCCAAAGCCACACCTACCTGTGGCCACCTGCTTCTTACCTGCCCCATACAAGGAGTAGATCCTTCTCAGGGCTGTCTATTCCCTTTTTCACAACAGAAGCTGCATGAAGTCTGTGCTGTTTATCCAAGGACCTCTGTGCCTCAGGGAGATGCAGGTACAGCCTGTGGAATGGTCAAGGAATGAGAAACCCCACCAGGAGCAGCCCATCAGCAGCCCAAGAAAAGGCGTGAGTAAAAAAAGCTAATGAAAAAAGAGGTTTTCCTGCAGGCTGCTGCTTGCAGGGCAGCCCTACACCTCAGTCTGGCACCAGATTTCCTGGCCACTCAATGCTCACTTTAGTTGCTCCTAATGATTAGACCAGACTTCTTAGTCAGAGACTGCCTTCTTGCACTCCTCACTGCTGTTTCTGGTTGCACAAAGTAGATGTTAACTTCTAGTTCAGTGCCTTAAAGCACTGGAAAAAAACAACAACAACAACAACAAAAACCACAAACAAAAACAAAACCAAAAAACCTAAATGCTTTCTTACTGAAAATTTTCCCGAAGATGTGGGTGTGTGCATGCTGGGCTGGGCAGCCCATGCGGTCCCCAGGTGGCTGAAGGAGGGGTGCTTTGGGGTGCTGTGCCAGAGCGTACAGCTGGGATCCCGCTTCCCTGGGAGGCTTTTGGCCAGGAGAGGGCATGAGATGACCACCTCTGCTCTCTTCCATCCCACAGGCTGCATCTCCTTACTCTTGTGTCTAACTTCAGCACTGGGGTTTGCGTGAGAAATGCCCTGGAAGTGCATTCTTGGCTAGAGCTGAGGGAACACTGGGGCACCCGTCAGCTCTCACTGGGCCTTGCTCTACAGCTCCGGTCTCCAGCTCTTAGAGCTCCCCTGCAGGGCTGATGTTGGAGGATGCTGCCTGCCTGCCCAGCTTGGGAAGTTTCTACACTCAACGACACTGTCCTGCTCATTGTGGAAGGATGTCATGTCTTTTGATTAACTACGGCATGGAGGAAGTGCAAGATAAAAAGTTGTACTCGTGTAATAGGTATTAAAGAAATCTTTTTTAATAGGCACACTAGGAACAAAGTGCTTTCAAAAGCACAGGTGTGTGTTCTGTTCCACATGGGCTGCAGAGTCACCACGGCCTTTTGTTTTCTCTCTTCTCCAGAGACACCAGCTACAATTGCCTCCCAATCAGCAGAGTGTGTGTGGCTGATTCAGCATGGTCTGACCTGGGAGAGACACACACAGCCCAAAATACACCAAAAAGTTCACCAAAGTACCCACCAGGGAACACATTAAGAGTCTGATGATCCCAATAAGGGAGTAAACAGACTGCAGAGAAGACAAAGGCTCCTTACAAGCAATGATTGTGTGTGTGGTGCTTGTGTGTGACTGTGCACACAGACAAAAAAATATGCAGATGCAGATTATAAGCTAACACACAGCTGGTTGGGCCAAGCATTTTGCAGCTGGCACAACAACCCTGGGTTAAAAAAAAAAGCATGTAGGGCAACAGTCAGGGGAGCTGGTGCAGTCCTTGCCAAGCAGCTGCCCCACAGCCTGCTTCCAGGGTGCCTTGCTGGGTTTTTGATGGTTTGTATTTTCCCTCATGTACTTGTGTAACACCCTTCCCCTGGAGGGTTTCTCCCTTTGGGTACAGACCTGTCTCAAACATCTGTGGCCTGGGGAGCAGGTTACTTCTCACTTCTATGCCAGGAGAAGATGTGGTTCCAGCTGACCCATTGAGCTAAAGTGAGTTGGTGGGACTGTCAAAGCACCTGAACTTGTTTCACTGTCACTGATGTTGCTGCACTGGCTCTGGCACAGCCCACAGGCACTGCTAACCCATTGCTCCACACACCTTGAGCTCGTGTGGGAGCTTTTATCCTAAGAACCCTTGCTCATAAATCAAATCTGTGTCGGGATCAGTGGTCCTAGTGAAGAACAAAAGTCACTGAGAAGACAGACAAATCCCATGCAAAATGTTTTTATGTTTGCAAGTAAGTGCACTCTCTAGAAGTTGCCCTTCTCATCTCAAGCCACTCTTCACGTGGGGAATAGAGACAGAGGTGCAGCTTGGAGCAGGACAGCCACATCTCCCTGCCTCATGCTCCTATCTCTTTGTCACTGTGGCTCTGCTGTTCAAGGCAGGTGTTGTAGGACACCAAGACCTCAGGTCTCACCTGGACCCCTCTGTGCCCAACTGCTGTAAGTGATCCCATCAGTAATTATTTGTGTCCCTGCAGAAAAAACTGCCACAACTGTGGCACCCATCAACAGAGCCAGCTGACATGTTTATTTTGGGTAAGAGCTATTGTTGGGACCCTGTAGCTTCGGAGGGAGGAGTTCATCTCCTTGCAGGAAGGAGCCTGCATCTGCCCAAAGGAGAGCAGAGAGAGTGTGAGAACATCACTGCCTCCAGAGTGACAGCCTGGAGCAGTGTTGGGTGAGCTCAGGTCAGCATTTCAGAAATTCTCTGAGCCAAATCATTTGTTTTGCATGTTAAAACCCCAGTGAGCCACTGGTCAAACAGACATGAGACTTGCTTTGTTGGTGGCTGGCTCATGCAGACGAGGCTGGAGAGGGTGCTGAGTTTTCTAGTCTTCTGGCTGTGGGAGGAGATGATGAAAGCTCTTTGTGGAGAATTTATCAGCCTCCTACCCTTCCAAATTAGATGGGACCATAGGGTTGACCAAAAATAAGCAAGCCAGCAGAAAGGTGGAGGTCTCAATGTATTTCCTGTATTTATCTAATTAGATAACAAATCTGTCTGTACGTATGTGTAGATTCTACCCCACAAATGCCAATGGAGTGCAGCAAAGGAGCTGCAACCCTCCGGGAGGCTGGAAGCCACCCCCCCCCTCCCCGATCCAGGCAGGAGCAGAAGAGGTTTGGAAGCAACACTGAACTGCAGTGCCTCCTCTACTTGAGAACCCAGCGGCTGCTCCAGACAGGCAGACTCTGTCCCAAGATTTCGTACATGACCCAGGGCAGCCCAGAAACCAGAGGAGGGAAAGCTGAGGTCCAAAGCTGCTCCCAGGAGCCCTGGTACCAGCTCCCAGGTTGTGCCTGCATTGCATGAGATGCTCCTGGGCATGGGGGGGTTGGGGTGCTGCACAACCAGGGTTTTCATTGCAGAGACTTCACCGTGCAAGGTGCAGGGCCAGCTGCAGAGTGGAGGAAGATGATTCTGTGCTTCTGTATCTCAGAGCCGTGCTGGGCAGTTCTTTGCAAAAAAAAAGTGGTTGGCCAGTCCCACCAACATGGCAGGGCCCATCCCAAGCAGTGTGATGACAGGAGTGGTCTTGTTCTAGCATCCAAGAATGTTCTCGGCTGCTTTTATAGGCACAGCCTGGTGAATCACCAAGAATGTGTTTTTTCTTCCCATAGTTTTACAAGCAGCTGTTTAGCTCTTCACAGAGAGCCCTGTTGCTTTTAAATGCTACATCAGCTGGTTGGGGACATTCACTCTCCTAATAAACTAAACAGAGGCATGAAACAGGTTCCAGAGGAAGGGGGTTAAACCAAGGCCGATACCTGGCAGGACAGAGCAGAATGTTCCCTGCCAGCAGCCACCCCGAGGAGGTGACTACGGCTCCCGGAGGGGCGCGGACCAGCCCCGGGGCTGCGTTCCCTCCCCTTCCGTGCTAAAGCACAAGCCTGGCGATCACGCAGGGCTGTAATTACGGACATATTTGCAAGGGAACTTCCTGCCAGAGACCCATCAGGCAAGGCATCCGCGGAGGGGCCTCTGCCAGGCTCTCCTCTCGCCAGCCGCCCGGCCGTGACGGGATTTCTTCGGGCGGGCAGGAGCTCTGGAGACGTTTCAGGTGACAAGGCAGACACCGGCAGCGCAGGGCTCTGGAGGGGCAGGTCCCGCTCCCAGACCCGCGGCAGGGGATGAGGCAGCAGAAGGGTCACACCGCCTTAGCTGTAGCCCCGTCAGCACTGCTTTTTTTGGTGGGGTTTTTTTGGGAGCCACATTTTGAATAGCAAGATCCTAGGGGAGCTATTTCTAGGAACAGGGCAGTGCAGACCCTTGTGCTTTGTGTCTTCACTCCCCACGCTGTTTTCCAGCTGCAAGGGAGGCTCAGAGGGGAAGCAGTGCAGTTCAGCCCTCTCCCTCCACAGTTTTAATTCTTTTTGCCTGGAAAATGCAGCTTAATCCGGGTTCTCCCTTGCTCCCTAGTCTCTTCACTGGGGGAAGCCTCCTGGTGGGAAGCCTAACAGAGAACCAAATGCATCCAGATGTTTTTGGACAGGGCTTTCTAGCCTGCAGCAGGGTGCGGGGCTGCTGCTGCTGTAGGAGAGGAGGTGCAGGAAGAAGAGTTGCCGTGCCCCCCAGCCCAGCCCTCAACGGGGAGCGTTCCGGCTGATCCCGAAGGGAAGAGCGACCACGCTGGAGCCACAGCTTCCCAAGCGAGCACCCCGGTGAGGTTTGCTTGCCTCCCGAGAGCTGCGGAGCTCAGGGCACCCGGCACGGTCGGGAGCACGTCGGGAGCGCGCCGGGATTGCAGGAGCTGAGGCTGCCTGCAGGGACACGGGCTCTCCAGCCCTGAGCATCGCATGGGGATGATGTCACCGGGATGTGCCTGTTTCCAATCTCCAGCTGCTGGTAGGAGGCCCCATTACCAACCGTCTGAGCATTTCAGGCTGTTGGATGCGAGCAGGGCCAGCACTGTGAGCCTGGACAGAGCAGCATTGCAAGCAGGCCTTCAAAATAACTGAAAAACTGGTAATTGTGTCGATACCTGTGTTAAACGCATCAGGCAAGAAGAGCCTTGTCAGGCCAGCCAAAGGTTTGCAAACAGCAACAGGCAGGTTGCCACAAAATGCCTCAGGAATGAAAACTTGTATCTCAAAATAGGCCCTTCCGAAGTGGGACAGGCAGCAGCAGGGCTGAAAGCACAACCCGACCATCAGAGGAGCCTTGTGCTGAGACACCACCACAGCACCCAACCACTGGGCCCAAGACAGAGGCCATCATTTCTCATGAGAGATTTTGCCTCCTGCTGCCATAGCCTGAGGAGCCAAGCAAAGCACACACTGCTTTCCTACCGCAGCAGCCTCTGCTGGGAGGGCTACCTTATAGCTACCAAAATTGTATTTTAGGCTTCCTCGAGTAAATAGAAACTTACTAAATCACACAGCTTAATTTGCTTCAGCTGCACTTCACCACCGTTCACAATTCTAAGAGCATTTACGGAAAAGATTATTAACATGAGGATAATTAATTTGTTACTGCCCTGAGAAGAACGCTGACATAAAATTTAAGAAGTGTGGTTTGTGTCTGTACTTGGTAACTCTGTTACTTCTTTTCAAAAGGATCAGTGAAGGATCCAAACAGAGGAGGAAGAGACGGCAGGGCTGAAGAAGCATTTGGAGCAGTTTGCTGAACTGGCTTGCACGCATGAGCACCCCCAGGGACCTGTATTTGCAGAATTAGACAGTGTTGCTATAGATGATGGTTTCAAGGTACTCAGACAAACTCTTCAACTGTGGCTTGACATTACATTCTGAGCACTCTTAGTGCTCCCTGTGGCAGAGCAAAACCACAGCAAATTGAGGATTTAAACCACTGACCTGTCCTAAAAGCCTTGCACCCATTCCTATCTGACAAGACTTGCTGGGTTTTGCTTGCAGAATACGTGCTGGGTTACATCACAGCTGCTGATGCTGCTGCTCTGAAACCTCAACACCTAACTCCTCCAGGAGCTTTTCCCCGAATTTCTCAACATGCAGCCCCATGACAGCCAGGGCTGCAGAAGCTGCCTCTGCTCCAGGGCCCGCCCCCGTACTGGGAGGCTTGGACACAATGCTTGAGACAGTGATTTTTCCCTGCAGCACACGGGTCTCTGCCATGTTTAAAGGGCAGATTGCTTCAGCCTTTTGATCAGATGAAGGCTGGCATCTGTGTGGAGAAAGCCACAGGGTCTCTGGTTGGTGCAACACAAGCTAGTGCCCCGCTGGGGGCAGGTCAGATGGGCAAAGGCTGACACAGACACCACTGCCCCCCCTCGCCATGATGGCAACTCTCCCCCTGCAGCCCACATGGACCTCCAGGCTCCTTGCTCATCCTCCTCTCCCCTGCAGACTTCCAGCTGGCAGCCCACACTGCCAAAGCCACCCAGAGAGCATCTTTTATGGTCTAACCACGACTTGTGTACAGCAACAGTAATTTCTTTAGCTCTCAGACCTTCAGAGCAGTGAAGCCACACACCACCTGCCTCCTGCCCCCAGCCAGCCACTGCTCGGGAAAACACACAATGTGAAGTGGACTTGAAAACTAAACTACAGCTCCAGGTGTGAGGTAGCATCTGCTAAGTGATTTCCAGCCAGCTTTTCCACTGGCCCTCTCTTGGTTGGTTCTCTCCTAGGAGGATGACAGTGGGGGATCTGTGAGCAGGAAACAGCCACATGTCACTGGGGCTTATGTTACCTCTACCAGGATGTCCACACAAGAAATGGCTCTGAACTTACCAATCAAATCAAAGGCATGATCTGCAAAACTGGCTGCATGGCATCTGGAGTAGATTCTATCCTATCTGACAGATCTGGAAAGTTAAAAATCAAGCTGCAGTTTCAGGGAGGAAAACCTGGTACATCTGAAAGCCATCTACACGTGAGACATAGAACACAGTCGTACTACGTTAAAACAAGTGTGGTGAGATTTCCCTCGGAACAAAAACTAAATGAAGGCACACAAAGATGAAAAATTGGAAATAGTTTATTTGCTGCATAAGGAAACTTCTTGTAAATTACATATAAAGAGACTTGCTATGCTGTAGTATATAATTTTCAATATTCCACAAAGATAATTGTAATAAATACACAAACCAAAACAAAGTAGAAGACTAAATCCATCAGGCAACCTACAAAACAGTTAATCAAGTTTTACACTTGGCAGCATTAGCATGCTTAAAATCTTGTTGTTCATTTTGAAGTGCTGCAGCAAAATTCTTTTCACATTTCTTTGGAGCATTTTCAAAACCATCTAACTGTAAAATACTGTTCAAAATTAGCAGGCATTAGTTAAACCACTCCGAAAAAGTAACACCAAGGTCTAACTTCTGCAAAGGTGTGATTTTTCTTTGTTTTTAAAATACATTTTAGTTTTACCAGGGTTAGGAATTATCTAAGTGCACTATGAGTCCAATCAGCCTGAGGCACTGCTGACTCTTGTCATATTATGAATCGATATAAACTTCATAGATTATATAGCTCTGCAAGATTTCTCTATTAGAGACATATCCACTAACAGGAATAAAACAAATACCATAGTGAAGCTGCAAGCTAGTTAGAATGGTTGCATCCTCAAGTGCAGTGTGTGCTTAGAAGCATTTTTCCATCTTTCATACTACACCACAGCAGACATTTTTATTTTACTTGAAATTCAAAAAGTGCTGATAAAGGCTTTACTGATTCCCCTAGCCTCCAGAAACAACATGCAGCAATTATGACACCTCTTGCTGTTCTCTATCTCTAATTTCTACATTTTTTTAAAACAGCAGGCTGAATTGCCTTGTACACCTCACTGCTCTGGACTACACTGACACAGACAGCTCTACTATTCCACGCAGATCTTTCACAAACTCAAAACACTTCACTATGCTTCACTATTACTGAATACTTGGGGTATAAAAAGAAACTCTCTAAAACACGATTACCTAAAAATATTTGTTAATAAGTTTAATGCAAACATTATGTAGAAAAAATGGTTTAGTTAGAAAAAATTCATTTAGAGGGCCAATAAAAATATACTGAAGAGAAGATCTTTACAAAAGTGAGGTTAGGAAGTATGAGGCATTGACATCACTGTAAACATCCTGTGTTCACTAGAATCCCTTGTCTAAAGTGTATGTTCTGGTTTTGTTCCTGAGCTTCATGGCCAACATTTGCATAGATAGCTAAACCTTCCACAAAGGGTTGTTTGTACAGACCTTTCTGTTCTGCTTTGTACAGAACTTCAATAAACTAAGGATTTTACCTTCTGGAATAGTTTCATTCCACTACCAGGCAGCTGAAGGAAACTATGAAACATGGCATGATTTTTGTGTACTCAGTGCATTGGATCAGTTGGGACAGCTACCTTCTGGTATATTAAATAATATTACACTAACTCATGTAGGTATTTGATGTTCTGGTTTAGCATAAATATCTACTTCTGCTCACTGCTGCAAGGCTCACTTCTGGTCTGCCAAAGACTGCATGTGGCAAAATGTCAGGTATCTGAGTGCTACAACATAAAACAACAAAGTTAATCCCCATATCAAGATGCAGCTTATAAACAGTACAGAAGACCTTATGGAGAATTTCCCCTTCATCCAGGCAACATGAGTGCCTTCTACATTAACCTCCCTCTATTGGAGGAAGCTAGAAAGTACTTTCTGGGTAAACATGACACCGAGTGGTCTAAGTAAAAGGTCTAAAGAACATATTTGCATTTTGGATATGAAAAGCAGGCATCTCTTTACTTACTGCACACGCAAACACACATACAAAGTGGTAGAGACAGACAAACAAATCCACCTCACAGCACAATAACATAAAAGCAGCAAATTGCCAATTTAAATTCTTATGTTAAGGCAAGTAAGATACACACCCATAAAAGGATTAATAAAAATTAGCAGTTTTTCTTGGCTTTTTTGTTTACTTCTTCTGTGATTGGCTTTTGCACATCGATAAAATTTGCTTCAGCACTTTCTGGACATCTTCATCCATTTGACCCTGGACAAGAGGAAAAAGATGAAAAGATGATTGAATCCAAGCATCCCTCTACTCTTTAAGAGCATTTACAAATTATTTGTGAAGTATAGTGATCAGATCAATTTCCCAAAGGAAAATTGATTGAGTGTTAAATTTGTGCTTAAGCAGTCATACCTTTTGGGTAGGATGACTTCAGATAAAACATCTAAAGATGTTTTAGACAAAACATCTAAAGTTCTTACTAGATCTGCAGAAGAAACAGCTTTCATTAAAATATCAGCACTGTGTATCTGACAACATGCCACCCATACCTGCACAGCATAGAGAAGATGCATCCTGTAAACGGAGACAATCTCCTGATGTTGTTTCTTTGTTTCCTAGAAATGGTTAAAACAGAAAGTCACAGAGCATTCAGAACTGTTGAATTCAGAGCTCCCCAACTAGATTTAGAGAGCTCCAGGGAGTTACAGACCACAACCTAATGCATGCATGTGAAACTAGCTCAGACAGCACTGTGCCACTAACCATCTGAAACATAATTTGCTCAGAAGTGTGGTCCACAGAAACACTATAACTCTATTCACCCCAGTAAAAAGCTGGTGAGATGACATCAGCTGTAAGAAGTGCTGAGCTGCACAGAAGTGGAATGAGCACATACTCTACTTCTGAGCTTATCAGCAACCAGAAGTGATGAAAATCAACAGTGTTCTGACAAATCAACTGTTAAGTGCAAGTAAGCTCTTCCCTGAAGTCAGTGACCCATCTGCCAGCGAATGTCATCCCAGGGAAAAGGAGGTGCTTACAAAGGTTTTAAATCAGGAAAATCCTCACTTGATTACTATGCATTTAAGCAAGGAAAGCCAGCCACCCTTTTCATGATCATGGGCTGCCACATCCCAGAAGCCATCCTTCCAGAGCTACCCTACAAAAAGGAAAGAATGCTTCTGTTCTCTTTAAAACCTGCCTACTTCCCTAATGTCTTGCTCATCTTTGCACCTTAACTACCTTTTGCTAGTCCTTAAGCAGTGGGAGATGTCCTTTTGGATTTGGTGGACTGGGTTAAGAAACAGTCTGGGCCTTTACACTGGCAGGATGCAGAGTTCAACTGCCTGCCTACTCATTTTTCCCCACTGCAAGGCAATTTTCCTGGCCCATATGCTTATTGACTCTTCTTCTGTCTGCTGGGGAAGGTAGGAAAGCAGACGCGAGGTAAGCCACTCAGCATGTCAGGATAGGAATTCTCCTCTTCATCTTCAGCAACAAATTAAGTGTTGCCTTGGACAGGCAAGCTCTTGGAAATAGTAATTTTGACTCAACATGCACAAATACAATTTAAAAAGTTACATCTTTAAGCGGT
>NW_009952481.1:2693474-2697177 GCF_000747805.2 Chaetura pelagica
GAATTTGAGAGAATAGACTGTGCTCCCTATAAACAGATGGATTTGCTTGATTTGAAACTTTCTGCCTTCAGTGACCACTTTCTTCAAGGAAGTCAATCTTATTTTAGTGTAAAAAAACAAAAGGACTTCAGCTGATTGATGTTCTTGAGAAAACACACAAATCCACTGTACACTGGACTTATTTTCAGAAATCAGTGTTTCAGCAGCAGGTCAGGTCACTACATCCCACTACAAGCACAGGAACTTTGCTCCACTATTGATCCAAGGAAAACAGCTTTCTTTAATTAGACTGTTTCTAAAGACCAATTAGTGAGTTGCAGATTCCTAAACATTTCAAAGAAACAAGAGATATTGTAGAATTTCTGGATGAAAGTTCCTTTCCTTGTACTAATTGATTGTGCTTCATTTTAAATAAGGCACAGAGGAGAATGGCATGCATAGCTTCAGGGAATTGGAAGTGATGGTGGGTTCACAAACTATCACACTTACAGTCAGTTGGTTTTGCAACTGCTTCACTTGCTGTTGTAAGGCCTCCAGCTGCTGGCTTTGCCTTTTGGGGGCACTGGTCGAGTAGGAAAGCTGAGAAAGGCTGTTCAATGCTTCTTTTAATTTGCTAACTTCCTTGGACATTTCATTGATCTGGGGAGGCAAAAAATAGGTCTCCATGAAGAGCTACAAGATACACTGTATTCCTATGGGTCTTATCTTGGAGTTATTTCTGACTTAAATTTAAGAAGTGGGGACAAACAAGATGCAAATAAACTCAGCGGATAGAGACATCATTTAAGTGAAAGGTTGCAATGCTTCTTTATCCTCGCTTCTAGCCCAGTCAATTCAAAACGCATTCCTTGTTCTGAAAGCCAGCAGTTTTTAACAATCAAAAATTGCATTTACCACCTTTAAAACACTTCTACTGAACACAAAGACAGAAACATACCAAACACAAGCCAACTATTCACAGCTAGCAAAATACACAGCTTTTTAGAAACAGATTTGTAGTGACAGATATGGTTGCTGCAGAGGAAAAATACTCAAGTTATGCTAAGCTTGGATCATACAGTAAAATCAGAACAGTGTATTTTTTAGTATTTCTGATCTTTTGGTTTTTTTGTCTCCTCTGCAATCTCTTCCTGCTATAAATCCCACTTTGACTTCAGTTGCCTGAAGAGTGCAAACCCAACCTAAGCAGAACTTAAAAGGGGTAAAATGCAAGAGTATGTGTATTTCGACAGGGAAGGGAAAACAACTGCAAGGATAACCATACTGAAAACATCTTTTGAGTTTGGTATCTGAATTTTCAGATGGGCAGATGCATTCAGAAGTTATTCCACTCTGTGACACCTGACACACTATTGCCTATTAGGTCTCCCATAGGCCATCCAACACGTTTTGCAGTCTGAACTCATGCACTGAACCCCTCCACTGTAATTAATCACCAACCTTTTTATCTTTATCCTCTTCAAGTTTTGATGAGCTTTCAGAAGATCTTTTCATTTCAAGAAGGTCTTCTTGAGCTTGATGGTACTTCTGATGAAGACCAGTCACCTCTCGTTCCTTTGCTTCAAGCAGAGTGTGCATACCCTCTTTCTCTTCTTTCAAGTGCAAAACTTCATTTCTCAGTTGCATTGCATCTAAGGACACATTTTCCTTCTCTTGGATTACATCTCTCAGTTTGGATGACAAAACACTGACTTCACCCTCTAGTGATGACTGGAGCTTTTCGTATGTAGCCTTGGGTACCATTGCTTCATTAATTGCAGCTTTTTCTTCCAGTAATTCCTTCTGTAAGTTTCTTACTTCGCTTTCCTTGTTGGTAAGCAGTCCTTTGAGATCATTTATTTCTTCCTCCATTTCCTTGACAGTATTTCTGAGTGCATTCATCACCTGATGGTGTTCAGTAATTGGCAAAGAGTTTTGTTTCTGAGCATCCAACAGTTGCTTTAGTTCCTCAGCTTCATCTAATACTTTTGTGTACTGGGATTTCATTTCTAATAACTCATTCTCTGCTTGGTATTTCAAAGAACTTGTTTCCTGCATCAGTTTCTCATGTTCATCTCTAGGGATATAGTCCAAAGCTATATCATCTAGAGTTTTTCTCTTCCTATAGTCTTCAAGCTCTGCTTGTGCTTCTTGGTACAACTGAGACAACTCACTAAGTTGACTGTTGAGCTCATCTATCATTTTGTGCATTGCATCTTTCATTTCTCCAGCTTCAGCACTAGATTCCAACTGTGCCTGATGTGTCAGTTTGTCCTGTAGCCTTTTAATTTCCTCTTGCCCTTCTTTATACCTCTCAATCAACAATGCCTTCTCTTGATTAATATTATCAATAACTGAACAATACGAATTCTTCATTTCCTCACACTCTTCCGCAGACAATTTGCTTGCCACATTTTGCTCTCTTTCCTCAAACTTTTTCTGTAGCTCTCTCACTTTATCTTTTTGTCTTTCACTTTCCTCCAATGCTCTCTTCAATTCTTGCTTAAGCATTTCAACTTCTCCACATGTAACTTTCAACCTACTCAGATCAGAATTGGTTTCTTCACTTTCAGAGGAAACAATACCCAATTTCATTTGCTCTTGTACATTCAAAACCTCTTTCACAGCTTCCTCATACCTGTTTTGAGTTTCTTGGAAACTCAGGTTAAGATCAGAACCATTTTCTGAAATGTCTGTGTTATTTAAATTATCTGATTCTGGAACTCTAGACTGGACCTGAGCTTCTGTGTGCTTTCTTTTGGCTTCACAATTCTCTGATTTCCCCTGCACATCCATTAAGTCTCCCTGGAGGTACTTCATTTTTACTTCGCTGGGGCTTTTCAGCTTTTCTTGAATTTGAGTGGCATTTAATGTAGACTTCAGCTCCTGAGCTGAGAACTCTTTTTGTCTATCTACTGTTTGCTCAAACTCTGTTTGGGTCAAATCCACTTCTCTAGGTGTTCTTTCCTGTGGCAAAAAGAAACCCGAACAATTGCACAATAAAAACAAGTACATAATAACATTTTTTTAAGAATAGAGAAAATCTTGCCACATCCTACAGAGACAGACAATTAAAGCACCATGGAAAAAAGTTTTAGAAAAATTCAAAACCCTACTGCTCCCACTTATCCATATATAGCAAGTGAAGGCCAGAAGTGCCAAGATCCTCTGAAAGCCTATGGCTAATCTCCATAAGCTAATAAAGCTATGCAAATTAAAATTCTGCTAACACAACTGTTAACAATATCTTTCAGAATGTGGTTATCAAACAAACAAAGTTATTCAGTAATTTATAGGAAAAGTGAGATCAAAACACTGATTTAATCCTTTGGAGCAGAGTGTTTTCACGATCTTAACAGCACAAAGCTTGTTAAATTATCTGCATAGTACATCTCTTTAAAATGGTAAGCAGCTCTTTGTTCTGCTAGCAGACTGAAAGAGCACTAGAACAGCACAAAAATATGACACCTGTAATTTGTCCTGCAGCTCCTTATTGTGCAATGTCAAAGAAGCAATTTTTGCTTGCATCAACAGAAGTAGGTCTTGCTGGTCAGCTTCAGAACTCATATCCAATAAACTATCAGCACCTTTGGAGAAAAAAAAATATATAAAAGCTTTCAAAAAGCTGAACTGCTAGCTAGTTTGTCATCCTAACCTTTCAAATTTAACAGTTTGTTCCCATGACCACTAAGGGTAGTGAGCAAGCAAACTGTTCCCAGGAACT
>NW_009952481.1:2697574-2760798 GCF_000747805.2 Chaetura pelagica
CTTTCCCAAAAATGTGTTACATTGCCCCATAGAAGCAGGAGGTTTTGGTAGGCAGCTGGTAGAGAAATTACAAAACAACACTCCCAATACTTATTGTGTATTACGTTAGAAGTGGAAAGGCACAGAGGATTTCTGGTGAGTTTCTAACATTTCACACTACCTAGAACACCCAACCAAATATGAAAATTAGGATTAAACGTTATAGTATACCTGCTGTGCTGTCACTCAGTCTCTCCTTATTACCCCGAGGCAAGGAACTGAATTCCTCCTGCTCAGACAACAAAATAAAATGTTTTCACAGAATACAGATACAAAGGTGGACATTTCACCAAAGAGAAGTACAGACAAGATACATCTTGCTGGATAAAACCTGGCAAAGTGGGTTTTCTTTTTTCTTTCTGGTGTCTTTTTTGCATGTAGCCAATTGTAGCAAGTGGCCAGTATTTAAAAATTTGCTAGAGCCATTTAATTCCCATTGCTAAATTCTCATTAAGTATTAATGAAATATGGGCAACTAACTCCTAGAGAGTTTGGAAGGCTGCAGCCCCTGTAATAAATAAGTAATATATTGTCATGTATTTAAAAAAAAAAATAAAAAAATCTTTAACACCATAAGCTAAAGAACCAACTCCCTGATGTCTTTTGGTGAAATGGTCTCTCTGCTTTTTGCATTGCACAATGTCATGTACTTTGCTGGTGATAGGCTTTCACAACATTATTACTTACATTCACAACTATATTCCTAATTACTATCTAATTTATTACTAATTCTATTTATATACTGAGTAAATATTAGCATATTCCACACTGCCTTTATAAATTACATTGACACAGATTTAGGTTCCTTTTTGTTTCTAAAATTCAGTTTAATTCACAGGAGACTCTGCAGTCAGTAAAATAGATTATTAAGCAAAGTAGATTTTTAAGATACTGTACTTTCCTTCCTTAAAATTCATAAAAACAGAAAACTGATACCTTGCATGCTTGATCAGCAAAGAAAGCCTGCCCTTTTCCAGTCACAGGAGTTGAAGTTGATGACTGTGGAGACGACAAGTCACTAAGCTGTAAAAAATGTTTCATAAATATGTATATGTATGTGTACATATATCCACCTAAGATGTGTACATACACATATATATGAACACATACATAGAACTACTTTTCCCTGCACAAGTCAGAATTCTAGGTTAGTTTCGAAGGGCAGACCTACTCATTCAGTGCTCTTCTCAGTCAGAATTACACATGCATGTAGCTGTTACACAGGTAACATTCCTGTCTAATATAAAACCCGTTAAATTTAATTTTGATATAATAAAAACCTATTTACACATTTTACTTTCATATGTATATATACATGTAAGAATATCATTAAAATATGCATAATTATTTACTTATGGAAGTTGGAAAAACCAGGAAACCTTCAACTTTAGACAGAAGAAATTGTACAGTAAAGTTCATACAGTTGTATCTTAAGACCATGCTGTATTTCAAGCAAGTTTGCTTAGCTAACCTAACCAATATGTGCTTTCATGGTGTCATCCTAATGTCAGGAAAAGCACTCATGGTAAGACAGGCATATAAAGTAACACCCACATCATTCACAAAATGTTCAAAACACTTTTCATCCCCTAAAAGCATCTCAAAATCCGTCTTTTCTTTACCTGAATAGGACTGATAGGAGGAGGTGGGGCTTTGCGTTTTTTTGGAGTTCCACTTCTTTCTGAACTTAATTTAGAGCCTTGATCATGCTGAAAGTTTCACCAGCCAGAAAAGGTAGGTTTGTTAGTTTGGTTAGTAAAGTCTGAGCAAGTTGTTTAATTATAAAAAAACAACCAAACAAAAAAACAACCAAACAAACAAAACAAACACCAACAAAACAGACAAAACCCCACATTAATATCAACTTAAGCAGCTCATGCAGTGCCTTTTTTTTTTTTCTATGTAAAGACTACATCCCTACTAACACAAAGATATTAAACATGCCTGACAATAAGATTCTGCCCCCTTGTAATCCATGCTTCAGTGAAAACAAACAAGATTTAGTGAAAAAGCAAAAGCTGACAATAGGTTTAGCACTAGTGATCTTAAATAATTCCATTCATACAGTCCAGTCATGCCATTCTTAATAGCTGCCATCTTTCCTCTCCATGAACCTCTGCCTGAGCTCCCTAAAAAACCCACCTCTCCACTCATACAAGGAATGAACAAGTGGATGGCGCCCTTATTCACTTTCCAGACACCAGCAGGTCTATTAAGGTCTACATGCAACAGTTATGATACTGAATAAAAAATGTAACCAACTCTGTAAATCTGTTTGGATTCTCACAGGTCGGGATCTCCAGTAAAACGTAACCAGGGATAACCTTCAATTATAAGTTATGGAAACTAGGAACTTTTCCAGATCATCTTTGCTACAGTTTGAAGAGACAGAGAGTCCAAAAGCCAAGCTTCTGTTTTACACCTGAGAAAAGTGAGGCATCTTCCCAGCACATATGTGCACATACACACTCATCCTCCCTTCCCTTTTCTCACTGATGGTGCTGGCTGCTGCTGAAGAGAGAAGCTAAGTCTAAAATACATGTTCCTGAAACAATTTTTTTAAATAAGCAACAAGAACCTTCCACATTACAGAGTAGCCAATGGCAGCTGCATCTCACAGTGACATTTACTACTGCTTCTAGTCACATCAATTACTGTTTTTTCTTAAGTTACAAGTCTACACAGCTTGAGTATTTTTAAAACCAAAAGGACAAATACCTGCTTTGCTTTTGTCGGTGACTTTGTATCTGTGAAGCAGAAAAGAAGTGGAATTAAGTTATCTGCCATTCCTAGCCCTCCTCTCAACTCTACTTCCCACACCATAAATACTCAATTTAGTTCCTGAATTCCTGTCTGAAATCGGAGAAATATACTTCAACTTCCAAATGCCATCTGAACCATATCCTTTCTCTGCTACTTTGAGTTTCATTTTGAGACAAAAGTCAAAGGATTATGACAGTCCTTACTCTGCTGCAGTCTTGCACTGTTCTTCAACATTAGCTTCCTACTTGAGAAACCTTAGTTTGACCACAAAAACCCTCTGCCCCCAACCCCTCTACTGAGGAGCTATATGTTCCACTTACTCTTTCACATAATAAAAAGGGATCTAGTCCACATGTTATGCAAAACTTAATGATGCTGCTACATCAGTTTAACTTTTCTTTCTCCAATACACGTCTTTTTGCCCTGCTCAGTGTTTTATCTCATGATAAATATTACTGTCTATGGCAGAGACCACATTATCCTGCTTTTGGGAAGCTTCACCCAGACCATCTTGAAGATGGCTTTCAAAACTTTTCAGGCTACCTTATGAAGTAAATTTGCTCACTGCTAAACATGCATACACCTGGTCAGTTCACGAACTAACTGCAGAGTGGCAGCTCTTACATACCCACATCCTGAGATAACTTTGATGATAGGAGGTTCTGGATTCCTGTATTCTCAGAAAGTTTGGAGTAATGCAGAGCGTTCCGTCCAAAGACATCCACTAAGCTGACATCTGCACCTTTCCTAAGGAAGGCTTCCACCATGTTAAGGTTACCAGCTTCACAAGCCATCATCAAAGCAGTTCTGAACAAAACAAATAAAACACACAGAGTAAGTGTCGAGAGTATTCTCTTTAAGTAGGAGCTCTTTTTTTTTTTTTTCAGGCAAAAAAGTGTGACAGTTATTGTGCAATAAAGTCTTAAGATTTTATCAATGTGTATTGACACATCCATGTAACTGCTGTTTCTTCTTACAAATGCCCGCCCCTCCTCCTCTCCCCTGTACTCCTCAGCTGGACTTTCTGTGGAGACCTGGCCCACTTTGCAAAGGTCTCCAAACATTTCTAAAAATTGATTCCTGAGGCTAAGAGGAGAAGACATAGATGGAAATGGCTGCAGGATACAGTCAAACTATCAAATCTTACTGCCACACTCCAATTACAGCACTGCAAGTGGTGGTACAACATGAAAACATTTATTCCATTGCAGCTTTCCTTCACATGCTGCTTTTAAGACAAAATATACAGATTTAAATTGAAAAGATAAACAAAATTCAAAGCCCTTCAGTGAGACCAAGAGAGGGGTTTGACCTCAAATCCTGATTTACTGTCACTTAAAAAACCCACAACAACAGCACAGAGCAGTTTGACAGTGCCAGATCTTACAGAATGGCAGCATACAGAAGGAGTGTCTTCCTAACACAGCTTATCTGTTTTTCTCAATTATTTTAAGGGGCCATATGAAACGTACAGAGTAGTTGCAAATACACAGAAAAACTCCACCTTTCAAGCATGCTTTAATATTGCGCTCCTGCTTGGGTATAATTCTGCCTTCTCAACATGAAAACATGTCAAATAGGTTGGCCAAGTTCACTGGCAAACACATTTCTCAGTGCAGACATGAAACCGAAAAGTTACTAGTGATCGTATTTGCTGGGTATTAAGACAATAATTTTATAGCTGAATTAAACACAAGCCCTCTAATGGGTGAGACCTGGAGAAGTGATGGCTGCTGAAGTGCTGTGCTAAAAGTAGTGCTGAGTGGCAACATGGAACACACCTCAGGAGTCACAGAGATGGTTTTAAGTTACCAAAATGATTCCGTTACTCTGGACAGTAAAGAAACTTAACCACTTTTGTGAATACAAGACACAAGAGCAGTCACTCTCCTTACCTGAGGGGAAGTGAGAAGTAAAATGGCATATTCCATGTGATACTATTTTCTTGCTTCTACACACAATATAACTTACAAAAGAAAATACAAAAGTGCAAGTCTGTCCTATTTATGGCAGAAATGCTTTCATCCCATTAAACTAGGGACTCTAAACTCTGTTGATTCAGTAGTAAGACAGCAAGTGGCAGGCAGAGGTTCCAGACTGGGCAACAACTCAGGTTCAAAGCACCGATGAGGCCATTCAAACCAACCAAGATGTCAAAGGGGTTTTCTTTAAACAACTTAAACAAAGAGTGTGCTAATAAACTTTGAACTGATAAAAAAGAAGTTAGAGCCCAGTGTTTTCCTCCCAGGTGCTGCTAAAGAACAATACAAGCATTGTACAATCAGCAAGACTGCAATCAGGTGTAAGTGCCAAGACTTCTCAGCATCCTGCTTCACCTGCACCGTTCAACTGACCCTTTGTAAAACAGCCCATAATTTTCAAGGACTCTTGACCTTCATCAGTACCATCAAAACAAGTGCATTTTCCACCACATGGATGTTGCTTTTTGAAGTTTACTGACACACACTCTTATCTATTAATGCAACAAATCTCGAAATAGCATGTTCTAAGATAACAGCATCTCCACTTTATAATTGTACTGTATTTTTCTCTTGCTTCTGGGGCTGCATTATGGTAGAAAAAAGAACCTCTACAGATGTCACTCCCAGATAACACCTTCAGGATTTAAGCTGGAGAAACTAATTCATGCCAAGAAGAAAGCAGCATTTAAAACTGGGACATGTACAAAGTGATGTGGGGGTAAGTGCTACGAATCAGATTCTTGCAGGAATTATTTAAAAATGGGATTTACTGCTCATATAGCCCAAGGGAAATCTTAAAGACCCATCTAGTTTTATAGTTGTGTACTTCCTGTTTCACCTTTTCTTCAGGCAGGATTCCATAAGCCTTCTCAACAACAGGGATATGTTGTCTAGTATAGAATGCAGTATTTCACCTAACAACAACTATTTTGGGAAGGATTTGAGATGAAAGCTTAATCTGACAGTCAGCCTTGGGGAAGAAGGAACATGTTACCTTCCATTTTTATCCCTTGTGTTGACATCTGCTCCATGATCCAGAAGGTACTTGCAGACCTCTGTATGACCATTTTGTATGGCAACCAGCAGAGGTATGTTCCCATCCTAGGAACACATTTAAAGAAACTGTGAACAATAATCAATCCACGTACAAATATCACTCTGAGATTTCAAGGTCAGATATGAACTTTACTTCCATACAGCACAAACAAGGGACCATCAGTACATATTTCCTGTGTACCATCATGTAATCAGATTTACTTTAACACCCTTCCTGACTGTGGGGGATGCAAACTGTTAGGAGTAGGAATGCTTTTTGCTGTTTGTAGCCCCTTTGCTGTTTGTTTAATACTAGAACATTATGATTTTGGAATCACACAATATTTCTAAGTAGCTACACAACAAAAACGGTAATTTTAACTAAGAACAAGGCAAAATTTCAACGCTTCATATAAACACAGAATAACTTAGTTGGAAGACACCTTTAGAGATCATCCAGGGCTCTTCCCCATTGCTCTCAGTACAAAGCTAGGCAAACTTCAAGTCACAGTACATTGCTCAGAGTCTTGTGCAGTCAGGTTTTAAGTATCACCAAAGCCGGAGACGCCAGGACCTCTCTGGGTGCCAGTTCCAGTGTTTGACCACTTTCACAGAGAGATTGTTTTTCATTTTTAGTACCTAACTGGAATTTCTCCAATTAGTTCCACTGCCCAAATTATGACCATTGCTTGTCTTCATTTTATCTTGCACCTTTGAGGCTGATCTGCCTTCCTCTTCCCTACGATCAACCATGATGTATCTGAGGGTATTTTTAAGATACTCCTACAGTTTTCTCTTAAGACTAAACAAACCTTTTCTGCCTTTAAAATGCATCCACTGAAACAGAGGTCTAACCCTTGTGATAGGTTTTTATATTAAAAAGACCATATTACAGAGATAAATCCAAGCCAAAAAGGAAGAAGTTTAAATATCTTTTTCCTTTTTTAAAAAAAATTATTTTTTGTGTACCTCATTTCTGTCAAGTGCCTTCCCTTTGTCATCAGAAGGTTTTCTATCAAGCAGTTGCATCATTCCCAGTAACAGACCTCATTATTCGTAGACATTTCACACAGTGAACGTAGTGTCCCTGAAACCTCAGACTACATCAATGCCTTTTTTTTTTTCTTTCCCCTTCAGGCTTATCATACTCTGGTTCGGCTTTGTGAGCATTTCATAGCACTTGGTCACATAGTGGCCTTTTCCAAAGCCTCCTGGAGTCAGTGGGAAGACTTTTAATCATGTTTTGAAT
Organism: Chaetura pelagica; assembly: GCF_000747805.2. Lineage (NCBI taxonomy): Eukaryota > Metazoa > Chordata > Aves > Apodiformes > Apodidae > Chaetura > Chaetura pelagica. Next base: position 2,704,643 of record NW_009952481.1, read on the forward strand.
AGATGATAATTTATTCTAGCTACCTGTACCAATGCCTCCATTTAACAAGCAGCAAATCCTACCCCTACAGTATTGGACTGTGAAGTACTTCCTGAGCAAGCTGCAAAAGAAACTTCCTCCTGCAGGGAAATGCAAGAAGAAATATAAGCATAGTACTGCTTTGAACTGCTGAGACTGACTGGAGTGGAGGGTGGTAAAAGCTCTGAAGTATCTGAAGTACACAGTGGCAGAAGAGGTACGTACCAAATCTTTGATGTTAATTGGACATTTGTGCTCACACAGAAGTTGCACTGCCTGAAGACAACCACATGCAGCTGAGAAAAAAAAGACAAGTATGGATGTCCATTAAACCCCATTTTCAAAATTCATGTCCCATGCTTTCACTGCAGCATTACAGTGGAGTCCAAGTAAAACAGATGCAACTGTATTTCTGTTTTAAGAAGAAAGGAGAGAAAGGCTAAAAGGATTAGTAGCAAGTTGTATTCAGAAATACAACCAATATTCATGGCCCAAATTAACATTAAAGACCGAAATATAAAATCAACCTAATCTTAAATATTACAATAGCTCTGCATGTGCAAGTGCAAGTGTGCATTTTAAGTTTGTTAACTGTAATCAACTGATATTCAGTATTCACAGTGTTTTCTAAAAACTACCTGAAATTTGTAAACCACCTGGAGGAGTCACTAGACTACCTAATTAGAACCTAAAAAGCTCTACCAGGCTGAAGAGCAAGGAATATCAAGCACAAGGAAATAGCACAAGTTTTCAACAAAGAAGTTACCTGCATAATGTAAAGCTGTTTTCCCAGAATTGTCAGTGCTGTCTGCTGGACACTTACTCTGCAGAGTTCAATAAGAAGGGGAAAAAAGCAATTAGAAAAACACTATGAGAACAAAATGTGTCTGACGTTAAGGCCAAAGTAGTAAACATCTTGAGAGAAGTTTTATGAGCTACCCCAGAAAAGAACTACTAAAGAAAGGCATAGCTTTCCCCTCTATTAGTCTGGTCTCTCCTTTCTTTTTATCAACTTATACTGAAGCCATAGGAAGTACTCACAGAACAGAAATATCTCTAAAAAAGTTATGATTTTGGAACAATTTAAATCAGGAAATGAAAAAGGAAGGAAATACTCTCCCTTGCCTCAGAAAAGGTTCTTCATTGTTGTGTTTTTTTTTAATTACAATAAGAGGTACTTAGTCTTGTATTATTTCTGTCAAAGGCAATAAGGCTCCATTTGCATTTTTAGAAACAAATCCACTTTTATTTTGTGGTATTAGAAGCCACCATCTACTACTGATACAGTCAGACTTTGAAGTCTGGATAAATATTTTCATTCAAATTTCAAATATTTATCAAGACTTGTTTTGCTACAGATGTCAGTTTTAATTTACAGCGAAGAAAGAGAATCATAGAATAATTTTGGTTAGAAAAGACATTTAAGATCATCAAGTCCAACCATAAACCTAACACTGCCAAGTCCACCACTAAACCATGTCCTCACAGCTACAAGTCCTTTAAACCCCTTCAGGGATGGTGACTCCACCCCTTCTGTGGGCAGCCAGTTCCAGTGCCTGACAACCCTTTCAGGAATAAATTCTTCCTCATATCCAATCTAAACCTTCCCTGGGACAACTGAAGGCCGTTTCTTCTTGTTCAATCACTTGTTACATGGGAGAAGAGACGCACCTCCACCTCACAGGTACTTCTCCCCTCAACCTCCTTTTCTCCAGACTAACCAGCTCCAGTTCCCTCAGACACTCCTCATGAGACTTGTTCTCTAGATCCTTCCTCTTTTTCTTTGGACACAGTAAGATATAACCCTGAAACAACAGGCTTCTAAAGAGCAAACATTTGAGTTCTTTATTTTCAAATGTAGCACTACTGCCAACACTTCTGTGATTTCCTAGGAAAACAGGATCACACAGATGACCTTATTCTCTAACAAAAATGTCAAAATTCTGCCTGTGTAAAATAATAATTTAGACTGTTTTAATTCAACTCCAGCTTGTCAAGATTAGACATTCCTCACACACACAGTTTATATCACAAAGCTGGTCCACAGAATCAAGAAAGCAAACCAAAGACCATGAATTATTGGTGAATATTGCCAATGGCTTTGCATTTACAAATGTAACAAACCTGCATGTTGTCATAAAATTAGCCAAGTATCAACAAAAGTATCAACCAACTCTGTGGTGTAGCTGGTAAGTGAATGGGAAGCAGATACTTGATACTAAACATGTATCTAGCTGCCGAGTTGATCATGCTGCTGCTTGCGATACTGTCAGTGACAGCTTGATGTCACTGTTTATATTGTAACTGGGTTCGCGTCAGAGCTAGCAGGTATTTGCAATGAAATTCTGAAGAGGGGAAGCCTCAGTGTTTAATGCTAATAATCCTTTCCCGGTGTAGAGGAACAGGGAAGTCAGCTTGCAGTGAGTGTGGAGGAGGGAATCGGTGAAACTGAATCCAGTATCATCAGAGACGTTGAAAAGCCTCTAAGGTAACCAGGAAAAAGCAATTTCTAAGTTGGGACATGGGATCCAGTCCAGCTCCAGTTCCCTCAGACACTCCTCATGAGACTTGTTCTCTAGATCCTTCCTCTTTTTCTTTGGACACAGTAAGATATAACCCTGAAACAACAGGCTTCTAAAGAGCAAACATTTGAGTTCTTTATTTTCAAATGTAGCACTACTGCCAACACTTCTGTGATTTCCTAGGAAAACAGGATCACACAGATGACCTTATTCTCTAACAAAAATGTCAAAATTCTGCCTGTGTAAAATAATAATTTAGACTGTTTTAATTCAACTCCAGCTTGTCAAGATTAGACATTCCTCACACACACAGTTTATATCACAAAGCTGGTCCACAGAATCAAGAAAGCAAACCAAAGACCATGAATTATTGGTGAATATTGCCAATGGCTTTGCATTTACAAATGTAACAAACCTGCATGTTGTCATAAAATTAGCCAAGTATCAACAAAAGTATCAACCAACTCTGTGGTGTAGCTGGTAAGTGAATGGGAAGCAGATACTTGATACTAAACATGTATCTAGCTGCCGAGTTGATCATGCTGCTGCTTGCGATACTGTCAGTGACAGCTTGATGTCACTGTTTATATTGTAACTGGGTTCGCGTCAGAGCTAGCAGGTATTTGCAATGAAATTCTGAAGAGGGGAAGCCTCAGTGTTTAATGCTAATAATCCTTTCCCGGTGTAGAGGAACAGGGAAGTCAGCTTGCAGTGAGTGTGGAGGAGGGAATCGGTGAAACTGAATCCAGTATCATCAGAGACGTTGAAAAGCCTCTAAGGTAACCAGGAAAAAGCAATTTCTAAGTTGGGACATGGGATCCAGTCTCTTTCTGTACCACTGCACTTGAACAGGATTATTATTGTTTCACCTGCAGTCTGAGACACAGTCTTACTGATAACTCCATACTCCTAAAAATCTGATCCTCTAAGCACCTCCACAAAACTCACCTGGATGGCCGATGTCTCTCCTTACTTATCAATGCACATCTTCAGTCTCAACACCACAAGAATCTCCTCTTCATCTTCGCTTTTGTTTTCCATATTATCTTTCCCCAGTCTTTCTACTCTCTTTCTAACTTTCTAACCTGCCACTGTCCTTAGCCTCATTTCATTGAGGATTCTTCTCCCTTTGACTTTAAACTTGACAGACATTTTTATGGTCAACAACAGAACAGAAGGTATTCCAGAGGAACAACATAAAAATCCCCCCAACAAATGAATAATCCTTTTCCCCCAGACCACTTAACCCATTTACTTTCTAAGCCACCCAACCACATAGACAAAACACAGTCAGACAGAGCTGCAATCTGCTTGAAACCCAACTCTACTGTGTCAGATGAGTTGCACCTGGGAAACTATACTTGTGCACCACTCAGGGAAGATAACACACTGTTTCTTGTCATCCATTCACATTGCCTAAAAGGTCTTTAAACACAAGCAACTCTCTGGATTGCACAGAGATAGGACAACAACAGGATTGTAATGCAGATTATTATCAGGAAATTTGTCAATATCTACTGGAAACAACCTAGAAGAACAAGAGGAAAGCATAAAAAACCAGAACTAATTTAATTTTTACTTTACCTGAAGTAGCCTCTTAATGCAGTCAGAGTGGCTGTTCTTTGCTGCCAGATGTAAAGCATTGTGCCCTAAATTAATAAAAGCAAAGTAAATTAATTATTCAATCACCCCAAAGCACAGGAATAAACTCTTTTATGACAAGGGCAAAATTCTGAACCATCCATCTTGTTCCTATTCTGACATGTGAAAAGGATAGGGAAAATAAAATAAAAACCCACATCAAGCAGAACGCATTCATGACAGACTATGGTTCAGGCAGGTAGACATCTTAATGTCTACTTTTGTATAAAGGAATGACACAACGTGTCAGACTACACCTTGGCAGAAGTCTAGGATTAAGCTGTTATGTTTTGTTTCTTAAAAAGAAATTTTCCTACAGTATTCAGCCTCCCCTGCAGAGACATTCCTGTCAAGCGTCTTCGTGACTTAATTCAATTTAGCAATGAAAAAGGGACCCAGTATCAAGAGCAAAACCAGCCAAATTAACCAGTTACCACTACAACGAATTTGTATCATTCATGAAGTTCACAGAGGACTCGGAACACACGTCTACTTTGGTTTGCATCTCATAGGTTCCCTTCTCTGCTAATTTAACACCTGTAAGCTCATATCTAGCTATGCAATACAGTGATTTACTGACTATGAATTTATGACTAAAGACTGCAGTCTCTCCTCTAGTTTCACCTTGCAGAGCATCTGAAAAATTAAAGAGATCAAGACAGCAAAATAATAAATTATCCTTGTATCTAAGAAATAAAGCAGCCAAGATGTAGGACTCAGTACAGATAGAGACACTTGTGACAGTAGAATCTCACTTTAAATAATGTGACCATTACAGACAAGGCTTTCCTTAATGAATACTAGGTCAACACTCTCAGGTGAGAGCAGGCAACCTCTTATTATCCAAACTAATAAATCCTGAGACAAGAGGAGGTATGAATTCTGAATAATAGTCTGTATCAGGTACATACATTATCTTATTATGTATAATCTGAATGCTTCTTGCAATATCACAGACACTTCCTTATAGAGGCAAATAATATCCCCGTATGACAAATTCCCTCAGGCTGCCATCGGTAGCAAAGACAGAACCCATGAGCCCAACATTTACAGATCACTGCTGGAGAGACAGAATGTTGACACCTCATTCAGGTGACTTGCCTGGCCAGAGAAAATGCTGGGCACAGTTTCCACAAATATGTCAACTCAAATCTATTAATAAGAGTTTGCCAGATCCAAATTCAGCTCCCATCATACTTCTTGTGGAGCCCTAATTAAGGCATAGGTCCTTCTGAGAGCTGAAATACCATAGGCAATAGCTCTCAGATCCGTTTCAGCCTGTATCAGCTCTTCTTACCACGGCATAATCCTAAGGAAATGCCTTACTGCAACTCCCATACAATTAATGGAGTTAATAGCTTGAATACATACAAAAGCAACAGCAAAGATCTTGATTTTACCTATAAAAAGCCTCAAATAAAGTTAACAAAAAGATGTGGGGGAGAGTTCTGTGTTTTGGCTTTTAAAAAATTTAAATATAAATAAAATAAAAATTGAGCAACTATTCTGCACCTGGAGTCCACAGTAAATGCTGACATTTATAGTATTAGGACAAAAGTTCAAAGGCTTGAGAATCTGAATTCACTGTGCAGAAAAGCAAGTAGACCTAAACATGCAAGTATTAGAGCTGCTTTTCCTACACGGTACGTGGGTAAAAGCAGTGTTGTCAGATCTCTAGTTGCACATCATGAACTACCTAGGCAAACTGTATCATGCTACATGTGTAGGTTCACACAGACATACCTGCACCATCTTGGGTTGTCACATCTGCACCATGTGTCACCATGATCCTGAGGCACTCTGCATGTCCTTTTGTGGCTGCCAGGTGAAAGCTGGAAGAGAGAATTTTCACGTCACTTTTCCTTTATTAAGACCTCTTTTCTCTTTTGTTCAGAAACTGAGTGTTGGCAAGTTCTCTCCCCCCATCCTTAGATTTTTTGGCATACTTCCACCACCTCCCAAGAAGATAATAGCTCTGAAAGTGAGAAGGCATGCAAAAAAAAGTTTTTGTAGTCATACTTCTACACAAGCTGCTATATCATTAACCCAATGTATTGCACCTTATGTGCATTTAATCTCACACAATTTCTAAACAACCCTAGGATAACAATATATTCCCACAGAATGCCTGGGCTTGGGGAATTAATGAAGAAAACATTCACAATGACTTGACTTTGCTCTAGACATTCTAGTCAGTCCTGGTTTCCCCCTTTCAATGGACAAAATTTAGCTCCTTGAAGGTAATTCAGCTCCCAAATTAAACTAAATCAAGTTGTGTTTTTGCACTGTCCTTTACAGAGTATATCTTTCTTCCATGTAGAGGTGGAAAAAATGCCCTTGTGTTTGTGAATATCACCTGCAGAAATCAAAGCTAGGGGATATTTGTGAAAGTATATTAGAGATTTAATTTTAAACTTTCAGTTTTCCTTTTCACCTCAAGCACCTACTTGTTTGATCAGTGGGGAATTGCAAAGGTTACCAACCACATCACGGGAGGACGCTCATAACAGCATCAATTACCAAAGATAATTTTTTTACAGAACAAAACGAAGTTATAATGAATTCAAGCCTTTCTACAACTGAAGGTTCACGCTTGACATCCTTGGCACCTCATGACTCACAGAAGCAGTCCCATGCAAATGCTGCTGACTTAATTTTGCTGGGAAGCAAAAACAAAGGAAAAACTTTTTAAAAGAGAAGTTTGTATCTTCCTGACAAATATTGTGCCAACACTGGCAATTCTCAAGACATGTACAGGCAGCACAGGCAAGACATACTGCTTCTCTGTGGATCTTGCTAACATTAGCTTGACAAACAGAGCTGTATTTCAGTGGGACTATTGTAAAAGAAAGAAAAAAAAATTCCAAGAGAAAACACTTCCAATTACTATTAGTGTGTGAAAAGTTGGTCCAAAGTGAAAAAGCCAGTATTCCCAGTATTTGTTCTTGTATCTTCTAAGGGAGGCATTAATTTTTAACATCATGCATCCCTGCAGTAAGGGGATTTTCCCATGGAATCTAAAGGGAATGCCACAAATCACGTAGCCACACCAACTATCATATTTAAGAGCTTATATTTTGAACTACTTCCTTTAAATGTTAAAAGGCACACTGAAAAGTTCAGCCTGCTAACCGGAGAAATTGGGAGTAACAGCCAGGAAAGAAATGGGGGTACCTACAGCACATAGTTATGTGAACTGCAACATTGTGTTTAAGCAGCAGACTTCTCTGAGGCCTTTAAAACTCGGCAGAAAAGCAGAGCTACAGACAAGATTTGGAAAGTGCAGAGAATTAATCAACATAGGAGAGCTCCTGGAAGAGTCCTCTTTCAAGTACAGCAACTACCTCAGCTCCTACAAGGAGTCCTTCCACACCAACTGCTGCTCATTGCAAATGGCAGACAAGGCAGCGCTCAAGCTCTGAAACATTTTCTACTATAAAAATAACCTGTGTGCTCATTCTCTTGCTTACTATTGCCATGCACAAACTGAAGAGTTAACACTTCCAACAGCATAAAAAGCACTGCTGCTGGCTGTTCTCTAGTAATTCAAAATCAAAACTTCATGTACTTGGTGACCAATGCAAAATTGTGTAAACATGCTTCTTTAGAAGAAGAGATTTCTCAGGCTCTGGGAAAATGGCTAGGGGAGGGACAGCTGGGAGCTTGTCAAATTCCAACACCTCTCATTTAGCCAGCACAACGTACCAGCAAATATCAAAACACGTTCAGATACATCTGTGTAGACACACGCTATAATCAAACTCACTTAAACATTAGGCTGTGAAGCATGCACTTGGCTCCCTTACATTTGACAATATTCATAAGAATAATAAATACCTGAATAATAATAATAACAGCAACTTGGATAATCTGGGAGACTGAGGCTTTAGGGTAAAACTGTGTAGGATGGTGCCAAATGCAACATGAATACGCAAATACAAAAGTTGTTTTTAGCAAATTCAGACTGCAAGGGAAGTATCAAGAAGGGAAGAAAATCTTAACCCATTCAGGCTACACAGTTATGAACAAATCAGTCCCACCAATGCAGACAATTTCCATGGCTGCTCTCAACAAGTTGTCACACAGACAGATGGCTTTGTTTGATGTGTCCAAAATTACTTTCAAATAAGAAAAGCCTGATTAAAAATACTGCTTCTCCCAGAGCGATGGGATGAAAGGAACATCATCTATAAGCAGTGCATTTGGTGTGAAAGACGAGAGAACGTGTATGAAGGATGTAAAGATGAGAAGCTAAATGTGGAGAGTCCAGTGAAAAGACAGAATGATAAGGTTTGACTCAGTCATTTATACAGTGACCCAAGCCAAACAGCATTGGGCTACTACAGCTCCCTCTCAATTGCTTACTATGTTAATCCTCCCTACATCCTTCTATACTATCTCTCACATAACCCTGTAGGGAGATTGTTTTTTCTTAATAATCTGCAAGAATTGGGTGGGGGCTGGGGGACATGGTTAGTTAGCTACTGGTTTAGTGAACTGAACTGACTTGCCAGGAAACCAGCCCTGCTCAAGAGAGAGTGGAGAATGACAAGGAGGAACCTATTACGGCCATATTTAAGCCAGAGTACATACAAGCCTGTAGGAAAAACTTCCCCTTCAGGAGTAATTCTATCTGACTTTAAAGTTGATAGCCCTTGCTTTTAAAAAGAAAAACATCACTTTAGTACCAGACACTGAAGGCTCCAGTGTAGCAAGGAAGACTCTTGAAACAAATAAGCCTGCAGACACTCATTTCAGTAGAGTAACTCTTTGCAAACTACATAAACTTTCCTAAAGTATTTGAGGCAAGATCTGCAGGTTTCCAAACACTGAAGTTTGCACCATCTGGAAGCCTTAAGCACTGGTGCATTTTAACTTGCATCTTTCACGAATAAACTTCCTTTGATATGAAAGCAAACAACTTTTCCTCCCACTTCCTGGCTGTGCAATGACTTAGGCAAACAAAAACAAACATGTAAGGCTTGATTTGGAGCAAGGGCCACACTGATGGTCAGATTCTCGTTCAGCCTAAAATCCAATTACAACACAGTTAATTTTCTCTTCACAATAGATAAGCCTGTTATTGCCACTTAAAACCACATCTTTATACCCTATTCTGATTCAAGACAGACTTCTTCTATTGCTGTAAAATATATCTGTTCTTCCTGTGGGGTGGAATGGTCTTTTAGTGTTGTCTCCAGCATTTTCAGGGCAGCACAAGACCTGTTACCCTTCCCAGTGGTTTTCTCACTGCATCCAAAAATGAAGCAAGTGAGCATCTGAGACCAGAGACCCAGCTGGTAAAGGTCAATTGGTTGACAAGGCTTTTTCCTACTGGGAATGTACAGGTCTCACAACTAACTACTCAGTTCTTTAACAAAACAAAGTAAACAAATGTGTGCTTTGGGAGGAACATAAAGCCCAGTTGGAATAAACAGGCTTTGAAAGTAAGAGCAAACACCCTTCAAGATTTTGTCAGATTCAGGGTCAACTGGAGAACAGCTGCAAGACTCACCTCAGAGTCCTGTCAGGACCTCAAATTTCCTGTCCCGAAATGTTACTGAAATAACATTTTCAAATGCACTGACAGATGCTTTTTATGAATGCTTGGTGACTGAACAGAGCAGACAGCTGTGTATGGCATCCCTAAGCTAGTTTTAAACAGCAGATTTCTTACAGATATGTCAACTGGTGAAGCACTTAGAACTGTCCTGAACAAGTCCATCCTTGATTCAGGACAAGGGACCTTTTCCAAATTTTCGTTAAAAAGTCATGCTAGCAAGGGAATTGAGACTTCTTCAACCAGTGTAGGACAGAGCATGAGAGTTCAAATAAAGCTGGTCTTTGCTAATATGCTGAAAATTAGTGCTTCCAGAGATTATTTAAATGCCAGACAGTCTAAATCAAACAGAAAAGGGCTGTAATTTTTACTAATTAGCTGACATAAAACATTTATTTACAAATTGTTTCACCACAAGTAGAAGGATTAATCCACATTTAGAGGTCAGACTTGTAAAACTTGGGCTAATTGAGCTTGCTAAGGTGATGTTAGTAATCAGACATGGGATCTGCCACATCCAGGTTCTCTGCTTAACCATTTGCATGGCTACATTCTGCAAAACTAAATACAATCCTCTCAATGTTATTTTGACAGCGGGCTGAAAACAACTGGGTGGTGCATACATCTAGGGAAAATGTCACAACAGTTAGTAGAATGTGATAAAATAAGAAAAAAAAAGTTTTAATTAAAGACAGTAATCTGCTAACTAGGAAGTTTTCCTCTGTGAAATGACAAACAGAAAAGAAAAATAAAAATCTGAAAAACTACACCGAATCAGAGCACTCTGTCTCTGTTTGGCAGGGTCACACTCCAGAGCTTTTTTAGGAGCAGAATTAGCATTTTCTGTAACACAGATTTTCTCTAGGGCCTGAAAGTAGTCTGACACATTACAAAATGTAAAGCAAAAAAGAAAACCATGGTTGAATTATGACTATTATATTTTATATTTTATATTATTACAAACATGGAACAATGTCAAACTTATATGCAAGCATGCAATAATACTGTTCTCAGCCATCTTAATCTGAGTGCAAGAATGTTTGAAATACACTATAAACTCACATATATTCATTGTCAAAATTTATTCTGAGCAAAAACATCTCTCCCCAAGGCAGATAATTCTTCTTCGTTATCTAATGTACGTCAACTCTTTGTTGGCTTTTTAAAAGTCTGACTTGTCTGCCAAGAGTTTGATGATTTATCGTTTCCCCATCGACCCATACCTTCAAACAAACAAGACTGATAAAATAAAGACACAGAACTGCCTGGAGTCTTTGTACTGCTAACTAAAAAAACACAGAAATGGAAGATATTCAACCTTTGCTGCTACCAGATCAAACAGGCAAGCAATTCGCCAGCTATCACAGTCAGAAAGAGACAGACTTGATAACCTGCCTGGTTTTCTACAAGGACTTGAGCTTTTGCACATTTGAGAGGCATCTTTTAGATTACAGTGTCTATTATCCCTCAAAGCCTCAAATTCCACTGCAGCAGCAACAACAAACATGTATTTATATTAGATTATACCAGGCTTTTGATTGCTTTCCACAGCAGGCTGAGTGGCAGAAGTGCTAGAGTGCCCAAGGATAACGGGCCATAAGTACCACTACAGCAGCATGTTGGTATAGATGCACTTGAGCTGGGCTAGTGACCCAGCTGAAAAAACAGTTGAAAACCAAGGCTTCCTTCCACTGCTTCATCACACGATCACAGGTGCATGCGTCTTGCCAGTGCAGAGGAGGGAACGGGATGTAGAACTGTACCTTAAACCTAAAAACTAAGATTAGACCATGAATGTTTCCCTATGAATCTTTATCTTTCCCTGACGGCATAATCAAGAGACAGTCATTCATATGCGAACATATGTGTCTTAAGAACAGCCAGTCTTTTAATTATGGAGGAACCATACAGATGTTTAGCAAATCAGATTATCTTGAAGGAAAATCAGACATCTACAGGTACCACTGTAATGCATACTTGTTTTTTAGCGGTTTTGTTGGGTTTTTTTGTTTTGTTTTAAATAAAAGCAATAGCTTTGCACTGCACCCATTCTATCTTCTCCGAAGAGTAAATGTAATAAACGTGGTTTTCCATCAAATGCTGGCAGTCCGTGCCATGATTCTGTCACATACATGTACGCAGCCACACAAGCGCAAAAATCTGCTTAGGAAAAACAGTTACAGGAAATACATTTTGGTTTGGAGCCAGAGATGGCACTATCACAGGCTGAGAAAACAAAGCTTTCTGAGTTTTAAGACATTCAATCAATGAGTTGCTACTAAAATCTTCTGGAATGCCCGCAGGTCAAAAATTTTAAAAGTTTACATAGGCAGGCATGGATTTACTATGAGCTGTGAGCGAATTTTTCCCTCTCTCCTCCTTAGCAGCAGCCACTGCAAAGTGAAGCAATGCACACAGTCTATGTTCTTCTATCTCCAATTTAAACACAAGATGGGATCTGCCCTCCCTCAGTATACACAAAACTCGCTGGCAAAGACTCTACATGCAACTTCTATGTTAGCATACTTTCTGGAACAGCTTTCAAAAAAAAAAAAAAAAAAAAGTCACACAGAAACATCAATGCAGTTTTCATATAAAGTTTCCAGCTTCGCCTCACTGCTTAAAATCTCTTGTTTCAATCATACACACCTCAAGGTATAGGGCATTAATAAAAGGCAAGCCTGCTGAATGACTGCTTTTTAATAGGAAAGAAGCAATTGCATCATTCAACACAGGAGATGGCAAGCTACAGACTCCTGATTTTAGCCTTCAAACCCAGTAAAAATATTCACCCAGCTGCTCTTCAGAGAGATTCCTGAGATCCCCACAAGCTTTGTATTTTTCATTCTCAGGTTGTTTTCCAGTAGTTCCATTTTCATACAGTTTTCTTTGGCAAACTGTATTACTGCATTGCCACAAACTCCAACTTCAAGTATGAAATGTACAGACTTTTCTCCCATGTACCATTAATTTTAAATGTAAGTGCTCACAATGCAGATTTATCATATAAAGTTTCCTGCAGAGTGTCCATTTTTAAAGTCCCTCAATAATTAATGTCAGCAAATTGCAACAAAGATTCTGTCAAGTGCAAGCTTCAGGGCACTGCTAGGTGTTGATGGAAAGTCTAAACTTTTAAATAAGAACTTTTGGTTTTGGTTTTGTAGGGTAGGACAACAGACAAAGTACAAGAAACAACGACGTCTCAAAGAGCCTGTAAATGAGAGCAGTGTTGCCTGTGCCCCTAAAGCAAAGTTGAACGACTGCTTTTTAATAGGAAAGAAGCAATTGCATCATTCAACACAGGAGATGGCAAGCTACAGACTCCTGATTTTAGCCTTCAAACCCAGTAAAAATATTCACCCAGCTGCTCTTCAGAGAGATTCCTGAGATCCCCACAAGCTTTGTATTTTTCATTCTCAGGTTGTTTTCCAGTAGTTCCATTTTCATACAGTTTTCTTTGGCAAACTGTATTACTGCATTGCCACAAACTCCAACTTCAAGTATGAAATGTACAGACTTTTCTCCCATGTACCATTAATTTTAAATGTAAGTGCTCACAATGCAGATTTATCATATAAAGTTTCCTGCAGAGTGTCCATTTTTAAAGTCCCTCAATAATTAATGTCAGCAAATTGCAACAAAGATTCTGTCAAGTGCAAGCTTCAGGGCACTGCTAGGTGTTGATGGAAAGTCTAAACTTTTAAATAAGAACTTTTGGTTTTGGTTTTGTAGGGTAGGACAACAGACAAAGTACAAGAAACAACGACGTCTCAAAGAGCCTGTAAATGAGAGCAGTGTTGCCTGTGCCCCTAAAGCAAAGTTGAGAGGAGCAGGGAAGATTCCTCCTAATAGTTTCGCTAAAAAAACACCTTGCATCTGAAGCCCAAAGGTGTGCACAGTTAGCTTCTCAACATACACATCTTCTAGCAAAATATCTTTTTAACGTAAAGTGCAATCCCTCAGGATGCCATGGATGTGTCCAGACAAAAGTAACTTCCTCCCCAGGTAAAATCAATTAGCCATCCTCTGTGCTTTCTTGCAAGGCCAAAATAGAGTGCAAAGTTAAAATTAAGCTCAATAATGAGAGCAATGAGTAGTGTCTCCCTTGACCTTCATCCTCCCATACAACCTGCTTGGTTATTGCTGCCTATGGGCCAGCAAATGCAAAATGGAAAGGCATGAAATTAGAGCAAAGAAATCACAAACCATGTTAGCATAACAAGAGGCCAGGAAAAGACTGGGAAGGCTGAGAACAACTGAGTAAAATTAATCTAACAAGAATATTTTTATTGCATGAAAATCCAGCAAGGCTTAAGAACTGCATATAGTGCTCCAAGAACCAAAGAGTATGGATCTCCTTAAGCAATATTAGGAACATTGACAAATGATAGCTCAGAGTTAAGTATTGTGTTTGGAGTTTCTGTGTCTTTTACACTTGTAACTTCAGATTTTTTCAGATTTGAAGCAACTGAACTATTTGGATTATTTTCTGTTTGATTGAACTGTATAGTGAACTTCTTGCACTTCATAACGGATTACAGACCAACTGAACTAATATGTACTTGTAGTAATCAATCCATTAGTTACACATTCTTCAGAGACCACTGGCTAAGACTGCCTCTTAACATTTTTTATAAAATCTCCAAAATTTATGGTAATATATTTTTATTCTGCATTTCAGAATAATTATACTAGTAAAGCTTTTAAGATTCCACATTTCTGAAGAGAAGTAGGGACTAAAACACAGACTTACGCAAGAAAAAAAACAATTTCAAAGGTTTTCTGGTTAGTACTTTCCAATCACTGAATGTACCTGTAAAGCAGGTAGCAGACAATACAGGGATATATACGCCAAAGAAATAAGCAGTCACAGCCAGAGGCTACTGCCCAAGACCTCATTTGAAGGTAAAATAAATAAATAAATATATAAATCCAGTATGTGCACAGTGCTTTGTTTTGGCCTGTGCCCTCTCCCTTCCTGGATGAGAGAACTTTTTTTAGCCAGTAGCAGCCAGTTATGTAATTAAAATCTATACATGCAGCTCTCTTGGTTGCATAAGTCTTTGAAAAACATGTAAAACCACTGCAGCCCATTACACAGATATTAATCTGAAAAACAACTGCAGTCTTAGCCCTTTCCCCTCCAGGCTTCTACAGCCTGGCTCTGGCCTGACCTCCAAGAGGAACCTTCCCTCGCACTCCCCTGCCAGCTCAGATAAGGCCGGTGCAAGGAGCAGCCACAGCTTTCCTCACATGGAAGTGGGGCACTGGGTTCTGCCTCCATGTGAGCCAAGCAGCAGCTGTTTCAAGCCAGGCATATAAAAACCTCCAACCATCTAGGCTATGCTCTGATCCAAGCAACTGACATACATCCTGGTACCCAGCCAGGTCTGGTAAAATCTGGGTATTTGGCAACTCTGCAAATGGAGCTGCTTTACAGGGAATTCCAGCAGCTGCCTGATGCTGCATTACAAGTTTGACTGATCCTACCCTTGAGTAGGAGTGGAATGGGCAGCTCAAAGGATACCTGAACATATGTACAGGAGCCCTTCAGAAGATGACTTGTTTTCTTCTGATGAGATGATAGCCGTACTAATAGATACTTAAATGCAATAGTTTAAGAGTAGCCATCCTATCAGCCTGTGTGAAAAATCGATTATAAAACAGAAGACACAAGTTGGCTCCTAGAAGAAATTACAGTTTCCCCTTTGAACTACAGCTATCATCTGAGGGAAGTCCTATGCATGTAAGATGTAAAACCTGTTGGGTTGTTTCTTAATGCTCAAAGAACTTTACATGTAATAGGGAGTTTCTTCTTCAAGTGGAATGTATTTATTTTACAATACAGGAAATTACAGAAGACAGAAAAGTTATTAAATACTATAAAATAAAAGTAAAATATTGCTCCTCTGTTATGGAGTATTTCTCCTCTCAATATACATTAACAATTAGCTCATATTGAATGTCATAGAAAGCTAATTAGCCCAATTTAGTATCCTGGCAGAGAATGGCTTCACCCAACCATGCCGAGATGTTTCATTTAGGTTTCTATTTTTCTGGAAACTGAATATCAACACCTTAATTGAATCATGTTCATAACAATGCTGCAGGGAAGAGGGGGAACAAAAGGAAACATTCAGGATTTGAACCTGAAAAGAACTTCTGGATGGCTTTGGAGAGACAAGAAACTTTTACACTCTAATCTCCCACGGAAATAAGCTTTACAAGAAATTTTGGAATAAGAACCATATTTCAGCCATCTGCTGGCTAGAGATAAAACAGAGGTGGAGATCACTGCGGTCTTCCTTATTATTGTGACCATCTGGACCATCATAAATTAAATATTGTGATAAAAGTAAATGAAAAAATATTTTCTGTCAAGGATCATACCAGGTCACTGGGAAATCAATGCACTCCATTCCTGAAGAGGTAACAGTCCTCAGGCACTAGACCTTTCTTGCAGCTCCTACCCTCGTACAACTTTCAACAGACAGTATGTTAGTACACTTTTCTACTTAAGTGTTTAGGCAATTTTAAGAGATGACAGAGTCTGCACAAAAAAAACACCTTCTAGGGCACAGTGTTAGACTGACAACACCCAGCAGGTGAACAAGAAAATAATGTAGACTGCCTGAATTTCAAAGGCCTCCCAGAGGACCTGCAGTAAATTGTAATCAAGAGAGGGAGACTAATACAATTCTTCTTCCATTTCACAGCCAGTGGTATAACCTGACTTCTCCAATTTTGAACATCTGCTGTTTAACCCATTTTCTATGGTTTGTTTTTTTCCATCTAGAACCATATGACAACTG
Source organism: Chaetura pelagica (assembly GCF_000747805.2). Taxonomy (NCBI): domain Eukaryota; kingdom Metazoa; phylum Chordata; class Aves; order Apodiformes; family Apodidae; genus Chaetura; species Chaetura pelagica. The sequence continues at coordinate 2,721,196 of NW_009952481.1, forward strand.
TAGTAACACTGTACTCTTCCAATAGCTTCCTTTAAGATTAATATTATTATACACAAGAAAAGGTGATTATGTACTTTTCTCAAAGATAATTAAAATGTGCTTTATTTTTTTAAACAGCAATCTGCTTCATGCTACTTGCCCCACCTCCTTATACAATAAGACCCAAAAGAAAGTAAAGAAAAATTAATACTGTGTACATCATAAAGGCCTTGGGGTTGGAATATGCTCCAAAATTTATTTTTGGTTCAGCCTCCAAGGCATGAACATTCTGGTTCAAATGACAGTGAGATGGACTGGGAAGTAGCTACACAATAGAGCCCAGACAGTAGTAATTCACAGCCCAGCTGGAGACCTGTAACTAGTGGAGTTCCCCAGGGGCCAGTGCTGTGTCCAGTCTTGTTCAACATCTTCATCAGCAACCTGGATGAGGGGACATAGTGTATACTCAGCAAGTTTGCTGGTGATATGAAGCTGAGAGGACTGGCTGATATACCTGAAGACTGCAAACACCGAGCAAGATTTGGCTGGAGAGCTGGGCAAAAAGGAATCTAATGAGGTTCAACAAGAGTAAGTGTAGACTCCTGCACCTGGGGAGGAATAACACCATGCAACAGTATAAACTAGGAGATGACCTGCTAGAAAGCAGCTCCTTGGAGTCCTGGTGGCCAAAAAGTTATCCACAGGATGGCAATGTGCTCTGTAGCCAAGAAGGCAAATGGTATCCTGGGTTGCATTAAGAACAGTGTGGCCAGCAGGTCAAGGGTGGTTCTTCTCCCCCTCTACTTTGCCTTAGTGAGACCACATCTGGAGCATCGTGTCCAGTTCTGGGCTCCTCAGTTCAAGAGGGACAGGGATTTACTTGAGACAGTCTAACAAAGGGCTACGAGGATGATTAAGGGACTGGAACATCTGCCTTGTGAGAAAAGGCTGAGTGACCTGGGGCTGTTTAGTCTAGAGAGGAGAAGATTCAGATGGGATCTTATTAATGTCTGTGAATATCTGAAGGGTGGGTGTCAAGAAGGAGGGGCCAGTCTCTTTTCCGTTGTGCCTTATAATAGGACAAGGGGCAATGGACACAAAGTGGAACACAGGAAGTTCCACCTCAACATAAGGAAGGTGACAAGAGCACTGGAACAGGTTACCCAGTGAGGTTGTGGAGTCTCCTTCTCTGGAGACTTTCACTACCCATCTGGATGTGTTTCTTTGTAACTTGCCCTAAGTGGTTCTGCTCTGGTAGGGGGATCAAACTTGATGATCTTTTAAGGTCCCTTCTAACCCCTACCATTCTGTATGATTCTACTGACTTCTATAGACAATAGTTTTGTGAAGGAGTACTTCAAGAGTGCATTTGTGGAGGCTTCTAAAACTTTTTTGTACCATTTTCAGACTCACTAAACAACAGCTGATTCAACTGCATTAAAAAAAAATACGGAGACTATTGTTTCATTTAACAGCCATAAGCATTTAATTCTAGTTCAGTACCCTGCAGAAACATACAAACATGGCAGTGAGGGCCTGGCACACAGACAAAATAACTTCAGGACAAGGAGTGGCTGCCATTTATACATTGTGAATCCTTTCCAAAATTTCACCTCCACCCCCCATCACACAGTCCCCTCTCCTCCTCCCCAGCCCCTCCTCCACAATCCCCTTCAATAATTGCAGTCCATTTGAACACTTTCTGTTGTGGAAAGTTCAGTACATGAATTAATCCTATCACCTCCTGAAAAAGTTCTCTTTGAAAACCCTTTTCTTGTTAGTTTAAGTGGGATTTAAATGATCAAATTCCAAACTGGAAAGCACTGTTTTGTTGTTTAAGGAAGCTGGACAAAAAAACCCTATCTGGCAGAATAAGACTACAACTGGCAGAGTCAGATTTCTAGATAGGCTCCATTACAAGTGTGCTTGGCAATAGTCTGTGCTGCGTAAGTGGGAGCAACAATGAGGTTGTGTCAACTTATGCCAAAGGTGGATTTGCTCCATGGCTTTAAAATTGATTTATTGTTTATAGAAAAGACTGAGGCAGAGGCAGAGTCATAGTTTGGAAAGTCAGGAAAGTCTTAAAAAACTTATTACTCTGTTGATATTTTTAAATACTTTTTAAAAGAGATACTGCTGGATACTAGAACATCCTGATGAAAAACTATAAATATTACCTCATAAGAAATGTACTGGTACCTAGATAATATTAATTTAAGCATCTCTATTTTATCGCATATGGGCAAAGAACCGGGCCTACAAGACAAAGGCACAAGAAAATACAGGTGAAATTTAGGTGGTTATACCGAAAACTGAGCCAGACTACATTGCAGAAGGACTCAGCAGAATGATGTAAACAGTATCCAACAGGACAAATAAAAGAATCCTGGGTTCTGGTCTCTGATCACTCAGTTCAACCATTTTATATTAAGAAACCATTTAATTATACAACAGAAACTTGGAAAAAAACCTTCATGCATGGAAAATTAGAGTCCTCTCCATCATCTGTTTAAAATAATGTATGATATTACTATACTTCACATAAAGATCTGGGCAGTATCGAGAATTCTTTTCGTAGGGCTGTTAACAAAAAAAAAAATTAAAAAGAAAAGATCTTAAAAGAAACATGTCACACCTTAAGGGAACAGACAATGACTGACCTAACAAACCTGTACTGCAACATGTAATAGTTTCTTCTTTTCCGCTTTAAAGCACATTCCAAGGTTTTTAATCACATTATGCACATTGTTATGTAACTGAATCCATCATGTTATTTGGGTTAGTCACCTCCACCCTAATTGAATAAACAAATGCATCAATATATACTCACAGGGATCAATACAGCTCTCAAAGACCTCCCTTTTCACATGATTCTACAAACCACTTCCTGAAATGTAACCAGTGAAATCTGAGCACTATGGTGACCAGTTATCCCAAAAAGACCTCTCCCAGACTGTGCTTTTCCATTGTGTGTGCATCTCCCATGATACAAGTGAGGCAGCTGACAAACTAGTACCATGCTTCTCCAGGACACTAACAGACCTCAGAGCTGGGCTGCAGCAGTTTATGCCTCTAAGCAAAGCTTCTGAGAAGGGCAAAACAGCTAATTTATGCACCCAGAATCACTGTGCAAGAAAGAAACCCTATTATTACACTGCAAATGCAGGAGAAAGAAGCCTACTTACACAGAAATAATGGCTGTACTTCACATATTACACACTAAAAAAATGTACTCTGAAGACGGAGAAATGCAATCACAACACTGCCTGTTATTATTAAGCCATACTGGACAAAATTTCTGGGTCATGATACTCTCTTGTAGCTATGTCTCTCCAGATCAGTGTCATTGCTCCTAAACCTGTCAGTCTTCATCTTTCAAAATGAAGAAAGAAATAACCTGAAGAGGTATGCTAAATTTCCCAGCGCACTGGGAACAGGATTTGAGTTGACACACGCTATTTCTGCATCACAACCACACTCCATTTCTTTGTTCTCTCTCAAGCCTTCCCTTAAACCAGTACACAGAAATACCTAAATATGCAAATGACAATTAAATGAGCTTACAGAACAAGCAAAAGAATTCTTTATAGTATTAATTCACATTTCTTTCACAATCCTGTAAAGTTGAACATTAATGCACAACATCCCGAGTTACAATAATCCTATTTCTTAGTGTTAAGGGGCTTGTGTGTACTCATTGATAATTTCAGTCTTCGTTGATTCACTTGCAACATAGGTGTTACACAGCTTAACGATCTAGCTCTGAAGTTATGTTGATTGTAAAAACATGAGATGCTAGACATAGCTGTAATTCAGAGGATTTGATGGAAGTCATGCTTCAAATATTATGTGTAAAAAAAGACAACACACATGCAACTTTTTAAAATTAAAAACATATTCAAGTGTGGAGAAAGACATTTGAAGTCATTATAGAACTTGGACTTATGCAGTAAGAAGTGGCAGGTCATTATGAATCATGGCCATCACTCAAGTTTCTTCAGATACAGAACAGTATTAGAGGAGATGTAGGAAAATGAAACAGACCAAGCAAGAAGCAGAGTGTGACTCAGTAAATGCAGTCCAGAAGTAATACATTAGAAATTATTCTTTGGTATAAACTGTCTTGTGCTGGTGCAACCATGATTAAAAACCGTTTTCCTTTCTCCTCATCTATCCAGAAGTTAATGAAGGCTTTAGTTCTGTCATTGGATGCCCATCTCTCATTTATCCATTTAATCATCTTTCTAGGCCATAAGAAAGTTTAAGGATAGAAATCTCTTGGCTGTAATTTTCTTACTGGAATCTTTACTTTTTCAGAATTCAGAACGGTCACAGAACAGTAAGAGGAAGAATAGAAGAAAATGCTATCTATAAAATACATTGAGACTGAAAAGGAAATCTCACTCACACAAAACTTTCATTGCCAAACTTGAATCAAAACAAGGAAGAGCTGCATGAATCATTAGCATCTCTAAGATTTTAAAACCCTATCATCGCAGTTTCATTTCAAACTAACCCATTAGTAAGAAAAACTTACCTTCATTTCTACGTCATTAAACTAATACACATGAGGAAAAAAACAGCCCCAAAGATGAATGCCTTTTGCAGTGTTCAAACTGCAGTGTGCCATGAAACTCCTCAGTCCCAAAATACCCTGTCCTAAAGTGGCCTAAATGTACCCAGCAATCCAGCTTCAAGTTACCTCAATGGGTTTTCTGATTCTGCAATGGAATTTTAGCTGCTGAATTATTGACACAGGCTACTAGAAAGAAGCTTTGCAAAATGTATTGTGCTTCAGATGAAAAAGAAAAGTTAATTTTCTGGATGGTCTCTGGTTCTTAGTTTTTGTAAGTAGAACACTCATCCAAGGCTGTTTTTTTCTCCCCTCTGCACTTAAATTACAAGTTTAAGTTGAACTTACGCAGTTTTGCCCTCACTATCTTGTTTGGTGGCACTGGCTCCCTTTTTACCCAGCAATGAAGCCACTTTCTCAGGATCACCATTCTCCACCGCCTGCAGCAGACGATCATCGTTCTTATTCCACTCGTTCGTCTGGAGTAAAGAAAAAAAAAGGGAGAAATATTACTAGTGCCAGCACTGTGCCCAGGCTCTTCTGAATGGTCCAGCACAGATTTATCACAATTGAAAGCTGAAAACAAAGGCCAACCTGAAGAAATGGCACAAAGAAAGTCAAACAGAAGTTGCAAGCTGTGTGGCATCTTTTCTCAAGGACTCGGTGGCTCTAGCCAGGGTCTAAGCAATTGCTGGAGAGGCCCTCTAACATGAAAACTCTGTCCTTTTGTTCTCACTACTCTTTAAAACATTCTCCTTCATTTGTCTAGTCCTGGGTTTCTATTCTGGAATGGCACTGGCCCCACAGGACCTTCATCACATACATCATGTGGGTAACCAACGAGGTGCCTCAGCTGATCCATACCCCACCTTAACATCACAGGCCTGCAAAACTTTCTGTATTTACTGCTCTTCCCAGCTCACACTTTGTAGACAACAAAAGGTTAAGAGACTGATCTATGCAGACTCTCATGAGTTTTACTGAGTTTTTATCCCTTACATTTGTCTTTAAAATAAAGCAATCAACCACTCAGATGGCACATCCCTACTGCTGCTGAAAGAAAAGATTACCACCCTATATTTAAATCTTTCCAAACTTTATCCACTAAGCCCTTTTGCCCCTTCTCATCAGCTCAATCTGTGAAAGGAAACTACTTCCTAAAGTGAGGATTCCTCCAGCCCCTCTGAATTCTCAGGACATGGCCTCTTTTCTTCTACAAGACCTCCAAGCCAGATCTAGGAAGACACTAAGAAAAGAGAGGACAGTTAACCTTCCGCATTCTATGTGATTACAGCAATACAAGCTCTGGAAAAGGAGTCAAACTTGCATTCATGCCTTCTAATCCAGACTGACAACAGGGTTCAGCCTTCAGGAGGTGCAATCTGGTGCAATGGAAGCTGCACTTGGTTAGTGTTGGCACCCTGCAACACTCAGGAGAGATACCTTCAACAGATTATGGCTTGCTCTGACATCAGTCAGCTTACATCCAAGGAGGGTTGCCTATTCATTAGCACTCAATTTCTACACAACTTTCACACTGACAAAATTAATACTGATACACTACTTGAGAAATGCTCAACTTAAAAAAAAAATATATTTAAAAAATCACTTTGTCCTGATGCTTAAAACATACTTTTTTGCCTCTAGCTGAATAAAAAAAAAATGGTGTTTCTCTGTCAGGATTTATGAGGAGTGCACAAGGTACAAACTGATACAGGCTAACTCCACAAGCTGTGCATATCCTGAAAATAAGAACAGGGAAAAAGCATTCCAGGTTACCAGTTATTTAAAAACCAAATTTAAAAAAACACTTAGGAGAACACAGTCCGGGCAGGAGAGCAGACAGGAGTTGAAGGACCATCACCTGGAAATTAGAGTATGAAAGGCAACTCTGTTAAAGGAAGTGGCATGCTGAACACAAAGAGCAACTGCAGTCTATTATGGCAGTGGTATGGCTGGTGGATAAATGCATATCAAGTAGATTATAGTCTTTTATTCTTATAGCACTGCAAAAAACTTTCGAAGACCCTAAAGCACTAATTACATCATTCAAAAAAACTGTTTCCCCTAGCAATGTTTAGTTAGACTCCATGACAATAAGTGGTCAGCCAAGTAGCAGGCTCCACCTAAAATGAAACATGTTGCATATTCTTCATTTGGGGAATTTCATGCTTTAAAGTGAGCCCATTATTAAAAGAAGATGTTAAAAAAATGTATCATACTTGTAAATAAAATCCTTTAAAGTTAACACTGTTTGACAGTATATTATTCCTTTTGTTTTGGAGTTTGACCTGTTTCTGTGGGTTTTATCACTCAGTCATATAAGATATTTAAATGTAGGACACTTTATGAATACCCATAAATCACCAACACTGGTAGCACTTTTTTTTTTAATATCTTGGACAAGGAAGAAGAAGATGGCTGGTAACATGATAATATACACACCTCCTCCCCCTGCCCCATCTAATCCGACACCAATCTGTAGTTTGAAAAAGAAATAGAACACCTAAATTAAGTTTTTCTCATGACCTGAAATAACCAGTTTACTCTTGAAACATGAAACAGAATAAGCTAGAGGAAAATGTTAAGAATAAGGCTTGCTGAAAATTCTTGGTGGAATAGCTTTCTGAAGAGCATTCAGCTTTTTAGTAAAACAATGGCAACAACTTCAAGCAGATTCAGGAACATTTCCTCAGTGTTCAGCTATTAAACTAAAACATTAATGACATACAATCCTATCTCCAGTACTCTAGTATAAGCAACCAAGTACACTCCTGCCAACCCCCAAATTTAAGAAAGAGCAGAAATCAAGAGTTCATTTCCCCTTTGAGAAGCTGCTGTGGCAACTGCATCCCTGAGTATAATTACACCACCATTAACATCCCAGACCTAACACACAGCTAGGTCCCAAATTACACCTCAGTGCTAATGTGAAAACTGCACCTAGGAGATATATAGATAATGAATGAGGAAGCTTGATGTTGCAGAATGATGCCACGTTCATGTTAACATTAAAACATTTTATGACATATGGTATTAATCTCTTAGAAGAACAGATACTTTAAACTTTACTATAGTTTTTAACCACACCCTTTATGGTAACCAAAAATATACACAAACACAATTTTAAAAGATTTAAGGATTACAACTTCATTACATACTTTGCGTATTTGCAACACAGAGTAGCAGTCAGTCTTTCAGTAAAATCTCTTTTATAGCACCAGAACAACAGAAACTTCAGACTTCAGCAACTAAGCAGGTACTTTTCAACAGCAATAAAGTCAGGGGGTTTTGGTTTTTTGGTTCTTTTATGTTAAGAGTGTTGCAAATATGAAAGTTAGCAAACTGAGTAATAAACATGAGATGTGGTGATATACATGTGGCATGCAAATTTAAAAAACTGAGCAGTTGAGTGTAAAGGTAAACACATGAATATAAGGAATTTGGAAGAATCTGATCTTGAAATAGACAGTACATGTGGGGTTTCTTGATCTCCACCTACCCCACCCTCCTTCCGTAGGCCACATGCCAAACAGTTATCAACTGCCTTCTTTCAAACAATTAACATTCTGCAGTAACAATGGTTTATGAACACATGCAGAACTCAGCAGATGAAACACACATTTCAGCTTCATAGAACAGAATCAGTACTGCACTCAGAAGTTCTTCAGGTTGGGGCAATTTTTTTGTGGCAGGGTGAGACTTGGTTAGTTGTTTCGGTTTTTTAAAACACACATAAACTGTTTTAGGTAGCAATAATGGGCAAGTAAAACTGATCAAAGCTCAAGAGTGCAAGTTTTTGGATACACAAAGAAATTTTCAGTTATGCCTAATATCAGTTAAGTCTTTTCCTATGAACAGCAATATCCTTATTCAGGGGATCAGATAATCTGTCCTCCCTAATAAACCCTAACTGTAACAATCACCTACCACGCTGAAGAAAGGACACATGAATACAACACAGTGACAGCTGAAAGGATGGTAAAGCCAAAATCCAAACATAAGGTGGCTTAGCAGAGCTGGGTTGAAATTTCTGACTGAAATTTAACATCCCTATCAAGCATGCTCTTCAGTCTTAATTTTCATTTTTCAGATAGGTTAACTGTGCTTAATGGCCTCAGTCAGAAGAACCTCCCTGGTAAGAGTTAAGTATTTTCCATATTTAAACACTTAAGAACTTGAGAAAGAACTTGGCAGGAAGAGCTAGCCATGCTTGGGATGGAAAGCCACTCCTGCACAGAGCTCTGCCTGGTCAAGTTTAACAGAGGGAGACAGAGGACAGGAGAAAACTGATTTACTTGATTTACACCTTACACCTGATTAGTCATTAAAAATACCAAAACACTCAAGCCAAATTCAGAGTGCTCAAAACAGCTTCAATGATCACCACCAAGACAGGCTGAACTCTCAAAACTCCAGGTCCAAAATTGCCACAGATACACACTTCAGCAGTGGTTACTGACAGTAATGGTACTCATAGTGCTTGACCATGCGTCTCCTCTAAGATTCCTCTATGCACGGGTTATTTCTTCTGCAAGCCTAGAGATAATTCTATGGCTGCAAAATACTAATAAAGCAGTTACTATACTCTTGGGGCTGATACTGCTCACTAAAACATCCTTCATCATTTTGGATCACACACAGCATGTTGACAAATTGACAGATTTCTTTGAGTTCAAAGAGAAACCTTTATTTCAAAGCCTATTTTTTATAGTTAAAGCTTAAGCTACTCATTGTGCACACTGTATTCTGTCCGCAAATGTACTTCGTTCTAGAAGAGAAGTTTGAGAATTAAAAAATAAGTTTGAAAAAGGTATGCGGTTTTTTTCCCCCATCACTACCCCATCAGAATAGTAAGCCTCAACTGCCTTTTGAGATTAATAGTAAATGTCAAGCAAGAAACAGCAATCTATAACAAGAGGTGATAGTTCTAACTAGCTGTTATTTCTAATTAGTTGTACACAGTGTTTTCCATGCACAAAGACCTACGCAAACATTAACTGGACAACCACTTTGTTTCTTTATCTTTGGCATGCAGCCTACAGGAGATGATTTAAGTGACCTTGCATTGTTGCAAACCTACTGGAGACAGAGTTATGTTATCTCCATTGAAATCAGAACTGCAGGGAAGCTGAGTAGCAAATTGAAATTCCTGATAATTTCAAACTCAGCAACTCACTGTCTGAAAAGGAAAGGCATACTTAAAGACTGGCGTCACAAACATGGCAAAGACACTGCACACTACTGCATCACAAGGTCACCCGCGAAGGTCTGCATGTCCCAGGCTTCCCAAGAGAGCCTTAAAAACAAGAACAATCCTATTGTAGGGAATACATTCATGAGACAAAACATCCCTCAAAGCTAAAACAACAGAATATGGCTTTGCTCAGAAGAATGGCTTATCTAAAAACATTATTACCTAGGAGTCAGTCATAAGTGAGGAAGTAGCTTACACCTTTTCCTGCCCTCCATGCCCAATTTAGAGGAGGTATTTACCAGCAGCACACTTGAGTGGTGGGAGTAGAAAAATCTCCTTTGCATATGGGCAAGATGTTGCCGAAGTTACCAGCAATAGCCTATCCAAATCTATGGCAGCAGCTTCCAGAACGTCCAGAGCTTAGCAGGTACCAGAAACTGATGCCTCCCAGGTCTCTCTCAGTTGCTGTGGCTCTAGCTCTTTTCAAAGTCTGCCCAGACTGCGTATGTAGCACCAGTGGCATTGCAAGCTGACCTCTTGCACTGCACTCCATTGTGGCAGCACCTTGAAGGCCATGGCCAAAAGATGCTCCGCTAACTAACTTCACAAGTAACACCTTGACCTCTTAAGTTTAAAAAAAACCCAAAGCATGACAATGCCTTTTAAAGTAATTCAGTGATATTATCTAAATGTCACTAACTGTTACAATAGAAGCAGTCTTCTCCAGCTTCACTTGGCCATCCATTTTCCCTATTTTAGGTGACTGACAGCTAAAAATACTATATTTACATAAAAAAGATAAGACATTTGCAGCTCACAAACCTCACACGTGTGTTTCCTTAAAGGTGGAAACAGCAGCTGCAATGCAAGTACCCTGTGAACATTCTACAAGCAGAAGTGTTACTCCATTGTTCTCCTTTTGCTTCTTGAGCTACTGTGCCTGGCTGGGGTAACCGGCCACGTGAAGTGCACAAGGTTTGTTTGACACTGGAGACTATGTGTCACACCATGAATACCACTTGAACCGGACATAAAAAGCACCATGGGGAAGACAGGAAGCAGTTGGAGTGAATGAACAATGAATGGTAACAGAAGACTAATGGTAGATTGTCAGTAAACCTTGATAATAACCCATTCATTGGGTAGCTTCTGTAGATAAAGAAGTGATTATTATCCAAGCAAACCTTTTTTTCATGCTGAACCCCAGAATAACACAACTAAATAGCAAGTCACTCAGCAGGATGCTTCTATCAGCCAGTCAGGCTGCCCGGAAACTTTCCTGGCAAAAGGGGACTATGAGCTGTGAAATGAAAGGGTCTTTCACCAGCAGAGAAGGGTAAAGATGACCTGACTGAAACGGTCATCTCAGACTGCAAGTTTGGAGTGGGGGCAGGGAAATTACAGAAAAAAAATTAAGCATGGTCTTTGCTTAAATAATGACTGGAATTGCAGCAGGCTGTGCACTGTGGCCCAAGAACACTCAAGTGGGAAATGAAAATGGAAAGAAATGCATTTAACAGTTTGCTGTTTGTGTTTCTTGTTAGTAAGTTTCTTGGGTTCTTCAGGTTTCTTTGGTTTTTTTACAAGCCTGTGTTTGTTCTCACAATTTGTCAGGTTTTAAATGCAGAGTAGCCATCAGATCAGCACAGGGAATCTGCACAGTAAACTAAGTATAGATAAGCGGTCCCTTTGTAACTCAACTATAGGAGTAGGAAAGTAAAGAGATTGAACCCTTTAGTTTGTAAGGGTCCAAGACAGCATGACACAATTCCAATCAGACCAAGGAATACAGCTGGCCCACACCTAGTGAGCTTACAGGTATGGTGGAGTTCTGTGTAACACACAGCTCACCCATGCTTCCTTACTGTATTCCCTAGTAAAAGCCAGGATGTATTTTTTTCTTCAGATACTATTTCAAGCTTTTTAACAAAATAAAATAAATCAACCTTTGCATTTGAAGCATAGTGAGATTTCCTACTAACATTACATCTAGGTACATCTGTTTTCTTTCAAGCAATTGCTGATATTTTCAAGCAACCAGTTTCACCCTAGTGGAGGTATAAAGTGATGAGCCAAAAGCTCACAACATGCAAAGCATTAGAACAAAATAACAAAAACTACACCTAAATCATTAGTAACGTACAGCCAGAGTCCATCTACTGCCAATGGTTTATCACCTCACACATGATCAATACAGCAACTGGAGATTTAGCTTTGATTTTGGACAGCAAAGGATGTAGCTGTGACACCACACATAACTATTCTCAATGAGACAGAAGTAAAGCCAAGAACTAATTGTGTATATTTGTATAAATGAGACAATGCTTATTTTAACACAGGAAAAAAACCACAAGAGACATTTTAAAAACAAAAAGTGAAATCAATCCTCTTTGAAGAGACCATCTCCCATTGCTCTGTCTTTTATCATAGTTTTAAAGATTTGAGCTACAATGAACTCAGATGACTGTTCTCATCTTGAAATTACTCAGTAAATATAAGTAATACTAAAGTACACCTAATGGACTACTGTTTACCACTGGACATGTGGGAGCTACTTCCTTCAAAACAGTCCATGGGCTGTCAGACAGACTTAAAAAACAACCCCACACTTCTCAAATTGATAGTCAAGGACACCCAAGAATCTTCAGATCTATCTTAGGCTTAAAAATAAAAATACATAAATAAATGAGAAAGTGCTCCTCAGCATGAGATGCATGGGAAGGACTGCTTTCTAACAATATTTTAAGACTGCAGAGCTACTGAATCAACACATTTTAACTATGTATCAAGGTCAAATTACAGTTCGTATAAGGTCTTTCAAGGTCTCAAGATATCTGCTGCACAACCACTTCATGGTCAGTTGAGGAAAAGAGAGATCATCCGATTTAAAGTGATATTGGGTGGACAATCTAATGTCACCTTTTATGGGGTAAGTATATTTCAGTGGTAAGCAGGCTGTAAGATACAGGGACAATGCCAACTATGCAAGCAAAGTTTGTTTATTCAGCTATTTTGTTGACTATCCTGCATTCCTCATCACTGTGTTAGGATATAATGGTCTGTGAGGATCAGAGTGCGCCTAATGACCAGGGCACACATTTGACCTCTACAGCTACAGACAGTGACAGAAACAGCTTGTTGGCTCTCAGCATTCAATGCCATACATGTACCACTACCTTAATGGATTGCTTTTAAATTCAGCACCACCTGTTTCTTCGTATGAGTATCTGATTTTACTACATCTACCTAGATTTTTAGCAACACCCTCCAGTCTCATTTAGTGAGTAAACTTAAGTCAGAGAACACAGGTACTTGACAGATCTTCTTGCTTCCAGATGGACAAATGGGACACCCATCCTGCTGGAACCCACTCACCTGTAACATTACCTCACTTACTATGACTGGCACTTGGCAGACCCATGGCTCCACCTTTCCTCCTGTCTACTGCTATACCTCTCCACACACTGCTTCTCTAGCCACTTCTGCATAGTGAGCTGGTTCTCATTAAGTTTAGAACTGCTGCTCTTTTTTTTCTCCCTCTTATTCTGCAAAGTAGAACCCAGACATAAAGGTTAATTATGAAGTCTGCAGACAAGAAAAGAATTCAACATCAAGCTGAACTGCACACAGTCCAGAATTACATTAACTGATCTGTGTTACTACATCAGTAAGATGAATTCTTAAGGTACTAGCCACCATGGCATCTTACTTTTGTATTACAAATGTCTACATGGTGTCACAGCTCACAATGAAAGTGGTTTCCTTTTTTTTTTTTTCTCTACTAGAAGGTTAAAATAGATTACTTGGCAAAGCTCCACTCTCTTAATATTCTCCACAAGCACCAGAAAACATTTTAAATGGTTGTTCTTAAGACCACTTTGTGCTACATTTTTACCTACTAGAATGCCACTGTAGGAAGCAATACAATTGCAAAATTTGTAACTAAGTATGTATTAAAATCTCAGAACTATTCAGAGTAGAAAAACAGTCTATTTATAGTTGAATTTCTCATTCTTGTAAAGGACAGATCCATTGGTACTGGGTTATAGCCTTCTATTCTAAAACCCATGACAAAGCCAAACAAAACACAGTGCATGCATGGAGACAAATCCCTATTCCAAGAAATTCTTTTGCTTGGAGCCTTCAAAGGCTCAACTCAATCTCCAAAAGTACTTCATGACTACAAACGAAGGCAAAAAATTTTCACTATCTGTCCAATGTTCTTGAGGCCACTGATAGAAACATATGATTGTGCCATGTATTGACCTCCTTGATCTAGTATTTGTTAGCCTCCCAAATCAAGTATTAAAACAGCAAGTTATGTTTAGCTGCTTTTATTTTCATGGATGCAATAAAGGATAATCCAAGAGTCATAGGGAAGTTATACCTAAAATACATTTCCAGTTGGACTTAACAAAATTAGTAAAGCAAGCCAATGATTTTGCATGAAAAGAAAATCCACTTCAGCAGCCAGAGAAGAGCATGTGAGATTTCATACCACCACATCTTCCCACATTGTTTATTCTCCACATCACATGCACTGAGAATCAGACAAGTCTTTTGTGAGTCACACTCTCTGTATGCGGAACATCAACTGCCCACATGTGGCAGGCATTAAGTAAAAGGAGAGAAAGAACAAGCAGGCACTCACCCTGGGTCCTTCTAGCCTCATTTGCAGAAGGAACTCTCTACAGGGCTGTAATTTCTCTACAGGGATAAATAATAACATACACAGCCCTTACACAGGTTTTCTGTTCAGAAGGCATAGAAGGCCTCACTTGTCATCTGATCAGGACCACAGCTGGCACACTATCCTCCAGGCGGCCTGTGGAAACTCAGATGCCCCAAGATACTGCCAGGGTTTAACTCTTGACTGTTTGAACAGTGATGGAGCTACCTGCTGCCTGAAACAACCATGGGCCAGCCTACACATAAATGTAAACCTCCCAGTCTCAACTGAACATTCTTATCCATGTGTGATCTACTGGAAAGCTAAGTGCTGTTGCTCCAGTGATTCCACTAATTTGGATACCCTGCACTTTACCAAATGTGTTAGGCTTATTCACACAAAATGAGAGAAGTCACAAACAGACTTTTTAAAAGATTCACTTGGCTCCTGTTAATTAGTTCTAGGCTGGGTTATATTTGCATGCCACAATCATCATGTCGCTCTTATCAGAGGTACACGTTGACATCAGTTTATTTGTTGTAGTCTTGATCCCACTCTGTGGGGAATACTGTTGCCGATGCATGGAGAAACCCTGCTTCAGGTTACCTACAGCTTATCCTTCTACTTCTTCAGAAGATCCATGCACATCTTCTATAATAGAGTTCAGCAAGTCAACAACCTCGAGATTTTTGCCTTCCCAGCGCAAAGCCACTGCAATTTAAAAATCTCCAATGAAAAGAAACACAAAGCATAAAATCCTGAAGGGCAGTACCAAGGGCAGTTGAGAATCTCTCTAGAGACATGGCACAGAACCCCATACAAACTAAGTGGGCCTGCAGTGCTACCAGCCATCACCTGTCTTTCCCACCATCAGAAACATCCCTGTTATAGTCATAACCTCTTTGCAAGGTTCCATGGAGGAGACATGAGAGGAAATGTCTAGCAATAATCCAGATCTCATAAACGTCTCCCTAAAGCCACCCTACCCCTTTGATGCTTACAAGTAGAGTGACCTGACAATTATCCCTAGATATTCACACTCCTGTCATGTTCAGTTTATACTACGTACATTTCAAAAGACTCAGACTGCACACCAAGGCTAGGATGGGTTCTATGGAACAACTGTGAACGAATAACTGCTGACTTTAGACTGTTTCCAGGAGCAAAGAACCACTCAGCATGAGGTGATTCCTTTTCAAAACTTGCTTCTCAATAATTCATACGAAAAGGAGTGAGAGAGGAGAGCAAGGATTTGCAACACGTTCTAAGTCTTCAAGAAAGAAGAGATAACTAAGAGCTTTGTGAGTCACTACAAAAATGGAAGGAATGTGGGTTTGCTGTTTTTTCATTACTTTTAGGAATCCACATCCTGTATTTTTGGGGTACCCTTCCATCTCACAAGACAGTAAACTCAAAATAACACATAAGCATATTTTTTCATCCTGTAACAGCATTTTTAACAGATTCAGTTAATAACTACAAAATATATATGCATAAATAATAAGCAGAAAATGGGGTAGCTTTCATTGCCAGAGACAGCAGAAGGTTTCCAAATTTTGTAGGTTAAAAAAGCCAATAAATGTAACAGTCTTTTGAAGATGCTAGTTTAATCCTTCCAAAACTGAAAAGAACAGATGACTCAACCATATGGCTAAGTTCCACTAAAATTCTGTCTTGTAATCATAAAATATGATGTAATGTAGTTTGGTCTCAGGAGAAGGAAAGGCGTTAGACATATGTGACATGCACAAGCATTCCCTGGATCCATATGGGTAGCTATTTTTAAAAAGGTATTACACAAATAAGCAGGGTTTCTTAGAAGTCTCCAAAATAAACATTCTTAAGCCTTCTCTTGGAAAAGAAGTAGGTATTGCTCTTAAAATTTAGAATAATGCATCAAACATTACTTCTACAGACACTGCCCAGCTAAAGAGAGGTAACAAACTACTTATTTGTTACTCCTTTCTGCAGCTATGCAGGTTTAAAAAATTTTGTCTTCATAAACTTTGAAAACAACCCATGGTTTATTACTACTTCACATTTAATTAACATAAAAAGGCTAGAAAATGAAGTTTAAAGGAGTGTTTGCAAATCAAAATAAGTTACACCCTTTAAAAAATATCTAAAGAGAAAAGAACACACATAACTAAGAACATATATTAAGAACCAAAGAATATTATTTTCTGCATTATGTAAAGGATTAATAAAAAACCCTCTGAGACAGAAATTGGAGCCCTCAACCACGACAGTTAAAATACTTTTCAATTCATTAATTACCCAAATATGCACAACACAGAAAAGCAGCAAAAAACAAGAAGCAAAGTGACTACAGAAGTGAGGCAGAAACAGCACCCACGTTTCCTGACTCCTAGTCCAAACCCTACAAATCTGAGTGTTGGCAATTGTCAGATAAGGCATAAGGAAGAAAACAAAATAACTACAGACTGTACACCAACTGCCTTTTCCAGGTGTTCACCGATGTGCAGTATTGGTCTGTTTCTCTGAAATGGCATTAGAGCTGGAGAAGTTTCAGAAATGCAGAATGATCCAACCCAGCATCTCTGTGAAGAACCAATAGGCTAAGGGTGCCTCAGCCTCAAAAGAAAGGCAAGTTAAGGGATAGTCGATAATAACATGGGCTAGGTGGATGGGGATTAACTGTTCAGTGTCTTTTGCAGCACCGTGAAGGTCTACCACATGAAAGTGGACCTAGGTCAAAACCAAAAGAAAGTCAATAGTAGACTTCTAGTAGTCCTACTTATAGTAGAGCTCCTCTAAAAGGATGTTGCAGACAACAGTTTACGTGGGTTTAAGGAGGAAATGATAATCCATTAGGTAGAAAGATCGTCTACAGATTTGGAAGAGAGATTCACTCGAACTACAAGGAATGAATTTCACATTCAGAAAATTGCTTGAGCTGAAAATAGTCAGTACCATTAGAAAACATTACAGAGAAGTATACACATTTGCTCAGTGCTTGCTCCTCCCCAGACAGGCACTGACAGGCACTACTGGAAACAGAAGTCCAAGGACTCTCAATCTGAGAAGTAATTACCGCTCTCTTATAAGAAATCTGCTCAGTCCCGCTGCTTTTTGCACCACAACTCCTATTCGCTCTCCTGCTCTGCAGAACAAAAATTAACATACTGGTGTCTGTACAAGCTGGCTGGCAGCAGGGCCAGGTCACACTAAAAACACTGCCCTAAAGAACCAGCTGATTGCAACACTGCTTTTCTTCAGTAGTCAGATGGAAAGCAGAGAGAAGAAAAGAGCATTGCTACCCCTCATCTGTGTGTCACCTCACCAACAAGCCTATTTCTAAGAAAGGAAACCCTGTGCTCAAGTGACCTGTATGCTATAGGTCCCTAGTGATCTCTTGGCTCCTCAAATATCCAAAGATATATAAGAAAGGCAAGGCAGTAATACTGAATTTAGCAGGCCAGCTCTTTAACATTAGCAGAACATTTTTTAGAGGACTGTAGAACAAAAATGTTTTAAAGCCACCAGATTTGCCTATGCTGCTGTAACCACTCAAGCAGAAAGCTGGAATGCTTTTGATTGCATGGTCTTTTCATGTCCCAGCCACTGATTCCTATAAACATCTGTAAGAGCTTTTAATGATAATGTCAATCAAGGGTTGAAGCCTAAACTGAGGACAGGCTACAGCCACACTTTAATTCAGGGTTTTAATAAAAATCTAAGTATGGATAAAACAGTAACTCAGACAGAGGCTGAAGACACCTCTTTACTCTGAAAGGATACGTCAGTGGACTACTGTCTCTTACATTAAGTGTATTTTATGCCATGCACATCCCACTATGGAATATTGAACTATTTGTTCAACTAGCCATTTTAAAAGCTTAGTATCTTGTTTAAGTACCTAAATATAGGTTTGAAAAGGAAGCTCTCAAGAACTTGTCCTGCATTTTAGGAAAAAGATACGTGCTTAAACTGTTGGGAGTATCAATCACCATATATCAGTTTTGGTTTATACATCTAAAAAAACTTAACTGCATTAAAATAAAAAAAAATTAAGGTTTTCTATTTGCAAAACTCCACATAGTATTTCACAACTACTTTGTCATTACTGCTGAGAAATGAAATTTTAAAAGATTTTGGCCTAGTATCCTGTTTGAATGGGAAGAGACTGACAAAGCTAAGACACTTTTACAGAAAACGTTACAGTGAAGATACTGCTATTAGCAAAATATGGGAGTAACCTTACTGCAGTGACTACAGAAATTACAAATATGAACAGACAAGTCCTCAATAATCTCATCACATAACACTGCTATATCCACTTGAGAAGAAAACCCAAAATGTTCTTCAGCATCTCCAAAGAACTGAAGGCTGAATTATTATGCACTGGTAAATGTCTCCTTAGGAGTGAGGAAAGTTTTGGCACGCGCCCTGCTACGTCACTATAAATTAAAGCTCTGTGCTGCAGCTGTCCAAGGCTTTGTACTCAGTCCCTGACACAACATGCTGCCTCAGGCTGCTTCCTTGTGCCTTCCCAGGCACTGAATTGATTTTATTATGCTCCCCTTTGTACAACTGGGCTGTTGTGCTCCCTACGGGCTGGCCATCTCCAATGCCACTTTCTTTTAGCACAAATGCTCTTGATGACCCAAGGCATCAAACCCTGGGACAAGGTTTCATGGTTGCTGGAAGGTTACCTGCAGCCTCCATGGTGCAAGTAACTCCTTTTGTTAAAAAGAGCTGGGAGGCCTATATGCACTAGCTTCTCACACTGGAAATTAAAACAAAGAATCAACATCTCCTGGTGTAAATGAGGGAGAAATCCACCATTCCAGTTCAATTTTGGTTTGGAGAGATTTTTGGTTTGGGGTGGGGTTTTTTAATTTTGTGGGATTTTTTTTTTCTCTTTTTTTTAATGAAGGCAACAAACATTTATTTCAGCAAATGAAAAAAATTTACATGATGACATTATTTGGAAATAAGTTAGAAGTTTTAGACTAATATTGAACTTCATGGGTAGGCAGCCACTTCCTTAGCTTTGTTTTATTTTAGAATGCGTCATTCTTTTATTTCTATGCCTTTGCAAAAATTTTTCCAAACATTTAAACAGGAAAACTGAAGTGGAAAGTGGATGACAGCCAGTCTAAATGAGCTTTATCAACACACTCCGTACATCCTGATGCACTATACATGCTCTGAGTTACTGCAAGCACTATAACCAGTCATGCCACTGCTATTTTAAGAGACATCGTATTTTGCAAACAGAAATGACAGAACTTCAATGCAAAATCCAAAATAGCAACCATGTTGTTTATCATCCATATATTATTTGCATGAGACTGGAACACACAATAAAAGGGCAATAGAAAAATCCATGCATGTCAGCAGACCTAGAAAGATTAGGTGTTGTAACACAACATTTTAATTATTTTTAAGTCACCAAAAATTATAATGTTTAAGAATTATTCATTCAGTCTGACAAAATAAAACAAATAAAAACAAAAAAAACAACAAACCATAAACAAACAAGCAAAACAAACAAACAAACAAAAAACAAACAAAAAAACCCCACACCAAAACAAAACAACCCCCAAAAACCCATAAAGGAGCATGTAAGACTTCAGGTTTCAGTATATATCTTGCTGGTACTGTTTTCAGTTGGGTGAAGGAGAAATCACTGGGGAGACAAGTACAAAAACATGCATTTTCAACTACAGGAGCTGAACATGCTTCAACACATGGTCTCTTCTGACCACAGAAGCTCAGGCCTGAACTCTGAACCCTTTCAGAGAGATGACAGAGCCTGTCATACATGGATGATCTCTAAATAAAACAGTAGTCCATAAGCAGAGAGCTAATCCCTCATGCCTCCTAAAACAAGGTACATTCCTTGCTATTGCACCAAGGCAGCCACTACCAGTACTTATTTTAGACAGAGATACTGAGTTATGCCAGGCAAAGCTGGTTGCCTTGGAGACCACTCCCAGACAACTCTGGCATAACTCACAAGATGTTTTTCACCAGAATTTATCTCTCTGTTGGATACACTCAGTCAACTTCTATATGCTTGAGCAGAACACAAGGACACAAAAGAAAACAACCATCAAAAGAGTTAGTACTTAAACTACTCTCCCGGCATAGCTGGAATTTCAACATAAATAAAATGGAGAAAATAATTGTGACCAGATCCTAGTATATATGTAAGTATTAACATCACACTGTGGTAAGAGCCTGCTATACATCAAGGCTTTTGGTTTTTTTTTGTAGAGACTGTACAGATAACAAGTATATATTATACTGAAAACATTAATGTCAGTAGGCTTTCCCCCACTAAATGCAGAAAATACACCAGTAATTTCACTAGTTTAATATAATTTCTGGGACAGAGAGTGAGTTTGTATTTAGCAACACATGCCAGAACAAAAGAAGAGTACAGCAGACTCAACTTGAAATTGATTCTTCTAAACTGAGCCTGAAAACATCTGTATCTAGGAAATAGACTATGAAACCCTAGAGCAAACAGTTACAGGAGAACTGGAAAGAACTATGAAAAAGGGGCTCAACGAGTCTATGATGATTCACAGTATTCCAGAACACATTTCTTTCACCAACAACTGAAAAAAAGGAAAGGAATAATTTAAAAGAGTACAATTATAAATTGATTTTCATGGTTAAGGCATTTCAGTTTCCTTGACTGTTACATGGGAGGATGGAGCATGTTATCATGGCAACCTGTTCTACAATCAGCTAAGCTTACTTGTATTATCTACATTTACCTGTATTCCTCAGACAGCTGGGTCAGACACTGGTAGACTTCAAAAAGATAAAAATATTAACTTTTTTCAAAACATTCACTTCACAATCACTCTGTGAGCACAGACAGCAGAAGGGAAAAATTTATAACCATTCAGCTAAACAGTAAAAATGAAAAGCATACACTTCCACATATGTATTTTGAAATTGCCACAGGGAGACTGAAGACAAATTTCATCCAGTATTAAGATACATGCGTCTCTGTACATCTCAGCCATGCTCAATAAGCCAGAGTAACAAATTCAACAAAAGCTACAGGCTGGTCAAGACAAGGAAAGCATTGCCTGTTTACAATTTATTGAATTGATTTTACAATTTCCTATTTCAGCATTTCAGCTGAACTGACACAAACACTGATCCAGCTTTACTTTTCTGCCTTTTCTTACTGCATCTATGCACCTCACCTATTCACAAATCAAAACATGAGATATTTCCACTTTTTTTTTAAAAAAAAAAAAAAAAAGGAAAGGAATCTTTACCACCAAATTCTGCCAGAAGTGAATTCTTGCATAAATCAGGCCCTAGGAAAACAGACAGTTCCACTGCCTCAGCTTAATTCTATATATAGTCCTGTCAAACAGGACTTCTAGATCCTTTCAACAGAGATGTGTTCCTTGTTATGTCGTTATACACAACACCCTCCTGCTTCAAAAGACAGCCTGAAGATGTACAAGAAGTAAAACATGTCATCTCTATTGCCCTAATGACACATGGCATTATTCCGGCAACATGTATATCAAGGTGGATATGCTTTTGCAAAAAAATGGATGCTCCTCTTTCTCAGGGAAGTCAAGTAGAGATTTCTAGTACTCTAAAAGAGCCAATCCATCACCACAATTTAAGTTCTTTAGCTACTCACACCTGACTTCACCCTCAAACTCTCCAACCTTAAGGTTTTCAGAAGCACAACACAATTTCTACCTTTCTTACTCCAGCAACTACCTCTTAGGCTGCTCAGTCCCTGACCTGCAGAAAGCTGCAGCCAGAAGGCACCAGCAAAAAATTCACATCCCATTAGGCAAACAGCTCAGCTTCTGCTTGGAACAGAGCCAGAAGAGTAGTGAGCAACAGATACAGCAGGAGCCAAAATTAACTAGCTCAACAACATGCACACAACTTGCAGACAACATGCTTTACAAGGCGTGAAGAATTTCAGTGTTTTCAATGAAAAGCCCTGATTGCAGAAGGCTCCCCTTATTCTAGACCAAAATGGCAAGGCTAAGCAAGACAGTCAGTTATCTTTGCCTTTTATACATAGTTACAGACCTATTTTTAGCCCTCAGACAAAGGTGTATTTTCGCCCACCATCTAAATACAGTGATGCTGTACAAAAACAAAAGATGGCTTCTAATTCATGACCTTCATTCTAAAACCTCACACAGGCATCAAGTTCTTCTGAAGATAAAAATAATTTAAACTCCTTTCTGGTTTTAATTTCTTTTAGTCAGAATGCTCTAAAGAACAGAGGGCTGGGAAAAGTGCATATTTGTGTTCATGGCTTCTGAGTTAGCCTCCCCCCCACCCTCCGAACTTTCACCCCCTTGCAGAAGTTCATGCCTGTTGAAAATTAAAATGTCTGCATTGCAGAATGGGCCATTATAATTTAACACACGCTGCTTTGGTAGAAAAAAAACATGTTTTTGGAACAGCTATGTTACGGGTCAGGAATGTAAAGCAGAGTTCATATTTCAGATGAAAATGGGAACCAGGGCTTTTTCTTGCAAACCCAACTCAGCTTTCCACTAAAGAAGGAAAAATAAGTCTGTGCAGTAAGGTCTTTGTAGTGTCCTGCATCTAGCATTAAAGCTCACAAATGAAGAGGCCACTGACTGCTTTTGTTTTACCAACGGCAGCAATGCAAAGTCCTGTTTTGACCACTAAACGCAAGTTTACAACATTTAGAACACACTTTCCTGCTCCAGGCTTTGCACCACCACAGATGACTCAATGGGCAATCACATGCTTTCTATCATTCCAGAGAGCATCCCAGACTCACAAAACAACTGCACTATTGAAACACCACAAGTAGAAACAGTACAGCTGAAATGAGATGGTATCGCAACTATGTATTCTATTACTCAAAGCTATGCAGGCAGTAGAGTTTGACGCATTTTGCTACAAGTCCCAACATCTCCCCACAAAAGAGTGTGAAATCTCTCTGCACCTAGTCCCACAACTGTTTTGGTTTGTCTATCCCACACAATCCTTTTTTGCACTTAAGATTCATGTGTGTGCTTAAGAGAGAAAGATTATGAAAGTCACTACATCTGTACCAATATCCTATTAGTGGAGCATCTTGCTTGCTGGTCTTCCTCAGAAGATGCATGGGAAGCCAAGAGAAAGGAAACAAGATCAAGAAGAGTTCATTGTCACAGAAAGAGCATCTCCCAAGCTCTTCAACAGAATGTGTGTTGCAAAAGTCTATCCTTACGTGTATTTGCCTAAGACGCAGGAATTGGTCCAACAGACTTGCTAAATAGAGTAGTACATCTTGACTGTTAACTAGATTACAGCATCTTGTTCAGGTCACAGGCTTATGAGAAAAGCTCCTGAGGAACCTAACAAGAATACTATACATATCTCCTACACAGAACATGTCCATTTTGCCTGTACCGTATTTAATCACTGCCTGTTTTGAGGCAATGTCTCCAGAGACAAAGCACCTCAATATATTTTTCCCCTAAAACCTCTGCTGCTCTGACAGGTTGGAGGAGGCAGCAACCCAGACAGAGAAGACGCCAGACAGACAGCATTCCTGAAAGCCACCCAAACTGATGAATATATGAGATACTTCAATCTCAAGACATTAAGAGTTCATTAATCGTCATCTTTGAAGGGTGAAGCACAAAAATTTGTATCACACAACAGAACAGGATAATGGTAATTACGAAATATCCTATTCTAATACCCTCTTTCGTTTCTTGTCTGCATCAACAGTATAAAAGTTGCAAGAAACAGGATGCAAGATACACAATTTAAGTTCTCAAAACAAAAACAGTGACAGAATATGACTGTACTCTTTGAGCTGAGATTACACCCATCAACAGAACATGCATGACGTCAGGTAGAAAAGAAATATTGCAACGTAGCAAAAGATTGGTATTGAATTTATTTTACAAGAAACTGTGCAGTTAAATGCACATCATCAGAGTTCAAATTATTCTAACATTTCAGGGCCCCAGTCACAGCTAAGAGTGCCACTGCAAAGAGCACTAGAGAAAACAATTTACCATTCTCAAAGTGCAAGTTGTAGCCAGATGCTTGCCAAAACAAAAACAGTCTCCAGAACAGCCACATTAAGTAGCTTTATTTAAAAAGTTCAATGTGACACTACTTTTAGAGTTCCATCTATTTTATTGAGTGGAATCATATACCTTTAACAGATTTATTTGGGATAGGCAGAAACCACATCTCTATTCTTGAATATAAATTGTCAGCTTTAAAAACTAGTTCCAGGTGGAAGCTTTCTGTTAGTGCTGCTGCTGCTTGTAGCCAAGCATCAGAGAAACCTACACCCTTTGGTAAGGCTGTTTTTGCCAAACTCAGCAATACAAGTTTGAGAGTCTTGTTCTTGCTCCAGAATAATTTCTTTGAAATACCTTTTTATTGTGTCAGCTCCTCTACAACACCACCACCCCACCAAGAGGTGTATTGCCATCATTCTATGGCAATACACCTACACCAAGATTACTGAAAGCTACAAAGCAGCCTCCAAGATAAATGGGCTCATACAAGTTTCATGAAGAACAGCAACTACGTTGACAAGAATAATGCAATGCTTCCACCAAAGGCCCCAGCATAAGCTTAGCCATTTTGTTTGATCTGTCACATGCCAAACAGATAATTGTACTACCTGCTTCAGAAATTTGGAGCAGCCTCAGCAGATACTGCCTGAAGCCAAGCAGGCACATGGGGGACATAGGAGAGAGCTGCCTCTATGTGTCTGGCAGAAAAAGCGCAGAACGGGCAGACCTGGAAGGCCAGAGTGGGAAAACCACAGGTACTGTGATGAGGTGTAAAAGGAATACAAAACAACTATGCAGGAAGACCAGGCCTCACTAGTTCTGCTGCTAATAAAGGATCTTGTGAAATCTAAGAAATCTAGGACTTACCCTCTCCAATCTCAATATTACAAAATGCTCAGACTATGTTTCTTAAGAGGGTGACTTGTTTTCTTACAACTCAAACAGAATACATAGTAATATTTACAACACAATCCAGGTAGACTTCTTATTAGGAAAGTAGACTTAAATTGGGGGATCAAGGAAGAAGGTAAGGGAGATCTCAAAAGGAACGTGTTTGAGACTTTTAATACCAAGAGCAGCAACTCCACTCCATCATCTTGCATGCAGAAAATTAACTGATTAATTCCATCTCTCTATTAATAGTCACTGCAAACGGAAAACTGCATGAACACTGCAGCATTAACCACACTACTTTCCACTACTGGAAATAAGATTCTTGCCCTGTCATTCTCATCAGCTGAAATTATGTTCTCCCCAGCAACTGCAGTGCATGGCAGGTCTAGCAAGCTTATGTACTAAAAGACGGAGACAGTTAAGCATTAAGTAAGAGAACACAAATTAACGTCAAGTGCTGATTTTCCCCACCATTAGGTTTTCTTGTAACAAAGACTAAGAACATTGTAATTAACTTTGCTCATGAAATGCTGTGTTCTAAAGTTGGGCCTAATTAGATGCCATATAATTCTTGCCAGAAACAGATAATGTGTGTCTTTCATCAACTTGGGTGACTGGAATTTATTAATGTTCTGCAAGTCTGCATAGCAAAAATTATGTTTACCCACTGCTTCATAAACAAGCATGATGCCTCTTTTAGGTATGATCAACTGTATTTAGTATTTTATGAGAGAGGAATGTGGTTTTCATTTTAGAATGAAACTTTGTAAGAGAAGAACTCCTCAAACTGCAAGGGCAAGAACAGGAAACAAAAATAACATCACTAAGCATCGCAAGATCCTGGGTCACTACTAACTTTCCGTGGTACAGATACATAATAAGTTTGCAGGGAACAGCAAAGGAATACGGGAAGAGGGAAGAAGGCACAGCTTACCAGTGATGCTTTTCATTATAACATTAAAAACAACTAAGATCTATTGGTAAGCATAATGCCTCAAGGGCAGTGTCAAAAAGCCACATGAAGAAATGCCAAAAACATCCTCAAAGCTGGAGTAGGACAATGGAGGCCCAGGCTGCTGGTAACTCTCCCAAGTTAGCTCCTTCTGAACTTAGTTTAGCTTGAAATACTTCAGAATTCCACCCACCATCAGCTAAAGAGAAAACAAGGAACAGAACATGGATGATGATTCATGTCAGTACAAGCTCTTATTTTTCTATTTCAAATAAAACTCAGGCTTCATGACAATAGACTTTTTTTTTTTTTCCTTTTGTTTGTTTTGCTTCCAACCAAGAACTATTTGCCAGGGCTCAGCAGTGGTAGTCTATCTCAAAAGTGCTAACCCTTTTCCCAGGAAGAAAAACTCAAGTGACCTCCCCACCTCTGTATGAGGCAATCAGTGTTAAACATCCAGCTAAGGTCCCAAGCAGATTTTGCCAGAGTATTCCTAAAGTAGAAATAAAAAAGGAAGGGCATCTTCTCTCAATGTCTTCCCTTATCAAAACAGCCCAGGAACAAACAAAAAATTGAACAAAAATGGAGAGGGAGGGAGAGATGAAACATCAGAAGTTCTGTCATTTTTGAGTCTGCCCATACAACTCAATGCTGCAACAAAGCTCACATTTGATAAGGAATAATTGTATGGGAAACCAACTGGGATTAGAATTACAAGTGTCAGAAAGACTGGAGAAGACCCTCTTATTTCATTATAAGGTCCACATGCTTAATGAGTTACAGTCTTCATCAGCCAAGGTTTTGATATGTAGCAGGCACTGAGACCTAATTGTAGATTCTTAACATATTACATGCCTTCCACCCAACCATTCAGTGTTAATTATTAGTATAGGTGTTGGATTTCATAACCAGAGCTCCTAGTCCTCTTTAATAATTACTATTGTGCAAACATTTCTGACTTCTGTAAACACTGTTATGAGATCATCTAAGCCAGGCAGTCAGCAAAGCTGCTGAACTCTGGAAAGCCAAATCATGTTGAAAAGCTATAGAAGAAGTTACAACTGTGTATTCTGAGTAAAACAGGAGCCAAACATGAGTACGTTTAAACTCAATCAACTTATCCAGCTTCGTCATACTTCAGACATCTTGGGTTGATATGTAATTTTGAAAGAACACAGGATAATGTGCAATGCAACTATTTAAGGACATTTTAAGATAAGGAGTAGGTTAGTTCTGGAACTTTCACATAAGTGTGTGTTTGAAATGACTCATAAAGAGGAAAGACTATTAAAAATTCACAGCACACACACTCTGTGAAGGTATTTAGTACATTTCTGGTTTAGCTGTGCATGTTCAGTGTGGCAGCACTCTAGCAAACGTGGCAAGTATTGATAAGGTTTGCCCTGTTAACCAGCCAGTGGGTACAACCATCACTTACACCACTAGTAACAGCCACAGTGGGCATGAAAAGATTTAAGAGCTTTTACCTTAGAAGCCAGGTGTTAAGACAGCATTCATTACATCTGTTCAAAGCACCAGAAAGAGATGACTTGCTCTAACAAGTGACCTTCCCCCAGAGGAAGGGACTTGCCTCACATACGAATATCAGAAAAGTCCAAGATCATGCTGCAACTCCAGAAAGCAAGGTATTTGCAAGAATATCTACTTGCATTTTCTCTTTTCTACAAGAGTATGTTCTTTTGTGTTTCTTAACTGGATATTCAAGGTGGCAAGGAAAACCAGAAAGGTATAAGCATAGTCTTAAGTATTTCCATGAGTGTACTGTACAGAAACACTGCAAAGAAATCCAGGTTTGGTTCTTTTGTTAATTTTTGTTTTTAATAGTTCGTAAGAGCATGGATTTCGCATTACTTATTTGGGCGGGTTTTTTTCCATTTTTCTAGACTTACTTCCTATTGTAATAGGAGATGAAGAAATAAAAATATTCTGAAGAAAAACCTAGCTAGGAAAAAACCCATTAGAATTCATAGAATAAAGTGAATGGGGATTGTACTGCATAAATTCAAACTGCAAATTCCTGAAAACAGCTATACTTACTGGAACTTGCAATTAGTATTATTGTCACATTAAAGTATCACCATTTCTAGTGTTAATAAGACAGCACTCCCACCACTTCTAACAGAGCAGAGATGCATATGGCAAAATATCAGGTTCCCCACACCTGGTCTGTATATAGTTTATTTAAAATCCAGTCAGTTTTCTTTAAACTGTAGGCAAAGGAACTTGGATGATGTAACTTAAGAACATACTGAAACCTTCCCCTATTCTCAACCCAGAAATGCTTACAGCAGCTGAAGCATGCAATTTGAAATAAAGCTGGTTAAAAGAAGACAGGGGAATTGGTTAGGGAATAGGGGCTTCTTGGCATTGCTTTAAACCATTTCCTGTTCACCCTTCTGGAGTGTAATATGGCCCTAAGAAAATACATCTGACCTCACTCTTTTCAGCTGCATTAAAAAAAGGTCTAGAAGCAATTTAAATATCAGATTGCACACTCATAAACTGAAAAAAAAAAGTTATACATATTAATGCCTTTGTCTTTCACTAAGACGACTTGGTTTGGGATTTTGGGGTTTTTGTTGGTTTTGGATTTTTTTTAATGTAATGAGAGCTTTGATTCTCCTTGGGTCAAAAAAGGGGTCATTACAATAATGGCATATAGCAAGAACACATTCCTTCCTACTTATTTTGCTTTATCATTATGGATTAGTCAAACATATTTGAAAAGATGCAATTCAACTGCATGTGAATTCATCCAAAATCCCACGCACACTTAAAACAGAGGAGAAGGAGGAGGAGGCATGTTCTAGAACAGACTGTGACCATGCATTGACAAAAACTGGGAGCAATCCTACCAAAAACAACTGAGCTATTAAAATGTAAAAGATCTGGTCCTAGAAGGTCCTGACCACCTCGTCACCAAGAACACAGGCCTCTACTGTTCAGAAAAGATCATTAAAGGAGACCAGCATCAGTGCCATTTATGGCCTCCACATAGAAAATCATCCTTCTGAATGTTACTAATGGAAGTGTCCATGCACACCTCCTGCAATCCTATTACATGTATCTGGGACAACCTCAAGTTCCCTGCAGGGAAGGTCAGATCTCCAGCAGCATGCAACAGCAGCACCTCAGCTAACTAACCACAGATTTTAAACAGCAGGTAACTCAAGAGACAGATGTTTACAATGACAGCCAGCAGACATAATAAGGGTCAGAACAGTCTGAGGAGTCTCAAACTTTGTAGAGCTGAGAAAGAAGTTACCATGGGCGTGGTAGAAGCTTGTTGTGTCTCTTTGAGAGAGACAATACAGCCCTCCTGCTTCCACAGTAGTCAAGCACTGCAGAAAAATACTTCCCTGTCCACCACAACTACTCCATATAATATTCTTACACATCTCTACCTTATTTTAAAGATGTGAGAAAAATGGGGTAACAAGCCCCTGCACAAGATTACAGAAAATGGTAATGAAAGACGAAGGGTTGAACTCTTCTCCCAATATTCTAACCTTTCCTTCCCTTACTGCATTAGCTTGGCAGTTCTCATGCTGTTCCAACTATGAGCTTGAGTCAGGCAGGATGACAGTATCTGTCTCCCCTACTAAATACTATGTAATAGCTAATTTTTACAGACCAATGAAAAACAGCAAAACTGATAGTGTTAAAAACAGAAACATATATCTAAGAAAATGAAAATGCTACCTGTTGAATGCAGTCATTAAACCTATGACAGTTACCCAGGAGATATGTGAGGAGAATGAATACAAGTATTGCTATTGCAAAAGAAGAGGAAGAAATCAATTATTAAGTAGTATTTATGTATGGCTTCTAGATAGTGGGCTTTTTCCTGTTAGCTTATAGACAGACAAAACCTGAGTCACCACTGGAGGAAATAGGCAACTGAGCATTTCAAGAATAAACTATGAAGTGACTTGACCTTAATCTAAAAGCAACAGGACACCTGCAGGGGTGGGAGAGAGAGGGAGGGAAATACAGATTATAAATCTAAATTCCAGGCATAGAAGCTCCCCTGTAGGGGTTGGGAAAAATACAGCATGGCAGAACAATTACATTCTTATGCTACCAGAAGAAAAACACTAAAAAATGCCAAGTACATTTCAGCTACATGTTAACTTACTAAACTGGCCCTCCTGGTCCCTGAAGAACACTTATGTAAAGTTATTCCATTTCATATCAGAAAATCTGAGCTTAGACTTGGTTCCTTCTCTTCACCAGTACTGCACAGCTACACAATATAGATATTTTACAGACTCAAAAAGCAGCAACAGTTGCTTATTTGCCCAAAACTCTGAAATGAGTTAGTCAACATGAGGAGCCTGGAAAGAACCTTCTACAGACAGAGGATAATATCATGTTTCCCTAGCCAGCCTAAACTAAAAGAGAAAAAAAAAAAAAAGCAAGTTTGGTGGTTACCACCTGATATGTAATGCCTGAGGAAGCATTTACATTTAAAAATAAAAAAAACATACCATACACTACCCCAAAGTCCTAGTTAAGGTAACAGAAACTGATGGTCACCCTTTAACAGGCCCAAAGTTACTTACTTGTAATCATTTTCTCCACACACTGCTCATGTTTGCCATGTTCCATTCACTATATCACAGTTCAGCAAGCAATATATAAATTACTTTAAGGAAAGCAATGTTATTCATAAACAAAAAATTCCAGCCTTCATCAAACCTTGGGCATCTTACCATCATCTGAGTAAAAAGATACAGCTGAAGTGCACCACAGCAGGAAACTTTCCAGAATTTTTTGCTGTTACATTAATCTGAGTTGATGGTCCTTACAAACACATGGATAACACAACCTTCCTCTTCAGAGCAAACATGCTAAATAAGTAGCACAGTAATCCAACTGAAGCGAGACCTGGCTTGCAAACTAGGAACCTACACTAACAGTAACAAAACCAAAACACCCTGAGCAACTTCAAGTTTACAAGCAAACAACATGCATTAAGAAGTGGTACTCACTGCAGGAAAAAAAATGCTGCCCAACACTAAGCCTGGGGCAGCTTCTTGCCACACAGCACTTCACAGGGCATAGCCCTGTTTGTAACACCTTTTCCAACGTAACTGCTAGGATGCACACCAGCTGCTTGTAGTACTTGTACACTTTGACACATCATGGGAGACGGTTGTGAGATAAATCCAACTAAAGTAGAGAGCAACAAGCTGTTTGTACCTAGAGAAGTGGGATAGAAACATAACTGGGTGGGCGAAAAGAAAGCTGAAAATCCCATCCGTAAACACGCCATTATTGCTCTAGTAAAGGCAGTAAACACAGTGCAAAACAGTTGGAACTTGCAGTCCCTCTTGAACAACTACATAAGGCATAAGCACATGATCACAGAATTATCAGAGGTGGAAGGGACCTCTGGAGATCACCTAGTCCAACTCCCCAGCTAAAGCAGGATCACCTAGAGCACAGGACTGCATCCAGGCAGGTTCAGGTTTTTAATGTCTTCAGACAAAGGGACTCCACAGCCAGTCTGGGCAGCCTGTTCTAGTGCTTGCAATATGCTAGTTCAGGTTCCCTTAGCCACAGCTAGAAGAATTAAAGAAAAGTATCAGGTTTCCTCCCCTGATAAACATACAAAAATAACATAGTCAACACACAAAAATAACATAGTCAATACACAAATCCCTGCAACATCCTTCTCTCCAAACTGGAGAGATACGGATCTGATGGATGGGACTGTTTCATGGATAAGGAATTGGCTGTATAGTTAGATCCAGAGGGTAGCAGTCAGTTGATTCAACCTCCAGATTACGTACACATTTACAGATTAGACATCTTCTACACTTGTATTCAGAAATCACTGTCTTCAATCAGTTATGACAACCCCTTCTTAATCTCCCATTAAAAGGCTTGTGTACAGATTCAGAATTTCAAATCTGATGGTATTACTACACAAAGTCTTTCTGCATTTTGTGTGTTTACTAGAAGCAACAAAGGCAAAAAAACTGAAGACACAAATCTGATAGTGCACTAGCTTCTACTCACTAGCCTACCATACAGCTTTTTATTGATTAGTAATTTGCTGGTGCATGAAGCAGCTTCCTCTATGAAATTACAGCAATGTCTGCAATTAGGGTGTGCAATAAAACTGTTCACATCTCAAATGCTGCTTTTCATTTTAGACTTCCTGTACATCTATAAATCATACATCTAAAGAGAAAGATCACTGAGGTGTTGCCATTGTTCCTACAAAACAGAATCACAGCCTAACAAACCCGCTTTCCCAACCCAGAAAAAAAAAAAAAAAGGCAGGAAGAAATCACAAAAAACCCCTACATGCTCTAGACCCTAAAAAGAAGTCAATGATGGATAACCTGCCAACCTGAGCATTCTCAATAGCCATGTCTATTTCTGTGCTAGATTTAGGGGAAGGAAATCCAAGCCTCAGCACTGAAGCCCCACTGGCTTCCATGGAGCCAGTTATTTTGGTTTTGTTTCCTGATTCAAAGCTCAGTCAGGCAGATTGAAATCTTTCTTCCAACTTCAAAGGGCACTGTTTCAGTCTCTGCATAAGCAGACAGGTTACCCAAATTTAAAAGATTCCTAGGAGGTTTCCACCACACACAGCAAAGAAGCAAAGATGAAAGAAAAGTGACACTCACCTGCGAACAAAGCAGAATAGGCATGTTAGACACACACATATGCATTGGTTACCACATTATTTGCAAAGTTATTTAAGTAGCTTTGCTTCTATCATTCTCTTCAAGTCAATGCAAGTATTCTGGACAGTTAACTGTATGTTTCATCTGAGATATGAACATGTAGCATTATCTGGGGAATGAAACTCCTCAGACAGCTATAGAGCTGTAAATATAACATGAGTTTCAGATTATTTTTTGCTAGTTATATCACCTCTCAAAATCCAGATAGTACCAATTAACACTAGTGTTAGGCATTACACCAGAACAGCACTCATAGAGGCTCCTACCTCAGAATACTTCAAGTATGAAGTCCATGTAACAAGCAAAACACAGCAAGAGTGCTAAGAATACACATGGATACAAGCTGCAAGTCTAAGGACTCAGCTGTAGTTAAAAGACTCAACCATAATGGCTTTTGCCAGCACAAAGTCAGTAGTATTTTTATAATCTTAAGGCTGCAGCTACTTCTAGATAGTTTTAAGTCTAGGAGGAGGAAAAATAGCTCTTTGGATAGCTTCTCACATGTCAGAATAGCTATGCAGGTCCAGGCAGCTATACTACTAACATACAGGCAAGGATACCACAGCCCTTCCTGGGGCTAAGCCTCAAGGTTTTTCAGGCAGCTAAAAGCCTGGAATAAAGTATCTCTAATGTTTTAAGAGTGGTTTGTATCTTTCAGCATGATTGCAAGCTTCCTACATGAAGTGTTTCAAGATTTTATACAGAATTGCAGAACAGTTAAGTCTGGAGGACAGTCTAGTCCATCTCCCTTGCTCCAATGAGGGTCAACTACAAAAGGTCGCTCAGACCCTTGCCCAGCCAAATTTTGACTGTTTGCATAATGAAATTACAGTCAAATATGAATGGCTACAAATCAAATATGAACAGCTTTGAATCAATTCAGAATAAAGTAATACATTTTAAAGTCTGTAATATTTCATGAGTTCATTAGAGTAGAATCATCTGTTAACAAATCTGAGCAGCTGTTCATAAAACACTAGTACCACTGAAGTGTAACACACATACAAACGGTCTTAACAATAAAACAGATACCGTGGTATGATATATCTTGTTCTTACTAGTAAAAAAATGTTAGCTTTCAGCCTTCTATTCATCCCACCTTTGTGCTCTTCTCTACACAGATCCACAGTTTTTAAACACTCTCTTAATCACTGTAGCTAATACAAAGTGGTCAGGCCGAGATATCACCAATCAGCCTCACCTTGCCCAACAAACCTGCCCTCAGCCAAAAGAAAGCACTTTCTCACAGCTGTGTTGATAAGAACAGAGCAGTTCTCCTGTTCAATATCTTCATCAATGATCTGAACAAAGGGAAAAGCCTGGGAGGACTGGCTGACACACCAGAAGGCTGTGCTGCCATCCATCATGACCTGGACAAGCTGGAGAGCTGGGTAGAGAGAAATCTAATGAACTTCAATAAGGGCAAGTGTAGGGTACTGCATCTGGGGAAGAGCAACCCCATACACCAGTACAGGTTAGGAAAGCAGCTCTGGGAGTTCTGGTGGACAACACTAAGCCACCAACGTGCCCTTGCAGCCAAGAGGGCCAGTTCCATCGTGGAAGAAGAAGAAGTTCCATCCATTAAGAAGAATGTGGCCAGCGGATCAAAGGAGGTTCTCCTTCTCCTCTACTCTGCCTTGGTGAGGCCTCACCTGGAGTACTGTGTGCAATTCTGGGCTCCCCAGTTCAAGCAGGAAAAGGAACTACTGGAGAGAGTCCAGCACAGGGCCTCTAGGATGGTTAAGGAATTGAAGCATCTAACATATGAGGAAAGGCTGAGAGAGCTGGTCTGTTTAGCTTAGAGAAGAGAGGCCAAGGGAGGATCTCATTAGTGTTTATATATCTAAAGTGCAAGTGCCCTGAGATAGGGTCGGACTCTTCTCAGTGGTGCCCAGTAAGTGAACAAGGGGTAATGGTCACAGGAGATTTAATCTGATTATGAGAAAATACCTCTTTACTATGAAGGTAACAAAACACTGGAACAAGCTG
Source organism: Chaetura pelagica (assembly GCF_000747805.2). NCBI lineage: Eukaryota > Metazoa > Chordata > Aves > Apodiformes > Apodidae > Chaetura > Chaetura pelagica. Next base: position 2,756,211 of record NW_009952481.1, read on the forward strand.
CCCAGGGAGGTTGTGGAGTCTCCATCCCCACAGACATTAAAAACCCACCTGAGCATACTCCTGTGTAATCCTGCTTTAGGGATCCTGCTCCAGCAGAGGGGTTGCACTAGATTATCTCCAGAGATAATCCTTTCCAACCCCTACCATTCTGTGATTCTGTGTAACACATAAAGGCCTCTTCATCCTCCTTTCTTCCACCTGCCTGCCCCATGCAATGCTTCAGTAACTTGACCTTTGAACAAAGTATCTCCAATGGATTTCTGCAAGTCCAACTGTCAAAACTCTCCCGAAAGACCACATAGTCTCTCCCGGAAAGAATGGCCACTGACCTTATTCTCCTCTATGCATAAGCTTCACAGAAACAGGCCTTGCATGAATCTCAAGGAGATGCAAGTGTGTGGCAAGGCAAGGAGGAGAAAAGCACTGAACATGTCCCTAATGCTGGGCACTTGCCTGGACTACCCACAATCAGATCAGCTTTTTTGAAGAACAGAACTAGAAAATATTGCTGGAATACAGCAGCTTGAGACATAGACTCGCAAAATATAAGCATAGGACAACACGGCTCGAATCTCCAATAAAGTAAATTGTATGTGTGTTCCATTCTTTAGATAATAATGCAGCACTTATGCACAGGGAATTGGGTATTGTTCTTAGTAAAGACAAGAGTCTTCAGATACAAGACTGGACCACTAATTAAATCCTCTTCTTTACATGTGTTTTAACTGACAACTCTGACAGCTGGAGATAATTTTTTTATATCAGATTAGGCATGAGCAGTATCAAAAAGGAAGAGAGAATAGATAGTGTACTACACTAGGAATACACAGACTGCTCATTTATCATATTTTACTCTACATTTAAATCTTACTAAAGATAAATAAATACATTTTTAAATTACATTTTTTTTTCCATTTCTTCCAAACTCGAGCCTTTGAACTTCTGTGCTCCATTTAAAGAGACTCAAAGACCACGTTTCTACACAGATTCCTTTCTTGTTACCAATATATTATAAAATATTAACTTTGTAAGGCTGTATATGGCAGTTGAACATGCCAGCTGTCCTTTCTTCTTCCTTTTCACCCACACTTCATGATGCTTAATCTTGGTACTTGATTTAGTAGTTAACTGTCAAGCAACTGACTAGCTTTACTTTGTGGTTCTTCTGCATTTATCTACTATGATTTTGAATATTGCTGCCTGTAACACTACAGGGTTTAACCTCATTTGGAACAATTTTGTAACAGGAGGCCTCCTCTTCATCTTTGCAAATGTTTTACATACATACCTTTTAATGAGAGATCACACAAGCATGGCCATCCTGGCATGATCAGAACACAAGTGCAAAGCATTCAGCCTGCCAGGCACTGCTTTAGGCTGGCAGGGCAGACCAGCCTTTGTGGCCAACCAGTGACTAATCCAAGTTTCCTTTCACACAGCCTCCAAACCCAGATGGGTGAGCAAGCAAGGAGCCTGGGATAACGAAGTTGACAGGCCTGTGCAAGCAGCACCTGGAAAACAGAGACATCTTTCCCCTTCCCTAACCTGTATTTACAGAAGAGTAAATAGCCCCGTGTCATTTTGTACAAGTGAGAATATGACTTTAGGGTCAATAATAACATGAGAAATTATTGCTCATCTCAGCTGGGACACTGTCATGGTGGCAGTGGAAGCTAAAAGGAAAGCAGCACAGGAGCTGCATGTCATTGACATGTCATGTCCATGACAAAGAAATCATTAATTTAAAATCAACAATGACATTTTATTACAGGCTGACAACAGCTTTCTGGGAACCCAACCAAGATGTTCTCTGCAATACTACAGATTGTAATTCTGTTTTAAGAAATAACTATGTGTTTATTCAAAGTAAGCCAACTCCAACCCAGGTTCTTCTACTATAACTCCAAACACCACAGCACGGTTTTCATTTAATCTCTTCCCTTTTCTTTCTGCCCCAAACATCTAAAGATGCTGTCGGTTGTTTCTAGACTATCTGCAAGTTGGTACACTCAAACACTTTGATGAAGCTATGTACTTCCAGTTTCAGAGACAGCAGATCAGCAGGCATCACAGTTATTCCTTTTCACAATACAGCTACAAAAATAGTAACTCTGACCCTCCAACTTCAGCCATCCCACCTCTCCTGACCTTTTCTTTTTCCCTTCTGTTTTCCCCTGCCCTTATCTATTGGTCTTTACTTGCCTTCTCCATTACGTTTTCCTTTCATCATTAGAAGAGAAGCTACATAACATGCAGACTGATACTAGCCCCACACAGAGGGCTCAGGTGTACCAGAATTACAGTTCAAATGAATTAAGTAATTTTAGAAGTACTCTGAGCAGATGCCTGTTATGGTTTGGGAGACCCTGGCACAGTGTTGGACACCTATAGAGAGGGTCCTTAGAACCCTGAAAGACTGGAAGGGTCAGTATTCCCACCCACTTCCCATCACAATCTATAAAAGCCAGGAGAGCTGGAAGCTGGGCCCTTCTCCCTTCCTGCTCCTTTCTCCCTGATGGGGCTGCTGCTGCTTCCTTCAGCTTCCCAAGTTCCCACTCCAGAATCCAGCTGCATCGGGTGCTGTGAGGAGCCGTGGGCCTCTCCCCTGGAGCAACCCAGTTTTTTCCCCTTTCCCTGTGACCATCGAGATCGGTTTTGTATATAAATACTCATCTGTTCTTCCCCACGTTTTACCCTCTTACCTCATGTTATACCAAATTTGTTTCTAGTTTCAATTTCCAAAGATTAAGTCTCCCTTATTCCCCTTCTATCTTCCCTTGGGAGGGTGGAGGGGGGTAATAGAGAGCAATTCTGTCCTCTGGTTTTTGGGATTCAGCTTTAATATTTAAACGAGGACAGAAAATTGGCACACAAAGTGGGCATTGAAATTTAGTTTTTATTTTGAAAGATTGTACGTTTGGAAATTGAAACTGGACAAAAAAAAAGGAAAATTTTAAAATGGCGATTCTCATGTGGATTCTGAAAAACGTTATTTTTCATATAGGCATTGCTTTCATCGTGATGGAGATTCATGGTTTTGTGATGTATGTTCCTGGTTTTTTGTTTTCTTACTGTGGTCAAGCATTACTTGCTGCTTGGAGGAGTTGGGCTGCAGATGGGCTTAAAGCATTCAGGAACCATTTTATGATTTGTGCTGTCATGCAAAATTACTCCGTTCCTTTCTCGAGTGCCTCGGAAGATTACTCTGCTCCTTTCTCTGGCAATTTCACTGTGCTAGATCTGGAGGCTTCGGGAATGTCTGGTGTTACTTCTTCTTGGTAATATTGCTGTGCCGTCCCACCCCAGGGGTGGGGTACAGTAAAAAACTAGTAAGGGAAACTGGCTGGAAGTGGCGGCTGCCTTGTGCTGGCAGCGTGGGAACCCAGCACCCCGTGGCTCCTCCCGCCACCGCAGCCCCTGAGCACTTGCCTACTGCCAATAATGAAGAGAAGACACTACTTGGTGCCAAGAGGTTCACATTGAACTGACTGCAACAGGCAGCAGGTGAGATCTACATACTACTTCACATACTGTAGGACTCGGAACATGTCTAATTTATTTTCTGCACAAAGCATTTAAGCTTTGTCTGGGAGAGCAGAGCCTTATGTTGTCCAGAACTAGAGGCATGAAACCAAACAGCTCCAGAACCGAAAATGGGGAGAAAGGTAGGACCCTTGACTCCTGACAGAGAAAGGGAAAGCAGGAACCACAGCACTTGTTTCAAGAAATAGAGAAGGTTAAATCCTCGTTTCCCAAGAACAGATGGTTGAGGACAATCTATACATTCCAGAGATCATCTCTTCCTTTCACACTGTATAGTGGAATCCAAAATTATTACTGAAGAACACAGTACACTGAAAGCTATAGCTGTGTGTTTTAAGGCTTATTTAATTAATACCTGATAAAAGAAGAACACCTAGATGAAAATAAAATTTCAGTAGTTCATCTTCTAAATAATGGGGTAAAGTGGCCAGACAACACCACTATTTTACTTTTTAGCCAGAGTGAACTCTATATGCATTTTTTTTTTGTCACAATCACCCTGAAAGAAAGTAGGGTATCTACAGAGTAGATAGTGCAATTTTCAAAAATCTCATACTGCTTTTCAGGGTAATTATAGCTTTCCATGAATAAAACAAAATAAGAGCTGTTTAAACAAAATCCTGCTTTATTATTTTTAAGTTGCCCCACCCAAGTTTTGTTCTCCCATACATTCAGTCCAGAGCACATGAGAACACAGTGATTTCAATGGAATGTATCCCAGCAATCTTTCAGTTCCGGACCCCCACATAGCATTTTATATTTTAAAAACTGTTGAACGGGAGCCTACTGCTTAAAACATCAGGCATTAAAAAGAAGTGCCAAGTCTTAATTAGCACAGTGTCCAGATTAAGACTGAGATTTTACACTACAACATACCTAACTGTCTCATTATTTTGAGATTTATGGAACAGTAACTATACCACAGGCCAAAAAGCAGCAATATTCATAAGAAGGGCAAACTTTTGAACCCCCACATGATAGTACAATGATTAGGCATTTCCAGAAATACCAGAATTCAGAGCTGGCAATGAGCATTGGGAAATCC